>NC_091830.1:21007969-21340969 GCF_038994185.2 Dermacentor albipictus | reverse complement strand
CCTCTAGTCTCCTCAGTAGACTGTACCGAGGAGGAACATGTATTTTTTTATTGTGCATTAAATGAACGGAACGTTCATTTTTCATTTAAAAGGGAAAATTACAGTCATGCCGTAAACAAATGCGTATAATTTTTCTGCTATTTTAGGGCAAAATTTGTTGGCAACACTGAATGGCTGTAAGGAAAAAGTACTAGAAATATTCGGACTTCTGTATCGATGCATAATTGCAACTTTCAAGTGGCTGACCTTCCCGCTGTAGTGTCAATGGCCGAAAACACTAGCCTTTCATGGTTCTTTTTTCTTCTTTTTTTGTCGTAAGCGCTGGAAAGATGTGTACAATATTTCCCACACAAATCTGAGGAAGCAATGCAGTGTCACCATTCATGCAAGTGGCAGTACTGTTATCACATAGCTCACTCATGCTTTTTTTTTTCAAATAAGAAAATTTTCACGACTGAGGCATGTTGTAACAATCAGAATTATTCCTAATCATTGACCTGACGAAAAAAAAACAATACAGGAAAATTATTGCCAGTGCGGTTGCGTGAAGAAAGTAAAGCGCTAAGTATGAGAACAGGGCATCGGATGTTCCATTTGCTATTGTGAGCCAAACGCGTTAATTTCAATGCGGCAATGTACGTGGAAACGCATTCACGTATTGTGAACTGTGTATGCGCGCATATTCACATCTTCGCGGCTCCCACGTAGAAAAATGCCTGCGCTATGCACAATGGTGCATACGCAGGCCCACTATAGCCTTACCCTCTACAGCAATGCACTATCATTTATACCGACGTTTCCAGACATCGGATCTGCCAGGACAACAAATATATTGAACTTTCAAGCAACTTGTGTTTCTGCTACAGGTGAGCAAAAACCCAGAATTACATTAGCATAACTTTACCAATGCATTGCTAACCTTCCAAGGACTAAACGCTGCAGGCAGTGTTAAAATTGTGAAAATCTTCAGCGCAGATAATGTCGACTACATTGATTTTCAAGCATTTTAACTGTCTTTATTGCTTTGTTGTTGTTGTATTGCTTTATTGCTCTTTATTGCTTTACGCACGTTGTGGAAGGTCACAGAGTACGAGAAGCAAATAAAAAGATCTATTTGACTTGGAGGCTTTCATAGTCTGTACTCGACTGCGCAAAACAATAGGCAAATGTCCCGCGTCACGGTGTACTTTCATCATGATTGCATTACAAGCAGCATCAGAATAATGAGAAATAGAGTTTTGAGGAAACGCACCAATTTCTACGTCACATTTTGCTAGAATGGCATGTAGTTTACACAAGTTCTCCCTCCTAATTTTTTGTGCCATACTTGTAAATCGCTATTGTCTCCGCGTGCGCCCAGCCTGAGCCTCGTGCAAATGGATTTGCAAATGATATGCAAATGGATAGATTTTTTTATCTAAATGGAAATCGTGCGCTCGGGGGCAGCTTCAGCTAATCCCGTATGCAAGAACTAACAAAGTGCCTTCAGTAACTGTTTTAGAAATTATTAGTGCCGGATTCAGCTTGTAATTACGCGTCTTTCTTTACACGTCACCGCTTTAACCGAAATTATGCTACCTCGGAGGAATTCTCCGATTACGTATTTTTCGGACAAAACAATGCGGCGATTTCAGGGATCTTGTTAACCACGCACCCGGTGTTTATAATTCTGTACGGACTGGACGAGAGCACTGTGACGACAAGTTGGTCTCCGGAGGAGTTCATCATATTTCGTACAATTCTGAGGGGCAGTCCGGCAACCTTGGTGCCGTTGACGGCGACCACCACGTCGCCGACCAGAATCTGGGACCGCTGAGCAGGGCTGCCTTGCTTCACGCTCTGAAAAACAAATTGCGGTGACGTTACGGCGAGAATTTTGTGCTGGCTTTGTGCCGGGCACCCAGCATCCTGGTTTAGATTTCTGGCTATTTCTGTCACACGTGCGCAACTGCACGAGTGAGTGTGGTCTGTCCAGCTAGCTTCTTTACTGTCGAATTCTCACGAAGCACGTGCAACTACCCAGCTGGTTACATATTCATACTGTGAAGGCAAGAACCGTGTTTCTTGGAGTGTTTATGCATGTGTAACGGGTTCCCCTTTTCAGTATCATTACTCAGGTACACTCATTTATATGCGTGCATATTGAAATTTTTGTTTTGCACGAATACACGTGAACTCAAGTAAAAAAAACAACAGTCGCTGCTGGCACTGCCTGTGATTTGTGTGATTAACACGTGACACTCCAACGTGCACCGAAAGGCGTCTCAGTGAGCTCATCATCAAACATCAGCAGGTTTTGTCGCGACGGACGCTCCGAGCTGTTCAATCTACTGAGAGAGATGAGACTTGATTCATAATAAAAAAACTTTTAAAAGAATGTGTTGACAGGCGAAGGTCATGGAGAAGTAAGACTGAGAACGGGTCCCTGGAGCCCCGTTCTCCAAGCATGTGCCTTCGCAGCGCTTAAAGTGACAGTATTTGCATATTCTTATATAGGCGGCCCTGTGATTGTTAGGTAGAGAGCACATCAGCACAAAGCTCACGGCATGTGGTATCGGAATGCTCCAAAGAAAATGGCGGGAACATACTAACTATGAATCAAAAGCAAGTGATGTAATTAGGCATGATATGTACGCACAACGCGTGCCGATGTTCATGGCCGTGTCTGTCTTCATTGTCGTTCGCTTGTTCGCTACAGTCCCCGAACGGCCTAGAGGCTTGCCCTATTTCAAAAGTGGGATGGATATCCACGCCAATTCACGCAAACAATTAAAAACTGCACTAATTTAAGTTCGCTACCTCTTAAGGTAATGGGAGTCACGAGACGTTCAAAGGCCTGCGAAGTTACTTCTGTCAATAAATGCTCAAACATGACCACCTTCATGGCAGTCGGACCGAAAAACAGGAAGTGGCTCTGGAGTCTAAAGTGATGTTAACAATGCGGTTCTTGCGGGCTTTCCTATTATTTGCTTGCATTTTGTGCCTTATGGTGTCGAAACACATGATTTTCATTCCTCACTGTAGTGATGTGTGTCAAAAACGTTAACTCTTATGATGCGATATATAAAAATCGGGCCCCTCGGTTCCCTTTCTTCTCGTTCAACGCTGGAGGTAAGTCACCTTTAAGGCCCACCTCAACAATGAAGAAGTTCCTGCCTCCTTCGCCTGTCGCGACTTCCAAGTTGACGCCGAAGCTCCAGAATCTTCCGAAGCTTTTCTTGCGGAATAATATCAAGTTCAACTTTTCGCTCACTCGCTTGCTTCGGGCCGACGTGTCCGCTGCAAATAAATTACGCGTGAATGTCGGGCCTTTTCTTATAACTCTTAATATGTATCGTCACGGGGGCAGGCTCCCTAATACTTGGCAATTAAATAGTAATCTTCCTGCCACAGCATTTAACATCAACGCCAGTTTTGTACACCATAAGACTTGCTCACGTTGAATATAGAGACCAGATGAAAAAACAAATGTGCTTGAAATCAGCACGCTGAAAAAAGCACCTTTTGTTCATCTGCCAAGCACGTTAATAACAATTGCAGCTCTAGTGCGTTATGGTGCATTGCCACGTATTTATTTATTTTTTATTTATTTATTTATTTATTTATTTATTTATTTATTTATTTATTTATTTATTTATTTATTTATTTATTTTTACTTTCTTAGTCAATCACTTACCTACCTACTTATACATAAAACTCATAGGCCTCGAAGGACCATTACATGAACGATGGGCATAAAAAAGGAAGGAATTATGATAATGACGTCACAAACATGCGACAAAACGTTCGATGGCAGACCTAAAGCCCGCAAAAAAATATTATGGGGTTTTACGGGTCAAAACTAGAATTTGATTATGAGGGATGTCGTAGTGACTCCAGAAGTTTGGACCACCTGGGGTTCTTTAACGTGCACCCAACTCGTAAGTACAAAGGTGTTTTCGCATTCTCGCCCCCATCGAAATGCGGCTGCCGTGGTCGGTAGTCGATCCCGCGACCTCATGCTTAGCAACCCAACACCATAGCCACTAAACAACCGCGGCGGGCACTTTCTCTAGGAAGGCCATTCTAAGCTCGACACCAGTTCGGTAAAAAATACATGCTGAGAGCATTGGTGCGGGCCTGTGGTGAGATTAAGGACCACGTTCAAATCATTTCTAAAAGCTGTTTTACACTGTTTTTACACTCTTCTTACACTCTTCTTACACTTTTCTTATAGCACTGACACTGTTCTTACAGCGCTTAATTTGGAGATTAACACCAGTAGCGGCGGCGTAATTATTGCTACCATTCTTACTATTCGCAAAAAAAAGAAAATTGAAAATCGTTAAGATCAGGAATGGTTTCGGGATCAAGTATATATATACGGAGGAATTTAGTTATGTTTAGGTTAACAACACAATGTTACTCGATGACTACGACATCAGGCTTCATGAGACACGCTTGGGTTGCGGTTGTTATCGTGTAGAGCTGTGGCGGAACGTGCCTAATATGCTGAGCCGGGTTCGGCGGTCCTTGCACCAGTCGCTGTAGGATTTGAGTTCGACAAAGGACTGGGCAGCATAATCGAAAACAAAATTAAGTATTCTGCCCAGAGATGAGTTTGTCACAAAGGCGCTTAAGTTTATCATGGTTTTTTTGTTTTGTTTTTGTTCTTTCCTTTACCAAATTTGACTAGATGCCTTCGGGCCAGGCGAGTTTCCGAGGAGAAACCTTCGCTGATGCCGTATTCTGTGCCTTTTTATTTTGCCGCTTCAAGACTCGACGACATCATAATCCAGTCAAGCGGGCGAATTTCACTGTTATTGGCTTCCCCTTGCCCCGCGTGCGGTGTTGTGAATTCTCACTTTTGGAAAATCCGGTGAAACCGTACATGGATTCCGCCTCTGTCGTCTTGTGGTAGTCGATTTCGGACGACGACACGTTGGATTGGTCCATGAAAGATTCGTTCAAGGTTACCGGATTTTCACTGTCCCTCGTCTGAAATTGCAAAACACGTCGTTTAAACGTGGAGTGGCCACTTGTTCGGTTCGCCAGAATATGCCCACTACAAACAATACATGGCAAATAATGCGATCTGCAGTTTCACCTCAACGTTGAGAATTTTTGCTGAGTTAACTTTGAACCTACATATCTGCCCTAGCGGAATCGTAAACAATGCCACACAGGTTTGTTTGTTTTTTGCATTTGCTGGCGACAAATCTTTTTGACAGATCACTCGTTACTGTGGGAGGAGTGCTCGCTGCATCCTGCAGACGACGTCAGCTGCGTCACGGGATAAGCACTGTAGAGGCGGGCACTATTTGACAAGATCATACGTTCGCCAGGATTGCGGTAACGTACGTTCACGAATCAACGCCTCGGACGGCTCGGGAACTTACGGCGCTGTCATGCCTAAATAGCGGACAAAGCAGCAGTGCTCGCAGTGGGTCATTAAATCCAACGGCCGTCGACAGCGCTACCGGCATCGTCACTGTGACTGCCGAATTGCAGTTCCTTTGGGCACACGTTCGCCCATTGAGCAATTTTGCATTTAGTTTCTAGTTTGTCCGCCTGCCAACACCTATCGGGGACACTTGCCATCTCTCCCGAATTTTTTCGTACGATATGGGTTTTCCTTCGCACCGCTATACGACGCAGGCTGCTGCCAGACGACGCAAAGTTTCCGTTCTTAAAAACTCCCTCGATCGTGGTTATTGAACTTGAACTTGAAATTTACTTGCATGCAAGTTAACGAATTTGGGTATGAATTTGCCATTTTACGAATCATGTGCCTTTAGAGAGAGAGATAAATTTATTTACAGAAAGGGAAAGAAGTCGGCCTGCGCTATAACTTGATCTGGCCTGCTACTCTACACTGGAGAAAAGGGAAGGGGAGGGGAAGGGCCGATGAATGATGATGATGATGGTATAAGGAAGGTATACAAATACACAGAGTTGTACCATCTCTAAAGCCGTGAGTCCAGCCCAGTGGCTGGGAGAAAAGCTATAGCGGCACTTGATATCATGGCGGCGCTGTTTGCATAGGGCCAAGGACCTAAAAGAAACTCGTCTGATAGCGGCCTCTTATGGATCTTTGCAATGGAAGAGACCAGTTGCTGTCGTTCTTGCGCGTACGCGGGACACACACAAAATATATGATAAAGTGTTTCTGGCACCCCACAGTATTCGCAGTTTGGGCTAGTATCACAGCAGCTTATCACATGTCTATAAAGGTTTACCAAAAAGTAGCAGTCACGGGAAAGTTTCGTTTTGTCTGCCTCGGAACCTTCCGCTGGAAGTGTTTTGATGGTGAAAGTACAAAAGCGGGGTACTTGCTTCGAACAAATACACATGCAGGCAATTTCCTGAAGCAGATGACGTCGACAATACCGAAGCCGCCGTGACGTTAAAAAAGGAATGGTTTTCTTGCCAGTATTTGCTGTCCCTACTTAGCTGCTGCATTTGTGCTGCACCTAAAACGTAAATCCTCGCTAACAAACTGCGTATCTAACCCCGAAAGAGCGCGCGTTCAAGGCAAGCTTAAATAAAAATACGGGCTATTTCCTTCCCTTTTCCCTTTCCTTCCTTTTCGGTGTTGCGCCCGGGGCACTTCGCGAATTTTGAAGCGCAGAAGTTGGCAGGTATGCACGTGACCTTGTTTCTCAAGTGAACTGGGCCTGGCAGCGTCACGGATACGTACACCCGGCCACAAGATATTACGGACCATGAAATCTGAGAAAAATCCGAATATCTCCGCAACCTCACAACGCAGCGTGGTATTTGCATCTCAGGCCTCGACTATGATATGCTAACAACACTGTCGTATACAGTTTTACTGGCTACTGCTACAAGCCGTTTTTCTGAGATCCCGTGGTCCGCAAACTTATGTGCCCGGGTTTACGTGCGCATGAGCTTACTGACTGCGTACTTATGTACCAGAATCAAATTTCCTCCCTATCACTATAGGCTGGGTTTTCTGAGATCCCGTGGTCCGTAAACTTTTGTGCCCGGGTGTACGTGCGCATGAGCTACTGAGTGCGTACTTATGTACCAGCATCGAATTTTCTGCACGTCACTACAGGCTGGGTTTTCTGAGATCCCGTGGTCCGTAAACTTTTGTGCCCGGGTGTACGTGCGCATGAGCTACTGACTGCGTACTTACGTACCAGCATCGAATTTCCTGCCCGTCACTACAGGCTGGGTTTTCTGAGATCCCGTGGTCCGTAAACTTTTGTGCCCGGGTGTACGTGCGCATGAGCTTACTGACTGCATACTTATGTACCAGCATCGAATTTCCTGCCTGTCACTACAGGCTGGGTTTCCTGAGATCCCGCGGTCCGTAAACTTTTGTACCCGGGTGTACGTGCGCATAAGCTTACTGACTGCGTACTTATGTACCAGCATCGAATTTCCTGCCTGTCACTACAGGCTGGGTTTTCTGAGATCCCGTGGTCCGGAAACTTTTGTGCCCGGGTGTACGTGCGCGTAAGCTTAATGACTGTGTACTTATGTTACCAGCATCGAATTTCCAGCCTGTCACCATTTCAGTGATGAATTTCCGTGACACCCACCATGGAGGCGAGTCGCTTGAAGCCCGAGGAAGCGTACGAGAAGAGTGGTTTCTGCTGCGAGCTGTCCAAGTCGGTGAGCTCCTCGATCTTGATTAGCTTGCGCTCCTGAGCCGAAGTCTTCGCTGCGGCGGCTGCACAATGCCGGAGAGTAAATGTGGCATCTCCTTTGGCGCGTTACGCGAGTGCCAGTTTAATTAAGAAACGCATAACGCTTCGGGCTGCTAGCAACGCGCCGTGCTGGCTAATCGGCTAAGGCGCTCGGCTGTTAAGCAATAATTGGCATATTAGCAGCACGGTAGTAAAAGTGCCTCATTAGGGTTAAGGCCAGCTTCTGAGACTCCCTTGTAGCGACATTTCGCGTTGGCGGATATAAAAGTGTTTGAGAGGAAGAAATTAATGCGGCGCCCCCTCTAACAAGGCGCCCTAATTGTTTACCACGGCGGAGTTTTGACAGGCACTTGAATTGCTTTGTGTAGCTGTGCGTTGCTGTCCGCCTTTCATGCGAAGATAGAGGCCCAACCATATGGAGCACGGGATAGGCGTGGCCCGCGTCTGTACGCGTATGACGAAGACAACGGTGACCAGCTACACGATACGCGCACAAGTGCGCGCTTGTGGAGCGTAGAACAATGTTGCTAGATCACCCTCAGCGGAAATGTTTGTTTGGGTTTCACAAAATTTATCCTGAGCATCATTATGCTTGCCTTTTCTATTCAATTTATCAATATTTTATCAATATTTTAGTGACTACATTGTTTTCAAATTGAGAAATGCACACCGTCTGTATCTACGCATCGTTGAACCATGCCGAAAGTTTAGATGCCAGCCACGTGATGTCGGTACACCGGCTGCCACTTCTTTCGCGTACACTCAAAATACGGTATTGCCTGCGCGTCTTGCTTAGACGCGCAGGACAAGAGCGCACGGCGTCGCAGACGCGCGACGCGTAGCGAAGCGCGTAAAATTAGTCCCATGTGGTTGGGCCTTAAAGTATGAGCTTGCACGGTGGTGCGCCCGATATGGAGTCGGATGTACAATGGGTTGCGATACTTCCTCCAATACTAAGTACATTGAATGAGGGAAATCTTACCCATAGATTTTGAGCTTAACCGCAATATTCCATTCTGATAATTTCGATGCTTTGAAAGGCCTGCTCGCACGAGGCCACACAAACCCACGTTTTGTGCATTTGCCGAAGAAATTACCCGTATCAGAGAGGCCTCAAGTGGACTTGTCAGGGCAGCTTGTGGAATCGCACTGCTTAGCTCGAGGGGACGAGTTTGAACCCTGATGGGACGACCACGTTTTCGATGGTGACGAAATGCAAAAGCGCTCGTGTCATTCAGGCGCAGGTGACAACTACAGAACACCAGGTGGTCAAAAATGAATCCGGAGTCCCACACTACGGCGTGCATCGGAATCGTATCGTGGTTTCGGCGCGTATAGGACCGCCAGAATTTAGTAAATTTAGAGGCCTCACGCACACAGGTTCAGCGTGCTGTGTTCAGCCACTGCGGTAGGCGCATCCGAGGCCGGTGACGTGTGCATGAGCTCGTAGATGGTCGGGACGTCGCAGAGGTCGTTGCTCGAACGCAGCCGGTTCCAATCGAAGTCATCGAAGAAGAAGTGCGACTGCGCCAGAAATTCGCGTGCGTCGTTTCGCAAACTGCCACTGAATATATTAGAAGAACGCGCGAACGCATCAGCCAAGACAATTTCGCCGTGCAGGCTTAAAAGGAAGCTTTAACTCGGCCGTAACTCCACGCGGCCTATTCAAATACATGTAAAACGCGAGAACGCTTTTCTGAGATAACCCTTGGACCGATTTTAACGAAATTTGTTGCACATGAGAGAGAATGTTAAATTCTAGTGACTGTTTGAAGCGGAATTTGGATTTAAGGCTTGAATTCCGTTACAAAAATTTTCACAAATTCGGAAGCTTGAAATAAAAATAGAAGCACCGAAGTTTAAAAATTAGTAGCTATGCATCAAGAACCGATATCGCGGTTCTATGAACGGCATCCATTAGATCATTAAAAGCGGACAAATTCGATATGTCATTTTACATCTTACGTGAATATTTTACGTTGTTTACAAGGGCTCTGCAAAAGCTGTATTTCCATTTTATTAAACTTTTTTAAGATTCGTGTGTAACATCAATTTTGTCCGCTTTGTATGTACTATTAGATGCATTTCACAGAATTGTATTATCATTTTTCTTTGATGACTTACAGTGTTCTAAACTTGATAATTTTGTTTTTTGAAGATTTTAGATTTTTGCCAATTTTAATAAAGAAATGACGAACTAAATCAAAAATTCAACACCAACAGTCACTATATTTTAGGTTCCTCCTTTATATGCAGCAAGCCTCGTCAAATTTGGTGCAGTGGTTGCCGACAAAAACGAACTCTCCTTTTACATGTATTTAGATGGGAGCACTCGAGCTAAATGCTCTTCTTAAGATGATAGTATAGCACGATATGTTGCGCTAGCCACACGCGGTGGCAAGGGTGAACGGCTGTTCAACACACCTTGATGCGTCGGTACTGCCTGGAGCCGAGTCTTTCGACAGGGTTCTTCTTGAGGAGCAGGTACACCATGTCTTTGGCGGTGCTGTTGGCCGAATGGGGGTGTTCGCCGAACTTCGGCCACTTGAGCGGCGAGGCGATGATGCGGTCGCGAAGCAGCTTCTTGGTTGGGCCTCGGAACGGCACGCGACCGGTCATCAGTTTGTAGAACACCACGCCCGTGGACCACCAGTCGCAGGCACGGCCTGCTTTTAACGTTCAACGTGCGCCGTGACATTAGGAGAGAGAGATATATATGTATTGACCAGTCAAGAGTCTGGTTGGCTACCCTACGCTGGGGGAAAGGCGAAGATGAAGAGAGAGAGGGGGGGATATAAGGAAGGCAGGGATGTTAACCGGCAAAGAGTCTGGTTGGCTACCCTACGCTGGGGGAAGGGAGAAGAGGAAGAGAGAGGGGGGATATAAGGAAGGCATGTTAACCAGTCAAGAGTCTGGTTGGCTACGCTACGCTGGGGGGAAGGGAGAAGAGGAAGCGAGAGAAGGGAGAAAGAGAGGGCATACAGACGTGTACAGACAGTCATCGAGTCAACGCCGCTCATGCAAACCAGACGTTCTCAGAAAGCACAAACGTCTTTTCACTGCCTTCTGAGCCGACGATCGGTGGGAACGGTGCTCTAGTGCTGTCTGTTCACTCAGAGGACGATGACCTAGCTTCCTCAGGTTGCTGGGACACATTAGGAAATGTACATGGCCACATCCCAGCCACTTCAACGCACGAACCGTAGTGAATGAGGCACAGAATGAGTTCCTCTCCGTCATCGTGTTCGGGAAAAATGTTTCCCGGAGCACTACCACCAAAATTAGCGCACCTATTAAACAAGATTACAAAGACAAAGAACGCTAGACACGTACGCAGCTTGTTCGTTGCAGCATATACATATCTCTATTTCAGCACTAACCACTGCACCAAAGGTTCGGGGATCCTCGCCTACTGTGCGAAGTGGCCCGAAACCACCGACGCACCCGCAGAGCGATGAAAGGAACAGCCATGAATTAGCGTTCTGTCTCACCGTACGGCCTTTGCTTGAGAATTTCCGGGGCCATATAGGGAATAGTCCCGGCAGATTCTCCGTCCCTGAATTCGGACGCGGTTCGCTGGAAGTAACCTCGCATGACGCGTTTCGTGACTGCATAAAAAAAAACGCGCACGAAGCCGCGTCAGGGTGACGAATAAATGCGACTTCACTTGCTTTCGTTATACTTACAGTGCGCCAGGCAAATTTTATTGGTGTCAAAGTCTATGAGCTTGACTCTTCCTCCGGGAATAATGAGCATGCTGGAAACGAAGCGACAGACGAGTGAGCCTGTAGTACGCTGAGAGGAGCCGTTGGGCACGCTTACTTGGACACCTTAATGTCACGGTGCAAGAAGCCCTTGAGGTGCATGTGCTCTACGGCCAGTATGAGCTGGGCCATGATGATGCGCACCTGGTCGAGGGGCAAGAACATGGCACGCTCCATCACGCGCATGAGGTCCACCCCACGCACGTACTCCATCATTGTCACATACGCCTCCTGTATGAGACACGCGGAGTGCTCAGCATGGGCTGATCATTTCATTTGCGATACACTGCGGTCGCATCAGACCGAGCAGGTGGGATTTTATACATAATGAAGTGCAATGTAGAAAAACGTAATGTTAGACAAGGTCCAATATGACTCGCAAGTACACATCATCAGTAAAACAAAAGATATTGATAACAGGGTGCGGGAAAACGCTGAAAGAACACAAGTATTCACTAACAAATGATGAAGATTTGACCGTTTTCATGCGGCCAGGCTCACATTTGCAGACGAGTACGTCAGTAGACAGAGACTTGTGTTGGCTTAAAAAGCAAGCTGACGAACTAGAAGTTAAGAATGAAGACAATAAGATGTTAATGTGAATCCGCAATAAGATGTGAGCTTGTGCAAAATACCGCTATGTACAGTAGTATCAAATCAAATACATAACCAGAAATAAACAACTCAGCGACCAGCAGTGGTCAAATAACTCTAAAGGTCATTAAACACAAGCTCTAACCAAAGCAAACTGAAAGCAGCGAAGAAGCGTATACGTTAGAAGTGCTGCCTATAGGGAACGTCTGAAATCTATTGCAGCATCTGATGCATTGATATCACTTCGAGAAGGAGCACCACGTGCTTATCGTCACCGGCGCGGTGCTTGATTAATACGGGAGAAGAATACAAGTGTGAAAATGACGTAGGTGAGCTGTTTAAAAGCGTGAGCATACCTATGGCTATGAAACTTTATAGACCCACGACAAATTGAATACAATAATTCAAACCTGGCTACATTTCTTCGCAATTATAATGAAAACATGCTTTCTTCAAGCATCAGAGCAGAAAGTGAATTGTTTCGATATTTCTTGAAACATGAATGAGCCGCAACTACTTGAACCATTTCAAGGCACTGTTTGTTTGTCTTGGTAGAAATGGACCAATACGACATTGGAATACTCCAGTTTAGGTGTAATAGGCAAGTCTTGCATGCCAAGAGTTTAGCAGCAGCAGGCGCTAACTTCAACCTCTGTTTAGGAAAGCGCACTTTCGGAAGACGCCGATCAGCTTTTGCTTGTAATGAGCCTTGACCATGAGAGCGTATTTGTAAACGTAATGCATGAATACACATATATTCAAACGGCATCCAATGCGTTCGCTAGAACTCATTCGACTGAGACATGCGTACTTCCAACGTCACAGCTCGCGCAGTGCAGTATAACTGAAGCAGCTGAAATAACGTTAGTCAAGCAAAAAATAACGATAATTTACACACAACTTTGAACTACGACGCTCATGTGCCGAGTTGTACTCAGCGGGCTTGATCATGGCGGCTTCGGCATGGGTTGGCTGCATTCTGAAACCTCAGGTTAGACAACTTTGCTTGCTGAAATGAACTGCAACGTAGCCTATATACGCACGCTGTGTACCGACCATGCAGACCCTGTCGGCTTGTGACGTCGTTTTCGCACACGTAGTAGGCAAATTATACGGCAGCTAGAATAGTACCTGTCGGTGCGCGGTTTCCGCAGGAGAGCATCGCTTCTCCCGCAAGGCGCGAACATGCTCCCCGCGTGTTATTGTCGCAACTCCGGCGAGCATGTCGCAGTACGGGAACGTGAGGTCGTCGACACAAGGTGGCACCGCCGACGAGACCCCGTAGTTCTAAGCTATGCAGCTCGCGGTCATCGAGTCTTCTCTGTTCGTGTATACACACGCCACGCCAGGCGTGTTTACGTAGTCAGCTTACGTTTACTGCAATTCTTAGTGCCAGTGCACCTACGAGCCTTACACTTCGCGTAATATTCTGACATGTTCCTCTGGCGTAACCGTGACTTCTTTTTTATTAGTACCCTGACGTTGCACACTCCAGAAGACGCTGTCATCGACATCTTCGTGTCAAATGTCATTACATTTTCACTGGTAGCAGCTCCACCAAAAAGAATGTCGTTAGAGAGCTTAAGGCATCAGCGATTGAATAGCCCCGTTTACATGGATGCGATAGAATGCGACGGTAGCGCGTAGCATTTGCTAGCGCATTACGAGTAATTTCATGGGCCAGTTGCAACGTAAACGCGGCTAACTTCATTTTCTTGTGCCCGTGTGGTAAAGGTATAAGTAGCGTATTGTCAGTAACCGCAGTATTAAAACCTGTGTCCTATCTGGTTATACTGTGCGCCCCAGGGTGGTGCTACAAACCCGGCTGCTTACGCTTATGTCCCCAGTAAGCCAGCATTCCGTGAACGGAAATTACGTGTACGAGCAAGCCAAAACGCTCTAATAGGGCATGCCTTGGATGTCTTTACACTGATATTGCTACAGTATGTACTGGGTAGTCAGTTGTCATTACTCACCGGTACGTTCCGACGTCCAAGACGAGTTTGGAAGTCTCGCACTCATTGCTGCTCGATTGTTTCATTGTGGCACCCTCGTATTTCTCCTGTAGAGAATTTACTTTCTGCGCGACAACAGCCTATACGACGTTGACATCTCGCAATCGCGATAACGCATACAAGTCCAGGGGGCCTACTGTCGCACAGTGTACGAAACTCACAGAAAATGCACGTTTTCCTATCCTGACTGGTGACAGTCTGCCCATTAGGCTTAACCTCTAAGGCATCATATGCAAGCGTGGTGCTGCTCACCTTCGTGGCGAAGCATGCGTAATACTTGACGAGGAAAGGGCTCCGCACGACGGAAGCGACCACCTTGTCGATGCACGCCTGCTTCGGCTGCTTAAATCGGCCTGAGGCGATCACCTTCACCGTGCAGATAAGGTTGGCCGGCTTGTATCTGGCCTTGTATACGGCGCTGCATGACGGAAAGGCCGTGTCATGCACATCACACTGGACCGCTATGTTATGCACTACTCAACGAAAGACTCAACGTCAACTACGAAAACTCATCGTCTAGAGGCCCACCTATAACAAAAACCGGTTTTAAAGCGAAAATATCAAAGCTTTTAGGAGTGGGATCAATTCGAGAGGTCATGACGTCCAATTTTCAAGACTGTATTGTGCACTGCGTGTTAAACCGCCCGCGTCCCACAACGCCGTGGTGGCGTAGCGGTTTTGGAGTCGCGCTGCGAAGATCGAGGTTGCGGGATCGAGTACCGGCTGCGCTGGCCGCATTTGTGCATGTGTTTCTGTGTGTAACCGTATTGGACCCTCTGTTCTCAATTACCATAATAAACTGAAAACAGTAGTGCGACTGTGTCGTGGATTCTTTAAGCCAGCAGTTTCAAGGCACCTCAAACCGGTCTCATCCAGCACCATTCGCAGAGGAAAAGGAAGGCGCTTAAGGCGCGTTCGGGCTAAGTATGACAGAAGTCTATACCTTCCCTAGATGTTTGTACATTCCCTAGCGCCGTCGTCCAGAGCGTGGCAACAAAACCGCCGCCACAGGGTTCACGACGATTTGCTTTGAACATGCGCTATCAAAATCTCACCGCCGCTGCTCGAGTGCTTCTTAATGTGCACTTAATTTTCGTCATCTACATTTATCAAACACTCTGGCCTATGGCCGGCACGGCTCAGCGTCCGTCAACCTGCGAAACTGTAGCTGCCTACCACTCACGAATCAGCCATCTCCGTAGCACAAAGAAAAGCGTGCTACATTATAGGAACACCACTCAGTAAGCGCTTACGCAAAATTATCTCCTCCAACCAGAGACCATCACTATAGTTGGTCCAGTGCACTCTAAGCAAGTTCGTCAGACGCTGTACTTGCTGAACGCATTTTTCGTGTGCTACGCATTTATTCTGCGACTTAATGCTTTTATATATAGCGCTCAAAGACATACTGTTGTAAAGAGAAAAGATTGGGTATAACGAAACATGCAGCGTAGACTCCTAATAACCTCGCCACCACTTCGAACGAAAAACTTTTTTTTTACAGCGGAGCTGTATTTGGCTATGGTTCGGTTCATTTTTCGTGTCCGTGCGCCAACAATAACAAAGGTGAGCGTGGGCCAATCCCGGAGATTGTACAATACCGGACCGACCCATGGCGAAGGTCACGCAGGCTTCAAGCACTCTGCCCCTAATCATAACAATAATCATCAGCCTATTTTATGTCCGCTGCAGGACGAAGGCCTCTCCATGCGATCTCCAATTACTCCTATTCTGCGCCAACCGACTCCTGCTAGAGCCTTCGACTTTCTTAATTTCATCCCCCCCCCCACCTCCATCACTTCCAAATAATAATCATAATAAACAATAAATTACATAAATAAAGATCCAAGTCGATGGGTATTGTGGAATTGTTTGTGAACATCACATGGACTCACACGAGCAGGAGGCCTTGCCATATACGCAAAGGACAAAATGCATTTACAACTATCCACCCTTGGATCGCCAGAAAACAATGCCGCCGACTGTAGGGATGGATGTCAGTGCCGTGCCAAATAAATGCGGAATTGTGATATTCACTGTGTATATTATCTCCAGACTCACCCAAGTGTGATATCGAGAAGTTCATGACCACACACTTTGCAAGGGTTAACCATGATGACACTAATAGCCTGTGATTATCGTTGGAGGCATTCAACGTGGACATTTCGAAACAAGACATGAAATGGTTCATGCACTTTGTGCTAGAAGAATTTTGTTTGGAGTGTCACGCTAATCCAAATCGCTCAGCTAATCAATAAAGGTCGTGTATAGACTTAACTTTGGATAAGATTCTGTGTAAGGTTGTAACCGAACCAATCAGTGCATATCCCAGTAATCACAAAGCTATCGCCACTGCCATTGCCAAAGGATAAAAATATATACATGTACCCTTGTCTAATACTGTGCGATGTGCTACAGCTTCGCTAGTCATTCATCTTCACAGAGTTGTAGGCCTACTAAATTTTTTTGACCTATTCGGAGGCATTTGGTGAGTAAGCAATCGCACTTTAAACCATGGGCCTTCGTTATCTACTTCGAGTTATAGACACAGTTACAACCTGAAGCAAGCTTCGTACTTGCATGACCGCTAGATCGAAACACGTAGTACTTGTAAGTATTATATATCTCGGTCTGTGCAAGCCAGAGCAGTCATCTTGTAGTGACCAGAAAGATCTTTTCACTTCCGCGATGAACCTTTAGATTAAAAAAGTACACGCTCAACTTTTGTTTGTGTGAAATATACAACTTGATTCTCTTTGTGTTCGCAACTTGGTGCGAACACAAGGTGTTCAGCAATGGTTATGTGAGTATTGCACACTTCTGTACGGTCTCTTGTGATTTGCGTAACACACATTTGCATTCGAAACCATTTCGCCATAAACTAACACTTCGGCAACAATAAGTGAGCTCAATTGACATTGTGTTATTTTTCGTCGCAAGTACAAAACAGATGTGACAACGAAAGACAGCTCTGCACCTTGCCTTGTATCTTCTATTGCCTCGTCTTTGCTCTAGAAATTAACACTATGTCAAGCGAGCTGGCCCAACAGCACAATCTTACGTTAACATCCACACGTGGGCTCATATGTCATTAATTTGACGTTTACTGTTCCATCCTCTACTCACCCAAAGCCGCCTGCCCCGAGAAGCTTTACAGCTTCGAGATCTCGCGTCCTCGGGATGAATTCAGTGAACGGGGGCTGTTCTTCAATCATCATCTGCCAAACACGCAAAAAAGACTTAGTTCGGGCACACTGACAATCCACAAGAATCGCTAAAGATGATCACTGGAGAAGAAGAAGAAGAAGAAGAAGAGTGTGTGTGTGTGTGCGTGCGCGTTGCGTGTGCGTGCACGCGTGCGTGTGCGTGTGTGTGTGCGTGCGTGTGTGTGTGTGTGTGTGTGTGTGTGTGTGTGTGTGTGTGTGTGTGTGTGTGTGTGTGTGTGTGTGTGTGTGTGTGTGTATGTGTGTGATGCGCAAAGAGATGTCCTAGGAGGTAGGAGGTACTCAATATACGGACCAGTAGCCGAAAAATACCGGTGTTCTATGTCGAGGCTTCCTCAAAAAGTGGCCCACGACAATCAGCAAGCTTCTCATACTGGCACTTTGTTAGCGGTTTCAAAGGTTGTAATTTTTGCCTCTGATATGGGGCTTTGGCGATATTGACATGTGTACTTAACTCTTTTCCGCTGACTCCCAAATGTCGATGCCGATTCCATCTATTGCTTATGTTGTCACCAAACCTTGTGTAATCCATTGCATGTGCCTCTCGAATAGTGTTGTACATTGTGTAACACCCGCGAGTACCAGCAACTGTGCTGGAATCTACGAGTCACTTATAGATAGTCGACGAACTTCATCCGGAGATCAGATTCGACGACTGATGATCGTGCTCGGCTCTTCGTTCTGCTCTGAGTGCTATTTTTCTGGGCACTAGTTCACTTAATAAAGAGTTAACTTTCACAGTAAAGTTGTGTATCACTCGTATCCCGGGATTCACCTTCGTCTCCGTCGACAGAACAGTCGACAGAAAATTATTCCACGAAATGAAGTGAAAAGTGTCACCTCCATTGAAATTACGCATGAAAGACATCTGAGTATTCGTTTCAATAAGGAAAAGCACAAAACAAGCATCAAAACCACATGATAGATGATAAGGCCCATTCGAGCAATGCGAATGAAGCAGGGAGTGATGTCATACAATTTCATGTGTAAAAGAGAAACCCGCCTAGCAACTGATTTCGTTTGTGGTGGGATAGCGGTACGGGAAGGCCATGCATGGTTAAATTTTTAAAAATAAATTACGCGATTTTACGCGCCAAAACCATAATCTGATCATGAAGTACATCGTAGTGAGGGACTCCAGAAGAAATTGGACCACCTGGAGTTATTTAACGCGCACCTGAACCTAAGTACATAAGTGTTTTCGCATTTCGCGCCACGCATAGTTGGGACTCCCGAAGAGCAGCGTTAACACGTTGACAAGCGACAAGAAAATGCATAACGGTGTCGTGCTCAGGTTGGTAGGACGCAGCGTTTCATGCAAAAAGCAACGTTCATTTGAAACGAAGGCCATTGAAACACTACTGAAATGCCATTTAACTTTTCCTAAGAATCCCTCTAAAGGAGCAACGGAATAACTTCAGTGATTACGACAGCGATCACAAGGCTGTTATCAATATCGTTTCAGAGAAATAAAATTTTGGTATAGTGCATTTAATTGTCTTGCTGTCAATCATTTTGTGTAGCACGTTGCTCAATCGTTCGAGGCTACGTCACATTGGTCTTTCGTATCAGGCGATGTCACAGCTTTACTGACCAACTACCGCCACAGCGTGGATTGGAGCGCAATTTTTAAGTACGCCTTTGGCAGCGTGTCATTTTTCACTGTCATGATAACATGATAGTATTACAAGAACGTATCCAGATATCATAAGATTTGTAACAATGTTTTCAGCATTCTTTTTTTTCCTTTCATAAGAAGCAGTAGAGCGCGCATTTCAAGGCACAAAAGTGAGACTAGTTTATATGCCCACTTCTAACTATCTAAACCCATTCACGCAGCTGCGACATACAGGTCCGGACTGTCATGCAACCTGCACTACGAGCAAATTGTAAAACAAGATCCCCTCAGCGAATTCTGACAAACCCTTAGAGTCTATAGAGACCTGTGGGAGCGTAAGCATAATCTGAAGCACCCAAAAGGTCGTTCTTTTATGGGCGCCGCCATATTGCGCACGCAGTGGTGCCATCTACACTCTAAAAACTGTTTGCACCCTTTGGGGTGTATATTTGTCCCACAACAATAATCGTCATCTGCCTTGCTTGCGTTTCCTTTCTTTAAAACTCGGCACTGGCTACTTTCCTGTCGAGAATGCTGCGTCACACTGATAACGCGCATGCCGTTCGTGACTGGTAAGAACCGGGCTCGCAGCGTTAAAGAAAGGAAACGCGGGCAAGACAGATGACGATTATCGTTGTGGGACAAATATACACCCCAAAGGGTGCAGCTGTTTTTAGAGTGTAGGGGCAGTCAGCATGCTGGCTTAGACGAGCAGCCCATGTTTTAGTTTCTGGCGGTTGTTTCCACGTCGAGCTGTCTATTTTGTTTGACGTGGCCTCTTCTACCGGGAATGGAGTTCTGTGAGACGTACACTGAAGCAATTTAGGTAAGCGTTGCGTTGAGGTGGGCGGAGCCCCCCTTGCGATGTGTGTGCATGTGTTTGAGCCTACACAATCAGCATCGGAGATCAGTTTTATATTTCTGAAGATTCATTTCCTTGGTGTGACCTTACTGCAACATTCTCGACGTAGTTCTAAGCTGTTGCTTAGAAGCAGTCAGTACTTCCGAAACACGGCAAACCCAACAGCGTAGATACTGCTCTGCTGCGGAATAAGTAGCGCTGTTTACTTGGACAGGTGTTCAAATTGTTACCTGTGCATGCATTGTGCGACTACCTCGTTTGTTGGACGAGGTTTCCGCGCACGAATAAATTATTTTTGGTTAGTAATAACAGGATGCCGTACTGAACAAGTGTGTCTTACACTTGTCATGTGGTCGAGTGACCCTCCGTAGGCTGCAAGAGCGTCCGAAGCAGTGGTAGGTGCTGGATTACAGATATGTTTCTTCTTTATAACGCATTGTCCAAGCATGCGACATAATCATGCGAGATCTTATTGAGACTTTAGCATGTCTCTTGTTTGTTTGTTTGTTTGTTTTGCAAGCGCCGTTTTTATTCAAACACCTTTGACACCTGAGCAAGGCAGCTCCGGTGTCGAAGGCACCGTTACTTTTTCCCCATTTGGAATAAAAGTGCAAACAGTGAAGTACGATAAATACTAGATACGACACCACAACAATGCGTACATAAAGATCCACCAATGGGCGTATTTGTGTTCTGTTCAGGGAAGGGGGTAATCAAGCAAGTACAGAGTAATCGAGTACGCGCTGAAAATTTTAATCCCTATGTGCATATTTTTCCTGGTTTTCCCATAATATACTTCTAAGAGAGAAGACGTTTTCAAAATCAAGTTTTATGATATTATGGTAGTTCCTCGTCGCTTCTTCAAAACACACGATAAAACAATCATCACTTTGCAAGCATTCCTAAAACCAAGTCAGCTGAGAATATTACACTTTGAGGCTGGGTAGGCAGCTTTGCCCTATAGCATTACCAAGCTGTTGAACAGCGTCAGTAACGGTTTTTCACTTGTTGCCCAGCGTTTCGTTCAACACAAACCACTAAGCAGACTGCGTGCACCACACGTGTAGTGTCGATTAGTGGCACGTACCCTGTCGGTGCGCGTGACAACGGAGTCCCCGACAGCCATCCAGTCGGTGACCGGCACCTCGGAGATCTTCTCGAGAGAAATAGCCAGCTCACCAACGATGATTGTCAACTTGCGGATGACCAGGCCGAGGCTGCGCGCCGTGACGGGAGCCCGCCTCATGCAGAGGGTGTGCAGACCCATCAAGTTCTCGACCATGTCCCGGATGTCCTGGTACGTGATGAACAGCCTGTGCAGCTTCTGCAGGCAGTCCTGGGCCGCCAGTACCGACTGCTCCTGGCAGAAGTGCGACAGCGGGTCGCGTTTCAGCGAGACCTTGTTCTCGCGCATGATGAAGAACTCCAGCAGCACCGTGGTCACCTTAGGTATCTGCGGCCAAACGTTTGACGCACGCATGCGTTTCGTACCACAAGTGAGGCAGAATAGATGCGGCTGCTGTGTTGCTTGGCTTAACCCAAATCGTCAAGAATGCACGTAAGCTCTGAAGCAACATGATTCCGGGACATTCGATCTTTCAGGCAAAGTGCAAGACAGGCAGCGTGATTGCGGAGACGTTTACGACACGGAATGGTAGGGAGGAATGGGGTATATGCAGAAGCGGGAGAGACCTGCATATTTCCGCAAAGAGTGTCCTTATCGAGTTAATTATGCATGTCACAGATGACGCTGCTGTGACACCCAAGATACTGTGGCCAAGCTTTGCTTAACGATAACTGCTTCCTTCCGCGCAGTAAGCGTTATATGTGTGAAAAATCGACCTTAAAGCGCCGTAAAATAAATTCAACTTTTCTCAGCTCCTTCTACTTTTTCTTTGAAGGGGTTAGTCATGCGTCCAAGTTACGAGAAATTTGATAGCTTCTGTTAATGAGACGCACAAGGTTGCCGTCGTTCGGAGCCCATTAAGACGTTTTGTCTAGCCAGTAACGTCCTTTCTTTTTCGGGGTTCCTGGATTCGGAAAGATGGAACACAAGTGCTCCAAGGCCTCCAAAAAAATATCAAAGCAAGCAGCTCCAAGTTGTGTATTGCGGAGAACATGTACCTCAGTAAAAATGGAGAGTCCATTCTTTCGTTTGAAATATTACAATTCTGTTACCGCTGTTGATTGGAGTATGTAGCGCTTCTAATCTATGGCTTGTACGTATTTTGTTACAGGGCTGCACAACATTAAAAATATGAGGCTTTCCGGTAGCGAACGTAACTGCAAAATAAAAATATAACTTAAGCTGCTTTGCGTAATACAGTGCTGCACAGGTTAATGATGAAAAACGTCTGATCATGTTCGCTTTAAGCGTCATTGTAAAGGGAATAGTCCTGCAAGGGTTCAGCCAGCGAATAGCGTGGCACTTCACGCTGCAAAATTATTGTGCGATAAAATCAAAAACGTAAGAATTGCCACTAAGGCCATGAGTGTGTCAGAATCTGCTCTTGTCCACGATGTGCAGAAGTACAATGCAAGCGGTAATGCCAAGGAAATTGTATTCAAGGCCACACTCGTACGTATCGGTTCCCTCTGCGAACCCGCACGCAAGTACCTCTCCGGGTTTAAGTGGACCTGTCAGCCTACAGTGTTCTTCATGAGCAGCTGTAACATTCTTTCCTGCCTGTCACATTATGTTTCCTTATGTCTCCCTCTTTCAGAATTAAATAAAGGTTTGTTTCACGCAACACCTTTCTTTTTCTGTAGCACGTAGGACTAGAAACCGAATATTAGCTGAGTACGATATACGTTATCATACATTCACCATGAAGCAATTAATGAGTCTCATTGACAAGTGTTTGGTAAAAAGTACTATTATGAAAATTTCCCAGTCCTGCCCACACTCATCTTGGCTGACACCTCTGGATGAAGGCCCTCAAGATTTGGAAATATAGCCATCTAGTGTAGCGATATCTGCAGCTACATTTCAGAAAAGTTTGAGCGTGTCTCACCCGTGGAAACAAGGCAACCAAAACTTTCACAGCAGAACGTTTTTTCTGTCGCATCATCTCTGCGGAAAGGCAAAAAAGAAAAAAAAGGATTCGTATGGAATTATACGTGTCGATATTGTTTGTTTCGTTCGCTATTGCTTTAATCAGCACGACGGGCAGCGAGACTCGGTGCCCACCTTTCTGTTGTTTGAGAGACACTGACGTCCCCTTGAAGCTGCCGCTGGTAGGCTCATCTTCCTCCGATGTGCTCGTGGTCGACGTCGCAGGCGATGACCTGCTCGGGGAGCTCAAACTGCCCATGCCGCCGGGGGCAAAGGTAGATGCACCACCCCGAAGCCGCGTTGAAGGTGTCGCTGGCATTGCTGTGGAGCTGCCTGCGCGGTATACAGCCACAAGGTACACCATCAGTTTACGCAAGCGTCCACAGTTATCCACAATGCGGTGGAGCTGTGCATGATAGTTTATGCTTACCGCGACGCTTTGTAAGTTTCTCGGAGTTTCCTGCATAATAAACAAGCGATATCTTTCTCTCTCTCTCTCTTTTTCCGGGCGTTAAGAATCACATCCAGGAATAGTGTCACCGTTCCCACATTTTTAAGACTAAAACGCTCGGCTTTTAAGCGCTTCCGTGCCCAATGGATGTCAACAAAGGATCATTCAATGTAACAGTGGTACCGCAAAATCTGGAACGTCCACTTCGTCTATAGGAGTACTAATTTGCCTGTTGCGAAGCGTAACTTCTTTAGCGCCAACCTCAGTCCAAAGAGCACCCACAGTGTTTAAATGTTCATATTAGCAAGGACTCAAACGAGCATCTCGGGCCGCCTGACATACGTTATAGGAGTGCTCCACACTTTGCAGTCAACAACAACAAAAAAACGGCAATTCCACCAGACCCACGCCGGCACACTTGACATTAGCGGATACGCACCTCCTTGCTTGTCCGAGCCTGGCATTGCGAGTGAAATCGGCGAGGTTTGGACCCTAAGACAGCTGTCAGCCCGCGGAGTCCTGTCAATTCGGTGAACCACGCCTGACGCACAACTCTCGTGCTTGACGAGGCGGGGCAGCCGAACGTCTCCTGCCGTGCTGCCAACGCGATGCTCGAGCGCCACGTTCTGGTTGTTGATGATGATGATGATGTCCTTGATGAGTTTGGCGCTTACCCACTCGCGGGGATTGGCCAAGAATCGGGCAGACTTTGCTTATGTGTTCAGAAAATGGAGGTAAAAATCTATAATTTTGTTACATGAATTTAGGCGACGAAAAATTGAAACGGTTCAGTAGACTGTCATGCTATGAAGGGAACAAATAATTATCTATAATATATAAACGAGGCAATAGAGCAGGAATGAAAAGAATAATACGGTCATCAATTAAATCGGTTTGATTGAATAATAAATTTTTCTGAGGCGAAGCACACATTCCTGTGTGAGTGTCCAAGCACAGACGCTCCGAAAGACAGTAGTACCTGAGTGTTCAATGGCAGGCCAAGCTCAAGCTGTCCCACTGTAATTTCTAATGCCATTTTCCTCGTGAAGGAGAAACGCCGCCATTCGAGTAAGTAGTGCTCAATCGTCTCTAATGCAATGCAAAAATGGCACAATGGAGATATTGCCAGACCAGATTGGTGTATGCATGTGTATGCATGATTGGTCGATGTATGTATACATGTCTTTTGGCCTCAACTAGGGGTCACATTATCCTTGGTTTGGCTTGGCTTGACGCCTACTGATATGGCTGAACCCACTACGGGGGAGCAGAACTAATGAATACGTTGTTGCGCTAACAGGACAAGAAAGACTTGGGAAGCAAAGCAGGAAACGATAGGTCGTTAGGTCATTAGGTCGATAAGTCAATAGGTCACTATGGCGATCGGCCATGAATCGGGCAACCGGCGTTATCCAAACGAGAAATGGTCACGGCAGCAACGCTGATGATGATGGTCATAAAAAGAAGTGAATGGGAAAACTACGACAAGCAAGGAGACAACGCGCATAGCACTGTCCCGTTTTTCGAGCTGTTTTTTTTTTGTTTGTGACCGATAACTGAATAGCTCGCCTTTGTATTCTACTTTTAGTGATGGCGATGAGACTCTATTGCTTCGAATTCAGGTTGCTGGTACTGTTCTGGGTGTGGCCCTTGGCGCATGCCCACTAAGCAGAATTACCAAAATTAGGGGCTTAACATAAGAAAAAGTGGGCGAAGAAAAAGAAGAATTTTGACTTTCTGGAGACGTAAATCTGCCTTGTTGGTTTGGATTTATCTGTAGAGCCAGATAACAGCTCTTGCGTTTACTTTCTCTTTCGTCCCTTGTTCTTAGCACTGTTTCTTTATGAAGCGTTTCGACGCTGTCACGTTCATATATGGGAACGTTAAAATAATGCAAAAAAATAAGAATGAGACGCAGTTCACCAACGTAACAAATGTTCATCATCATCATCAATTGATTGCAGTGGACAGGACCCGACAGCACGCTCCGACACATGTCTGTTCAAATGTGACGACATAGGCCGCTGTCGCCGGCAGACAGAAATCAGTCGGTTGTCCTCCAACTGTGATCGCGCGCCTTACCTGAACAATACTGAACTAGGGTCTGCATCCGAGCTGGTTGGTACGGCGACATTTTAAACCAGATAAAGCAGCAAGTAAAACACGGACAGTGGAAAGATGAAGATGCACAGAGCGCTATGTACGTCCCCACTCTTTCCACTGTCCGTGTTTTACTTGCCGCTTCGCGCAACTGAAAACGTAACGGAACCACGTTGCAGCGAGATGTCCGCAGTTGTCTAAAGCTACTCGCGAAAGTATCGCGCCATCGGGATTGCGCTGACAGCGCAAGTTCACGTCCATATCGACTATGGACTGTACAGGGACAGTCCTTATGAAAGGTAATATGATGGGGCCACAAAGAGAACATCAGACGTGAACCCGGGAGCGCGCCTGCCGCACGTTACAGCTAGCGCGCTCACGAAGTTCGTAGCTTTTGCGCTCCTAAACTTAGTGCTTGCGAGTCGTCTGCTATGGTGCTATTTTCGCAGGGTATCTTAAAATATCAAAGCATGCGGTGTCACGCGCATGCGCATTGACAATGACCTGGCCGTAGTTTTCTAGAAGACAACGCGCCAGCGCGATCAGGAAGCGCGTTCCGCTAAACCTACAAACTACGAGACTGTGCACTACCCGCTCGCCAAAGTGGCCTGCATGCATGCACAGTGCGGTCCACTGCTAAAAGGAACACTCTAATGTGCGGCTCTTTCTCTCTCTCTCTCTCTCTCTCTCTCTCTCTCTCTCTCTCTCTGTTGGCGCTGTGGCAGCGTGTACACGCTGAAGCTACGTCAGGGCACTGCACCAGTGTGTAGAACGGTACCAGCGCCACCAACCAGAAATCACTTGCTGCAAAGGGGGGTGATGCTACACTTGCCAGAGGGGGAAATTCGCACGGGATTGACATTCAAGTGTTCCCTTTAACAGTAGACCGCACTGTACAGCGCTACGCGCACTCCCGTGTTCAGTCAACGCTTGTGACTGTAGGCGCATCTAATTATTTTCAGCTCTCACCGATAGGGTAAGACACATGGCGTGTTCCGGTCACGCAAAAGACCGATTGTAACTTGGTCAAAAGTTGATAGTATAGATTTCGGTTCGTACAAGATTAAATAGAAACAATAAGCTGAATGCCGTTCAGGCCGAAGATCGAATCAAGAGCATTTAACTTGCTAAAATGGCATGCAGGCTCTTGGAGATGGTGAAGCGGCGAGTTCCGTACACTCTAAAAACAAAGAGAGTTCCGGGCACTCTCTTTGAGGGAGTATCTGCTTGTCCCATATTTCGCTCTCTTTTCGAGAGTAGATCGGCCCTCTTTGAGAGAGAGTTGGACAACTCCTCCTGACAGAGTTTTGTTACTCCACCGCAAGTCAGTGCTAGTAGTCTTCCGGGGTGCTAATACTATCCACACAGGGGAAATAGTACTCCCCCAGACCGAGTGCCTCTACTCCTCCAAGCCGAGTGTTTGTAGTCCCCCAAACAGGGTGCTTGTACTCCTTCAGAACAGAGTGCTAGTACTCTTCCCAATAGTGTGAAAGCACGGTGTAAATCCATGGTCACGTTCGAAGGGATTCGCAATACTTACATGTGAGGAATATTTGATTCCTTCATAAGCAGCTCCTACACTTATGCTTGGTGAATGGGATGTAATCTGTAGTCACCGAGTTACTCAAGCGAAGCATTTTCTCTTAAAAGGTCAAAATATTTATTGATTAGTCACAAGACAAACTGAATAATAATTTGAGAAACATACTGACAAACACATAAAATCAGATTACAATGATACCCATGAACTTTAGAACACCTCTCGTAGTAAAACAAAAGTTTATTCTCTAAAGTTTCATCAGTATTACAGTGTACAAATATCCTTTAATTTCAATTGGCTCTTTCCTTTCAAAAATAAAGTATACAATGGAAAGTTAAACATAGAAAAAACGTGTGCAAACTCACAAACTATTGACACTATGATCGAAGCGAAATATGCGCCACATTACTCGTACAAAACGCGTGCACTTATATGGCAGAGGTTGCCAGATGAGCTGCTAAGCATGGGGCTGGTAATGCAGATAAATTGTGCAAGAAACTTTTTTGTGTGCCATATTCTAAGACAGCAGCTCATTTGATAACGTCCTGAACAGCGTGTGGATGTTCCTGACAGAGTACAGTGTATTTAGAAATGTGTTTTACACTCTCATGTCAAGCCGCAGGTCTAGCTAGCTTTGCTGATATTTCACATAAAGTCATTCATATATGAGCTGCACCCCATTGTTTCTCAGTGTGGCCAGTTGTGGTTCTGCAGCAATATTTTGCTCGGTCTCAAAGTGGTACAGAGGCGTATCATATTTCCTATTCGGTTGGCCTCCTCACGAAAGCAGCTTACTGGTGCTGTTGGGATTGATCTGTTACACTTTCTTAAAAACAAATAAAATTAAATTTACAATATTATCTAGTGTGTAGCAAATGAGTAGAAAACTGCAAGGAGCATTCACATTAAAACCTTGCGCATCACATTTCTTGTCATATATGGTAGCTTTTCATTCCCATTACAGTAAGAATGATATACTTCTGAGGAGCAGCATACACAATTACATGATCAATTATTGGGACTCATTGAATATGCAATCTACTAAAGTATAGCATAGCTCCATATGTGAACCAAAAATCAGATATGATGAATATGCTGCATCAAAGGCGACATAAGCATAAGTACAGGCAGGGAAGTGCACGAAAAATGCAACCAAACAAGCAAAACAAAAATTGAGAATGGCACTATTCTGCTTCACATATCCCTTCCATGCATGTGGATTTTGCGTGTGACTATGCACATAGTTGCACAGTGAAGAACTCCCTGAAACCAAAGCTTTTTTCCTACTGAAGTGGTTAAGATGCGTTAAAGTAAGAAAAATTATCGCGCTCTACAGAATCTTTGTCTCAGAACAAGTACATGTGTGTCTGGGAAGATTATTACATCGCCTCACTGTGCACTCTATCTTAGGTCCAGAAATTAACTATTTCCAAAAATGCTTTCATTTTATTTTGCCTTATAAAGATTATGTCTACAGAAGCCGTGAAACTAAGGGGCTTTTGTTTAACACTGTATGTTCACATCCGCCAATTGACGAAGAAGTGTTCTACTCAGATGCTCTCAGTTCTTTGCATTGAACGCATATCTACCACTAGCATACTTGGTCGGCAAGTAGATTGAGTCATCCTAATCAAAATATCAAATACCTGTCAGAAGCTATCGTATTACTATTTCACTGAAGGAGAAACCACAAGTTTACATCTTAAAAATAATTTTCAATTCCAAGTGACTCTCTGGCTTCTAAGACGTAAGGTTTGCACCACGCACGGTGTACACAGTTAAAGGCCCTAATTGCTCCTTGCTTTTGCTTCGGGAGGCATGAGCAGTTCTAATGAACTGGTTTCGTGAGCATGTACGTAAACGATAATGACTTTTTAAACATGGGATTCTCTTCCACCAATGCTTCCCCTTTCTGGAACGTAAAAGGAAGCCATACTTCTAAACTTAGGCGTAAAAAATAGATAAAAGGTAAGGCATGAAAATCTGCCTGCTTCATATCGGCATTTAAAATATAGAATCACAGTGGTTTGTATTTGCGCCCTTGAATTCTCGTGCTGCTAAATGTAGGCTATTAAAGCTGTTAAATGTATGTAAGCACCTAACCAAGCATGAGATGTTGCTTTTTATAGTGAACATAGGCATTGCGCTCATTGCAAGTATGTATTATGTCTCTAATCAATTATACAATTTCAGTGTACCATTATTTTTTATCACATGGATATATCTGTTGAGAGGCAAGACAAGAAAGCAGTCACTTCTCATTGAACTAATGAGCTTTTTTGAAACACATTTCTATGACACTTGTTCCAATCTGTTTGTACTCCAGAGAGCATACTTGATTTTGATTTTCCAATGAGGGGCATCACATAAACATACCATGTTAAGATGACTACCTAGAGCACGTGAGAATTTTTTTCACGGCATGACATACTGTATTTTGATTTTGTTGACATTTAGTCACATGGTAAACCAAATATACCCACATTCTAGTTTTCTCGTCCAAATTGCATGGCAATGTATTTTGATTCTTTGGCGTGCGCTCCTCTGCACTACGTGAAGTCGCGCTGGTCTGTTTCTTTGACATCCTTGTGTCCTTGCTGCTGCCTTCTTGCGTTATATAAAGCGGGCGCCTGAAAAAATATCATGTGAAAAAGTCGACACGAGGAGATGGTGTAAAACAACATCAAGACAGTCAAGGTCATGGCAATAAAAGAAAGTCTCAGCTCTTAGTCCTCCTACTGAACTGCATGCGAAACATCTAAATGACTGCAGCAGTCAACTGCTGAGCTCTCATCAATTTTTAGACTTAAACAAAAAGGAAATAACCGAAAATTCAATCCTCGTTCAGCACCAATGTTAAAATACTCCTGCTAATAAATAGAATATTGGTCATTTTCAGACGTAATAGGTCTGTCATTAGTCTGGTGTGTCGCAAACACCACTTGTGACATGTCCTAAGCACGTGCCCAGTGTGGCCCCCGCACCATCTCTGGTTGTGCCACTGCTCAAGCCATAATTTAAGGATAATATCTCGAAATATCATGCTCAGTAGGGATGAAAATATGGTCTTCCAGTTCAATGGCTATGACTGGACGTGCTTATAAGAAAGGGCAACAAGGCTTGTTATGGCAAGCTTACCCACATTTCAATATTAACAAGACAGTTCATTGCGGCCTGCATCTTAGCTTACTAAAAGGTATGAACTTATTTTCGTTTATGAGGTGCGCAATGGAGTTCATTTTTGGCAGGCTCAACTAGTGCTGCAGTTTGAGATCTAGCATTTTACATCCTTGAAGGCGTGTAAAAGTTGCAGTTAGACCGCAGTTATTAGTTCATTAAACCAACTCTTTGTTTTGTGTACGGCGGACGACTGGTAACACGGAATTAAAGCAACGTTTTATTTTGATACATTATTTCTTCCCTAAAGATATGAAAGCGATAAACGCATTTTGACCTGTCATGCAGTAGCAAGATTCACACATTACGCTTGTAACCCCCAGAGGAAAGGTCATTTAGCGGTTCATATGACATAACTATGAAACGCCAACTCATATTAGTAAATGCCCAGGTATGACCAAAACATTAGGCGTATGCAAAGCAGCCCTGCAATTGTAATTCCACACAGCATCCGTAGTATCAGATGCCGATGCATAGCTCGCTGGTTGACAATTCACCGAGTTCGGTGACATAAGCACCCTTTCAGATTCGCACCATGCTCGAAAACCGCAACAGAAGACATAAAATCAAACATATAATCACACCATTTCAACACATGAGCAAGAACAGTTCAGTCTCAGGGCTAAACACCATGATAGCGATATAGTACGCGACGGCGACGAGCGACGGCTCCGAGTGACAAAACGGGCCGTCGCTTGAATAGATCGCTCGTTTCCGGAAATCTAGAAATCGTCGCTCGTCGTCCGGATGTACTAGACAATAGCGCGAAGCCAGAGCTGGATGTACATCATTTAAGTACTACCGATTGCCGCGCGGAACAAACAAACGATTGAATTTTTATACGTGCACGGATAAGAACCTACTGCAAAACCTTCGGAGATATTTTATGCTACATTTCACAGTAAAATACATCAACTTAAGTTACTAAAGCACGCGTCACGCTAGTTTTGACTCGTGTTTGCAGCCCTAATACCGGCAACACCGGGGAGACATCGCTCAAAATCGTCGCTCGCACGGAGTACGACTTGTAGGCGACGAGCGAACGCGACAGCCATCTCCATCCCATCGCTTGTAGCTGTCGCGCGCAAGATCGCTTATATGGTGTTTATACTTTATTCAGCATAAAAGAAGAATTCCTCGCCTTTTCAGTAAGTTTAAGATAACGCGCCTAATTGACCGCTAGCAGCATGCAGCTGAATGCCTGCGGCAAAGTTTCTAACTAGCACTGGCGCTGCACGTAACTTCAGTGGTCGCAGATCACCGATGGGCTAGACACCTTCAAGTGCGCGGTTTATCTATACCTTCAGCATGCCACCACTAAAATGACACCTTCCGTTATGTGCCTCCTTCCTTCAACAGCGTTCCGTACACAGTAGACCGCCCAATTGAATCAATTCAAACACACAAAACGCACGCTAAACACGCTCCGCATAGGCTCGGACTCACGGGCTTTTGAACAAACCGTATTAAGCGTCCTCTCGCCTCACGTCTTATTGAACATACCATGGTTCTGGCAGCGTTTGCGATTTTCAAAGCTCTTACAGACAGCGGCAAGTGATAAAATCGCATGCAGTTATCGCGACGACGGGCTTTTTCGATTGACATCGAGAGACTGCGCGCTTGCCTAGTCCGTTGTCAATCGCGTCGGCTAAGCGCCGCGACGACTTCCTGGTAATAGCATCTAATATAAGTACAACGTGCACCTAAGTTAGAATTCACTGACCATGGATGATTTGTTATATCCAACGAATGACGAACGGCTGTCGTGTTTTCGCGGCGACGCGAGATGCCTGACACACGATCTCCCTTGGATGGCCTTCGTTGCTGCTCGCTGGACGGATCACTCTTCTCCGGTGCTGTGTTGTTCCGCGATGTTGAGCGCACGCGTGGCGGAGCAACTGCGAGTGAAAATGTAGAGCGCTCGCTCCGCGTTCCGTTAAACTTCGGCTGCCTGTTCTCTAGAAGCAAAACGGTGCGTTCTTTGCTCAGCATGTGTGAGTGATACATTGCCATGTTCGGGGCCAGCCTCCTACAGTTGAAGCAGATTACGCTACGTTTTGTTCTCTATTGACACAAGAGTAGAACGGGAATTCTACTCTCTCTCAGAAGGGTAGAGTGAAAAGCACATTTCACTCTTTCCTTGGTGACGGATTGAACAATGCAGTTTATTCCATTCGACATTTTGCGAGAGTAAAGCAAGGCTTTGAAGAGTAAATCGACCGCTTCATTCCGGTGATACCCGCTCTAGTTTTTAGTGTCTTATGCCAACCTGACGTATTCTAAGGCCTATGCAAATCTAAGTACATAAGCGTTCATGAATTGCGCACATATAGAAATGCGGTTGTCACGAACAGCTTATCAACAAGCAGCCTCAGCCCCAAAGCCACCTCGGTGGCTTTTCCTCCAGAAAAAGAAAAGCAATAGTTGGAACGGAAAGATGGCTGCACTGGCGGAGCCACAGCTATCACCGCATTCTGCCGGCGATAAGGGAGGCATTTCACAACGAAGCGAGGTTTCGCTATCCCATGTTTATTAAACAAAGCACACATTCCAGCTGATTATAAAGGGTCTCCATCTAAGGTCACGTTAGCCATACGCGCAGGTCGTTAGCCACAGTCTTCACGCGCAGTCAAGAAAAGCTGCATAAAGGCTGAATCTTATTCTTTCTGCGCTCATGCAAAACATTGTCATTATTGTGGAGTGGTTCGCACAGTGACACATTTGACGTCTAATGCTATGTTCAGACTACGTTAGTAAGGCGCCGATTTTTCGCAACATACGTAAGCGGATGCGCAACAAGCGTATGCGTCTAGTTCAGACTGCGAACGTAAAGGTACCAACGTGCGCAATTCTCGCAAAAATCGTGGGTGAGAGTGTTAAAGGGTCGGCAACATTTACGACTGTTATGTTACGACCGTTGCGGCACAGCCAATGACCGATAAGCTTTCGGCTTTCAACAACCGGTGACGACACTTCCGTCCTCCCGTCTGCAGACAGCTCCAGGCGCGGGAAGTGCCATTCCGCCAGTCCGTGCGCACGATTGGCCGTGTTCGTGAAAATTTTTGCAGTGCGGCTTGCGAGACTGTTTTCAGTTCATCTGGTTTATCCGCCGAGGAAATCGATGGCCGCAGATGCGTGCTCCAAACTTCGATGAGTGGTCTCATTAGGTTTTCAAGGAAGCGGAACTGCTGGGGCCACATGCGCATGATGTTATGAAACATCGCAGCGTCACCAACTCGGAGCTTGGCGAAAATGTTGTGAAAATCGCCGTCCACGGCCCTGTCGAGAAATACTTGTCACACCCAAACCCTTCTGCGTCGCCTTCGTCGTCTTTGGGCGATTGAATACATGACTATAAGTTTGTCTCGAGCGTGAATTTCTTCGATCTCGGCCAGCGCTCGCATGTTGGCAGGAGCCATATTGGACCGCTGGTGACGTCGATTCTGCAGCTCCAAATTTGATTGGCCTGTTGTAAAAGCCGTAATTTAAGCAGCAGTAAATGTGAACAAAGGTGCCGGCTTAACTGCCGTAACGTTTTTTACAGCCGTTACGTTCGATACGCCAAAAGAGCTGTTGCGCGCTTTACGACCGTAGTGTGAACATAGCATAACAGTCTACTCGTTGCTTATTGGAATCGACGGTCTACAGAAGCAAACACTATAGCGGACAGACCTTAAAAACCTCGATGCCGACTGAAGTTTAGGATATTTAACAGGGATAAGCGGGCTAGTTGGTGGTCGTTATTGGTATGCATCGTGTAACCCCACAAAAACAAGGGACAAAGAAGGAACACACAGGACAGGCGCGGAACTTCAACTAAGGTTTACTCCGGGAAATCTCACATTTATACAAGTATCGTAATCACACTTGCTAATAATCAGACAGCCATCACATGACGTTGGCATGCGGGCGTGCGTGCCGCAAACTTGCTTGTAAATATTTGAACTCTTTATCGCTCAATGACACTGAAGGGCTGCTTACGCAGCGGCCACATTGCATTTTTATACAGTAAGCTTCAAAAATTTTCTCGGCTCAGTTGTGACGCAAACATCTTCAAGACTTTAGTGTCGCGGAACCTGGGCGTGCAGTTACGACAGTGGCGACAATGGTCAGCCAGTTTGCCACCCCCCGCCAATCCTACTCCTGCGCGGTGCTCCTGCAGTGACGTTTAGGCACCGTCCCGTCTGCCCTATGTAGCTGTTGCCACAAGAGAGGTATCTCGTACACTACCCCTATTCTGCATGGGACGAACCTGTCGACGTGCTTGATACCACACTCATTTCTTTTGTTCTTACCCTGCACCATGTTCACATGCCCGCCAGTTTTTTGGGCGCCGTGAAAACCACCGGTACTTCACATTTTTCGGCCACCTTTTTGAGGCGGTGGGAGATTTGGTGGTAGTACGCGATGGTAACAGGTCTACGACGTTGCGGCTCTACGCTTGGGCGGAGCTCTGATGGGCCCCGCGCTTCCTTGGCAAGGGTTTCTAGCACCGAGGTGACCATATCATGCTGAAATCCTGCGCTCTGCAGTCTTTGCAACTGTAAGAACACGCTATGTCGCATTTCATGCTGGCAGGACTTATCAAGAGCAGCACGCAGGCAGTTTTTTGCGATTCCCCTTTTTACAAGCTTCGAATGAGCTGACTGGTAGTTTAAAATACCTTTTTTGTTCGAGGCTGATACCTCCAGCACGCATGGGTTCCAGCAATAATAATGAAAATGTCCAGGAACTGCAGGCATCCATGTGTAGGCAACTCAAAGGTGAAATTCAACCCAAAGGCGCTTTCTCGGAAAATATCAAGAACACGCTCTACTGCAGATGAGCCGCCTCCCTCCCCAACCCCTTTAAAAAAAATGGCATAATCCTCAACATATCTAAAAATCTTAGCCGAGTAGGCTGTGTCAATGCGTTCAGCAATTCGCTTGTCACAATACGATAAAAATATATCACTTAATAAAGGGGCAATACATGAACCAATGCACACTCCGCGCTTTTGGACGAAGTCCTTTCCTTCGAAATTAACGATGGTCGATGCCAGATAAAAATGAAGAATTTCTAAAAAGTCGTCCACACTTACACCGCATGCGTTCTGAAAGGCCACAGGGCCGTAGTCATCAATGGAATCTGAAATGGCGCAGTTCAGGAACGCATTCAAGAATGCCAGGCCTCGGGACAGTCGAGCTTGTCCGCTGCGGCTTGGTGCAGCCCCTCACGCAGAAACTTGTCGCTCGATGTCTCCCTGCCACTTGCCCGTGCTTCGCGAAGCGGCCGTAAACGCAGAGCGCAGGTCTTCGTACCGGCCGCGGGTCCGCTCCCCCGGGTCACCGAGCACCAGGGCCAGGGCTTCCGAGAGGTCGGCTTCGTCCAGTATGCCTCCGGGGGCGTGGATGGCCACGAAGGGCAGCCCCATCCGTAGGCAGATGCACAGCAGCCTGTGCTCGAGCGTCTCGCGTGCCACGTGTCTGGTCATGATGGCGAGGCAAACGGTGCCGTCGGTGTCGACAATCGCGCTTGCCGAGCTGCAACCGCGAGACCGTACGGCTGCGTCCAACATCGACATGACGTTCTGCGGTGTGACTCCCTCCAGGTTTCTGTAGAGGCGGTAGAGGACCCACGAGCGGAACAGGCCGCGCGGCACGAGCCAGGCGTACAACGCGGCCACGCGCCGGATCCTCTCGTTCGGGTCATGGGTGGCTTTCAGGGCGTCGCAGATCACGTCGACGCCCGCCAACAGTCCCAGGCCGCTGAGCCGCGGGAGCCACGGGAAATTCGCCATGTCCAGGGAGTGAATTTCTTCGAACGAAATGCTGTAGAAGGCGCCGCGCAGCCTCTCTATATCCCTGTCTGTCATCGGGAGGAGCTTGGGGTGGCTGGTTGGATCCTGCGGGGGCGTGTGAATTTCGGGCACCGCTTCTGGCTGACCGGTGGTGTTGAAGAGGGCAATCAGACTACGTCCTGTCCCGTCTTGCAATCAGCAGTGACAACAAACAACGTCGTTTTTTCTGTCTTCCCCGTCAGGGTATCACGTGTCCGGTGTTCCGAGTGTCACGAAAAGCAGAAACGGCACTAACCACCCCGATTTTCAAAGGCCAGCGGCGCAAGTCGAAGGGCCAGTGCCGGGCTGATCGGTGCTTTTATCTTGGGCTCGAGGCAAGCGCCTTCTGGGCACAATCACCGAGAACATCCGAAGTGGGTCACTTATAATCGGGAGGGTTTGATACCAAATCTAGCAGATAGAAACGGATTGACGCCTTGCTTTGACACGGCGGCATGTCGAGAAAAGTGATAACAAATCGTGCGCGCTACGAAGCGGATAGTAAATGCCGAATCGTGAACGACGGAGAAACCATTTTCCGGCCGTTGACACACGGGACGTCATTCTTCCGGTCGCGCTAGGATCGCGTGGTGCAGGGAAGCATATCGTGTGCTCGGCGCCCCGAGTATTTAAATTCTCAATATCACTACATAAATAAATAAAAATTAGGGCAGAAATGATCCCACGTGACGAGGTCGCAAATTGATTCGAGCGACACCCTCGGACGGGAGACGCACTGTGGCCAGCTCGGCAAGCAATTTTCCCAACTGTCCCACTGTAGTAACGCCGTTACTAACCATCGCTCCCATGCTGGTTGACAAAATATCCCCTCAGAGGCTCGTGTACCCCCATGTAGGTGGCGCTAAGCATACAGAAGGTTCTGTATTCACAGCAATTCAAGCCTAGACGGCGGTACAGGTTTTTTTGGACACGAAACCGAAGGACGAACGGAACGGTGCAGAAAATGACGCCGAGCATCCAGCCTAATGTTGAATTCCAATGACGGAGTCGGAGCAAGTTTTTCTGTTCGTTTCGGAGCAAGTTTGTTCCAATGGCAGAGTGAGGGCAGGAGTAAGGTGTTCCAATGAGAGAGTCGGAGGGGATTCAGAGCGGGAGTCACTCCGTGGAGCAGAAAAAGATGCTCCGCCAAAATCGGCGGAGTGCACCGGAACTCTGCGTGACGTATTTCCTTTACCACTTTTGTCTGCTGGGAGGCGCCACCGGTCACGACTCGCGAGGAAGCAAAAGCTGCTGCACGCTTGGCGAGATATCCATTCCGCACTTTTAAAAAAACAACAGGTGATCGGCGCCGAAGAGACAAGTGACCGGTGCGGCGGTGCTGGGAGCAAACAGCGGAAGGGAATGACAACAAGCAAGGTATCCTGGGTAACTCGGTAATAGAACTTCCGCTTCCGCCTTGCTCCGGTAGCGCAGGTTGTGTTCCACTCGCGTATCTGGAGGCGTTGCTCTGCGCCAGAGTCGAGTGCTCGCTCGCGGAGTCCGTCGGCTGCTCCGACTCCGCCATTGGAATTGAACATTAGAATGCTATATATGCGCTAATAATTATCATTAAATATCTCTACGAAGTGGGAATTTGGAAACGCTGAATGTACATCAAAGTCATACTGCAGCCAAGGTGCATCCATGCCTCTACGATATATGATTATTGAACAAAATCTGGGGCAGAAATGTAAAGGGAATTATTCTAAAGCTGTGGAACCGCTTTACATAGACATTTAAGGCACTGACATTAAATTCTACTTTAGAGTTTCTTTATTATTCGGACATATATGAAATGTGCGCGTAAGTATTTTTAGCACGCCAGGAAGCCTAAAAGCATTCTTAAAAGGCTGTCAGGAGAGTTCCCTTGTTAACAACGCATGCTGGGAGACCAACTGACCATTAATGGCGATACAGACGTGAACAAAAGCAGCGAAAACACACTGCAGGAAAAATCGCTGAGCCAATAACGCATACGCTCAAAAAAGAAGAACCCTTTTACAGAGCATTTCCGTCGCTTCGTAAAGACCGATAATGCAGGTGGTGACGTACACAATTTTCCGGAGGGAACTCTGAAATTGTTCTTACAAGTCGACCGAAGTCAACCTTAGTATACTATAAGCAGTAAAGCAGGATTGAGTGCCGAACTGTACAACGGACGTAGTGCATGCATGCACGAAATATCTTACGGGGCATTTTATGGTTTGCGCACGCATGCATTACTCGAACGTTTCTCCTGCGACTTTCTGAAGGGCGTTTTTTACTGCAGTGTGAAAATTTTGTTTCCTTTCTTCTTTTTTTCTTTTTTTCTTTGTTCTTTTCTTTTAAACCAGGTATTTTTTCACGAATCCCCATAATTTGTTTCTGCGATAGCAATAAAAAAAATCTAATCTTTTTCTTGGTTGTTAAAAAAGATCTGGTATCATTTCGCAGAAACTGGTGTAAAACGATATGGTCTTTCTACGGAAGAACCGCGTTTTTACAGCTGTGAAAGAGGTATGTAGTGTTGTTTTTTACGTTGCAAGCTTCGAGAGAAACTTGGTAGTTGTACAGCGCTAGAAAATTACTTCTACTTCACCAGAGCGTATCCTAGATCGTTTAACAGCAACAACAATTACAAAACCAGATTTATATCTGATTTCTTAGATAGCCTATGGATTCAAATTATATATTTCCTGTTTACTGCGATAACTGCGAAAATTATATCCTTGAATGGCGATCACGTTACCCAACCAGCTGATGGACATTGAACAGCTTTAATACGTATAATTCGGCGTGAAGTCGCTGGACGTCACTGCAGGATGACTGCGCTATATTGTGGTTCAAAACCTTGCAGACGTCTTTGAATGAAACGGAGTGAACGTGGTGCACATTTCGGTAACATTAGTATTGTGTTTAGCCCTCGTCGGCTAGCTGCAGCATCACCTGTAAGCAAGGAGTACATCAGAAATGTGGCAAAATACGCCAAAAACACTCCGAAATTAGTTCATGTGCCTTTTGTTCGTCCCTGTTCTGACATCTTACTCGATATTCCTTTCCTTAATACCGGCCTTATCACTGGTCCCGTAACTCCAAATTACATTTTTTTTTTAACGGGAACTTCTGCCTGTCACCTCACAAACACATCCCGCCCTCTGCCGAGAGCCGAGATAATAAATAAAGGGACTACACTTGCAAGGTTGCGGCAGCAGTACAGCAGAAGCATTCAATCGCTTCATTTCTCATTGGTTTCAGATGTTGTAGTATGGTAGACGTTCCGCCAAAATGATCGCCTTTTCTTCATTGAAGAACCTAGTTGTCTCTTTTCTACCTATCTCCCTCACCAACGATTTATGTATTGTATCTTTTTTTCTGTATCGTTTTTCTCATCTACTCTCTTTATCGTTCTCTATCTCTGGATCTCTATCTATCACTTTCTATATTTAGCTCTCTCTTTCTCCCATTTTCTTATCCATGTCACAATTCACTCTCCCTATCTCACTCTCTGGTCGTCTACTTGTGTCTCTCCCAACCTTTATCTAGCTAGTTTTCTGTCTCTCTCTGCCTTCTTGCAATTAAAATTGCAAGAAGGTAAATTGCCGACCTCTCTGCCTTCTTTCAATTAAATTATCTCTCTATCTCCCTCTGTCTCTATCACAATCGATATTTATATCTTGCTCTATCCCTCTATTTCCACTCCTATCTTTCTCACTTTATCTATATACAATATCTTGCTTTTCTCTCGTACATATTCGTCCCGTGCGAAACGGGAATAGAACGTCAGCAGTTTCGACCAACCTCGCCCGCATTCATTACGGTGCTCTGGTAATTACGGAGGTAATAAGTAAACCCCGAGGCGCCGGCAATTTCCTTGGCTGCGTCTTTTGCTATAAAAGGTTTCCCGAGTTCTTATAGAGTGCAAGGAAATTCGGACGAGGCGGAGGTTAGGTTTCAAGCACCTGGACAAAAATGCCGGAAAGAAATTTTGTTAGAAGACAAACGTATAGGAGGACAAAAAGAAATATCTTCAAGTAAAAACTCCTTATCGCTAGCGTTACAAGGTGATAACTCGAGGCGTTTTCTGCGTACCGCACATTCACGCATATAATAAGTGATCTAAAGTTCAGAATTTCCGCCCCTGATATTCCCTTCTCGCACAACGTTAAGATATCTAAACGCTATTGGTGCATAAGTGTTTCTTGGAATGCAGAAATGTCTGTTGAAATGATAGCTGCAAGAGTCAGACAAGCCCAAAAAAACGATAGTATGAACATTAACAGTGAGGCAGTATAGACGACGAACTGGACATGAAATACATAGAACTCGGAACGTCGGCTCACAGTGCAATAAAGCCACAAGTGAATGTGAGCTGGAGCACGCCTACGCAGTCTCACACATCATAGACGCCATTTTTAGTGACACTGGAAGATAGTTCATGGCAGGGGCAAAAAAATTGCTGCCCACTACGTGTACTTTTATCCAAAGTTAACGGATCTTTTTTCTCGCTTCGTTTTTCCACTGTATATAGGAAATTCGTATATAAGAAACACAAGAAAAGTTGGTTTAGGTTTGGTACAGGCGAGCCCGGGTATATTGAGTTATCTGTTTTGCCGAACTACTCCTTGTGCATAAGCCTGTTAGCTGTAAGCACATTCGACTGTGCTCTACTCCATATCGAAAGCGTGGGCCGCTCCACGCTGAGAAGCCCATGTTTCCCTCAAAAGAACCAGGAAAAGCGTAGTCAAGCAGCTTATGTTATCAGCAGAACGGATAACCAGTGGAATATTAGACTTGTACATAAGGTAATCGAAACGCGATAAAGGGCTTGTTTGATGAGATTTGGAAAAAAAAATTTCAGGCATATGATACAATGTGAGGGCCAGTGTTTGACAGAATCCCATCTGGTCAGGAAAAGGCGTTGTAAAAGAACACAACGCGAACCAAGAAACAATATTGAGTGAAAATTAAAAATAATTAATAAATTTTCATCACAATGCAATGTGGAAATGGCTGGCGCAAGAGAGCGATAACTGGAAGTCGCTACGAGATGGCTTCGTCCTACAATGGGCATAAATGTAAGCTGCTGATGATAACTACTTCATTCCACACCATGCTACAAACAAAAAAGAGCAATGTTTCTTTTTAGCCGTATTAGTACATGCTATTCGAATTGCCATAGACAGTTCATCTAAAGCTGCTCAAAGTATTATAATCGGATTCGTATCTTATACGAGATTCGGCGGTATTCGACAGGTATTCATCTATAAGGGGCGTTTAAACGTCGTTTCTTTTATTCGTTTGAGCTCGACAACTTAAGCCTTACATTACGATGAAAGGGGAGCAGGGAATTGCTTCTCGTCGCTAGCGTTTTTCGATGTGTTCTTTAATTATTCGCTTCCTTCATTTCCCTTTTTAGAAAAATGCTAGAAAAACATTTAATTAAATTTGAGAGTCCCGACCATGGCGTAATTGAAATTCACGGCCATTTGTTATTATGAGAACGGTGGAAGACCGCTTCTCCTTGCATTGTGCGCTGGCATTCATTTCCTTGCTGGCACGCCTGCAGATAGATAGATAGAATAAACTTTATTGTTCAACGGATAAGGTAATCTACCCACCCCCCGACACGCAGGTCAGGGGGCGAGTGCCGCCGCCTCAGATGCAGGCTGGGAGGTCTTGGGTCCCAGCAGCCTCTTCAGCCAGTTGGACGAGCCGGAGCTGGAGCTCAGAGTCCGAGCTGCGCAGCAGGGTCTCCCAGATGTCTCTACTACCTATTTTGTGCATTCCCCCGGGAGAGTACGGACATTCATTCCCATATTATGTGGTCGAGGGTCCCTCTCGCCCCACAAAGATTACATCTATCACTCCTGGCCTCGGGGAACATGTGGTTCGCCATAACTGGGTGCGGATACGTATAAGTTTGTAGTCGTCTCCACGCGACTGCTTGTCGTTTGTTTAATTTTGGGTCTTCTTTTTTGAGCGGTTAATGCGAGAAGTGCCTCAGGCACACTTGCCGCTTCTAGTAATTCGAGATTCATGGGCAACGATTTACTGCTCCGAGGCGGATGCACACGAGCATCCACCAATGGGCGCGCACTCTGGACCGGCGTCATGCGCAGGACGGCCGGTGACTTCGCCGCTTCGGTCATCTGGGCGGGGCCTCCCCTTTTTTCTAAAGTTGTATCCGACTATAGGTCCCGTTAACTAGGAGTTACTTCGAAAGATATATCGAATAATTACTGGATTGGTGTATTAATTTATCGGGATTAAAAACTCCAAAGGAAAACTGGGGCTTTAATGAATTTATTTCGATTGATCGATTAATTATCTTATTAATATTAGTAAGATTATTTATTTATTTGTCTTAGCGTTTCAAAGCAACGCTGGGTCTCTGGAAGATCCATCGATTAATTTTTTCAATTAATTGACTGATTGGTTAAGTAAGAGTTGATTGATTGATTGATTGATTGATTGATTGATTGATTGATTGATTGATTGATTGATTGATTGATTGATTGATTGATTGATTGATTGATTGATTGATTTGGTTCTGTCTGATTTCATTTGACGTAACGAAAATACATTGGGGCCATGATAGACGCTGCGGTAAAGTGCTCTGGATCGGTTTTCAACACATGGGGTTCTTTAACGTGCACCTAAGTCCACGCACACGAACGTTTTCTTGCATTTTGTCCCAGACAAACTCGGTCGCGGTGACCGGGTATCAAACCAGTGACCTCTGCTCAGCATCTGGGGGGAGCCATCGCCACTTGCGATGACGATAATTACAGCGATGTTGACGATGGGATCGGCGGCGGTGGTGCGCAGGCCTCGGCGTGACGCTGCCGTGTACATATCGGCTTGCCGAAGCCTGGTGCTGGCGTGCGGCTCGATGCTCGTGATGCTCGGACGTCATCCTTATCTCGAACTCGTTCCTGGAGCCCGTCACGTGACCCTGGTCGCGTTCCTTCTCGAGGCTCCGCGCGAGAGGGAGCTCCGAAAGAGAGGTCGGCTCGACAGGAAGGCCTTCCACGCGATTCGTACAGACAGGAAGGGGCCACTGTTACTGCGATACTGAAAGGCTCTTCAGCGCCACATCACAGCACAAACCGAACAAACATAGAGAAGGCCGCGCATGCACACATACACACACAAGAAAGCCCCCCCCCCCTCCCATTTTCAGATACCGGCGAATTCAAGGAAGACGTACACCAAACACGGCGAAGCTGTTTAAGCGGCTTCTCATATCTTTCGGAAGCAACGGGGGTGTCGTTTGCCCAATATCAAATCAAGACTTTTCAAATGATTCGCTATACCGGCGCGAGTCTTTTTAAATACTTCGTTATATCCGAGCCCATTGTTTCTATAGTATCCGCTGTATCTGACGCATTTTCCTGTATGCTGCGCTGGCTCCGCCGACTCTGGGGTACCGGCTGCGCATACCTACAGTCTTGTTATATAAGTATGTATCGCGGCTCCGACGCCAGCTTCATTGCTGGTTATCTTCTTACATCTGACGCCGACCACATGACTAAACATCCTTGTCAAGTTCCAGAGCGTAAAGAAAAGGGGGTAATTGGATTCACTTCATCACCGTAGCTTACGCTTAGCAGCACACAAAGAAACAACGTCGTTCGTGCTAGTTTTCAACTAAACGCGAATCACTACAATGCAGCTCCAATAAGGGCTTCAGGAGCATAACTGAGCCAGTCAAAAAGAATGCCGAAATATCGTGTTTTCCTAGTCTTAGCAAACTATTGACTGACCCTGTCTTAATTAAGGCACTTAAGTGCTTAAGGCGCTTGCAGTGAAGGAAGAAACGACGTCGAAGTAGATTGTAGAACGAGAAGCGTCATGAGTGAAAAGTGCCTGTTTCCGCGTAGAAAAGAAAATGCATAAATAGTTTTATTAGGAGCTCCCTTGACCACTCACTTAGCTTGTTTGATTAAAGGTAAATATAACGCCAAATAGGAGATATAGATTAAAGGTAGTACGAGTCTACGCTCCAACTTGTAGTTATGACCATAAAGAAATAGAACAGTTTTACGAAGATGATGAATAAGCTATTAATGAGAAAGGTGCAAACTCAGTATACTGTTGTTATTGGCGACTTCATTCCAAAAGTGCGGGGGAAAGCTGGCTGGGATTCAAGCAATTGGTAACTACGGTATTCATTCTAGAAATGGTAGAGGAGAAATGTTGGTACAATTCGTGAAAAGGCATATACTCCGAATAACGAATATCTTCTTCAGGAAGCACAGTAACCGGAAGTGGACATGGAAAAACGATACCGGCGAAACACGAAAGGAAATATATTTTATATTCTCTGACGATCCCAGCATAGTGAAGGATGTACAAGTGGGAGGTAGGGTACAGGGCAGGAACCAGAGGTTAGTTAGGCCCAGCGTTGCTCTCAATTTGAAACGAAACATAGTAAAATTAGTCAAGAAAAAACAGGTCAACTTAGAAGCAGTGAGGTTAGGAGGAGAAATTCAGGTTGGTGCTCGGAAACACGTATGCAGCTTTAGAACAAGAAGATTAAGATAACACAGAGGTAATGAATGAAACCATAAATAGAGTGATATAAGACGCTGCAATATATGTGGGAGACAATTGACTAAGGCAACCAGTAGGTACGCTCTCCCAAGTAACGAAGGACCTAATAAAGAAACGGCAAAGCATGAAAGCGTATAACTCAATAAATTAGATAAAATTATCTGAACTTTCAAAGCTGATAAACAGCAAGAAAGTAAGCGAAATTCAAAATTATAATTTCGTAAAGATTCAGAAAGCAGTAAAAAAATGGCCGCAGCATAAAATCAATGGGACGAAATCTTGGCATAAGACAGGGCAAGATTAACGCAATCAACGATAAGCAGGGTAACGTCATCAGCAATTTCGATGACATAGTAAAAGCAGCAGAACAATTCTATACTGACCAGTACAGAAGCCAGAACAACCACGCAACCTTCATTGGAAGTAGTGCTGAACACGATACAGAGGCTCCTTCTATACTTAGCGTTGAAGTTAGAAGGTCATCACAAGACATGTCTCGGGGAAAGGTGGCAGGAGAAGATGAATGACAGTCCATTTATTTAAACATGGAGGTGATATGCTGGTAAAACTTGCGGCCCTTTATGGGCAATGCCTCACAACTTAATGTATACCAGAGAGCTGGAAGAACGCCAACATTATACGCTAATTCATAAGAACGAAGATGTTAAATAATTGAACAATTATAGGCCAATTTTCTTGTTTTCAGTATTCTATCAAATATTCACAAGATAATTTGTAATAAAATCAGGGCAACACTTGATTCAGCCGACCAAGAGAACAGGTTGGCTTCAAGAAGGGATATTCTACAATAGATCCAATCCATGTCATTAATCAGGTAATTGAGAAATCTGAGGAGTACAATCAACCTCCCTATATGGCTTTCGTAGAACATGAAAGGGTATTTGATGCAGTACACATATCAGCAGTCATGGAGACATTGCGTAATCAAAGAGTACCGAAGACATAAGTTAATGTCTTAGAAAAATATCTACAAAGACTCCAAAGCTAGCTTAATTCTCCAGAAGAAAAGTGAAAAATTACCTATCAAGAAAGGGGTATCTCCAATACGAATCCCTGCTTCCTCAGAAGTACACAAATTATTTGATTTAAAAGGCTTTGGAGTGAGGATGAACGTTGAATATCTCAACAGCCTTCGGTTTGGAGATGTCATTGTCCTGTTCAGCAACGCTGGGGATAATTGCAAATAATGATTGAAGACCTTAGCTGGGAAAGTGTTAGTGTAGGAATGAAGATTAGCTTACAGAAGACAAAGGTAATGTTCAATACCCTGGAAAAGAAACAAGAATTCAGGATCGCCAGACAGCCCCTAGAGTCTGTGCATACTTGTGCTTGTCTAGGTCAATTGCTCACAGGGGGCCCTGATCATGTGAAGGAAATTTACAGAAAAATAAAAATGGATCGGAGTGGGGGCGTAAGGCAGGCATTGCCAAATACTAACTGGAACCTTACCGCTGTCGTTGAAAATGAAAGTGTGCAACCATTACATTTTACCGGTGCTGAGATATTGAGCAGAAACTTCGAGGTTAACAAAGAAGCTCGATAATTAGTTAAGGACCGCGCAAAGGGTGATGGAACGAAAAACGTTAGGCGTGACGTCAAGAGACAGAAAGAGAGCGATTTGGATCGGAGAGCAAACGGGAATAACCGTTCTGGTTGACATTAACAGAAAAAAATGAGCTGTGCAGGCCATGTAATGCGCAAGGTAGGTAACCAGTGAGCCATTAGATTTACAGAATGGGTGCCAAGGGAAGGGAAGCGCAGTTGAGGACAGCAGAAAACTAGGTGGGATGATGAAATTAGGAAATTTGCCGGCGCAAGTTGGAACCAGCTAGCGTAAGACAAGGGCAATTGGACATCGCAGGGAGAGGCCTTGTCCTGAAGTGGGCACAAAATTAGGAGGATGATAATGATTATGATGTTGATGATGATGCTTATTATTATGCAAATGCTGATGACCATGATGACGACGACGACGACGACGATGATGATGATGATGATAATAATGATGATGATGATATGATGGTGTTTACAGTCACGTATGTCGCAACACCTATGTTGGCGCAAATGACCTGTTCGTTTGAGCTAAATACCAGAACAGAGTGAAGTCGCTTGATGCACTCAAACTACGTGTTTCCTGACAATATTGCTGCTAGCAATGAAATGAGCGAGCCTTCTGGACATGTAGGCACACCGTTGGAGAAGCAATCACGTACAATCAGCTGTCAGAAAAGGGTTAATTTATTAGCTGACAGGGACACAGCAGACACGAACACTTTGCACCAGTATGAAACAGAACGCCAGATTTCCGCTTAAAGTCTGCGATGTCCTTGTTCCTGCTCAAGAGTAAAAATATGTTACACGAAGGTATCTTTCAAGAGCGGAATTACATAGCAAATAGCATTGAATGAGGTTACAAACTAAATATTTACGGGTATGACTGCTTGAACACAACCAAAGTGTTTCTTTTTATATTCGTGCGATTGATCGTTCATATACAAGAGACTCTGTCGTTGGTGGGGCGGATAAATTTAGTTTGCCGATGACGATAACACGTTAGACATGAAGAGGAAAGTTCAGCTCTTAGCTTAATAAGCCCGAGATGTGGAACGAACCGCCGCAGTCTTTATACTTTCCGTGTTAATTTCTTGCCTTACAGTTTCCTCATTGGGAAACTGCAAATTCGATGGGATGTGAATGACGTTTGTTACGTTCAAAAGAGAAGGTTGACTACAGTGACAGTCAGGAAGTTTTCATGTATGTCTTCACTTATTTTTTTTCTTTTTTGCAGCTACCTTGCAAAATTTGGATCGATTTTAGACAGAAAATTACGGTAACATCTTGACAACGTCACAAAACCTCTATAAGGACACGTCACAATTCCTTAAGTATAGTGTATAGAGGTGCTTAAAGCGGTGAAATCTATGCACGAGTACGAGCTATCTCAAGGAGCATGGCAATAACTAGGTTGTAATCTGTGGATTCAGGTGTTCCTCATACCCCGACAACCAAAGTACATAAATGTTATCCCTCTTCAGAATTGGAATTGCAAGAATTTTTGAATCCTCCAACCTTTCTTTCCACTATTGATGAATTTTCGATAAGTGGCTGAGAACCTAATGAACTAGCTACTATAAAATTAACTAAAGCTTACCTTTTTCTTTCAATTGTAAGAAAATGTATTTGAGCTCGACACACGACAAGTAAAGGCGCTTCTTAGTTTGCTGCTCACGACACCCATAGTATACGGTTTCGCCGCCTTTTGACAGGGCTAGGAAAGAGAGCAACTGCAGGTTGCAAAAGAATACACCAGGTGCCACTAGTGTGCGGGAGCCCGCTAAATCAGCTGTGGGAGCAGCTGCCCGTTTACCTTATCTTTACTTTTCAAAAAAAATGTTGGATGATGCTATGGAAGCGCTGAGGCATCAGTACGCATCTCCGGAAGCGCCAAACGCACTTAAGTGTCATGCGAAATTATACTCAAGCGAATACTGGGATGTCTAGAATGAATCTTCCTTTGCGTGCTTCCTGACACGTTTGATAGCTTTAGTTTCAAAAAAGGCGCCTGTTTCCAAGCATGATTCAATGTAGTCGTGCGTCGAGCATGATCGAATGCCCCAAGGACGCACATCAAAATATATCTCGCCGTATGTTTGCTCAAGATTACTGGCTCTCAAGGTCACACGCGCTGTTCTATGGGTTCCCGTTATGGCCAGTTCATGTTAAGAAGATGCTGGTGAGATATTAAAAGAATTCGTGATCACAGGATGATCTTTGTCCAAGCATTGAAAGGAAAGCATTCGTAAACAATATCTTCAAAGCACATTACTGCGCGCAGTCTAAGGACGTTATGAGAACGTGCCACAAGTGATGAAATCTTACGTACGTGGCTTCATAATAACCGAAACTGAAAAGACACTAATCATGGACAGTACCACGTAAGCGCAGAAAATAAGCAAGAAAGCTTAAAAGTACACTCTAAGAAAAATCCCGGGGAAAACGGGAGTAACTGCGCCGTTAGTCCTAAAAAGGGCGCTTTCGTCCCTCAAAGGACTAACTGCATGAATGTGCGTGCCGTGTGCAAATTTCGGAGAGTAAGTGTTTAGTCCCTGCTCGGAAAGAGAGCAATGGGAGGACGAACGGCAACAGTTACTCCCCAGGCACTTCGCTGTTTTCGTCCGTGTCATGGAGCGATGCGGCGAAAACGGTATTGTCTATAAATCGTGAATGGTTCGAAGTTCGTGCATTGTCTATTGAACTACGTGCAAAGCAGCACCTTGCCTCTTCGTGAAAAAATTACGTGAAACTTAAAACTGGAATGTGAAGAGGCATGCCCTTCGTGCGCACCCCATAAGTGAGCGATACACATTAAACGCGCAAGTCATTGATAGACGGCTAGATTTTGTTGGTCAACAGTACCTAAGTTCCTTCCGTTCCAAGGAGGTTGCGAACTGAAGCGATGTGTAGCTCCAACGGCACACGCTAAGCGACAGAGAAATTGCCCTTCTCTGTTGTCTTAGAGGTGCCCCGTTTGAGCTCGCTACACGTATCCATGGCGTAGTGCTTCAGTTTAAATCCCCCTAAGAATACTCGGGCTCAGTTCCTTTCGCAGTCGCTTATGGTTGCAAGTACACTCAACGTTAGACGCTCACTGCATAGCTTGCACAAAATACGGAGTCACTTTTATATTGCCGCACTTGCGTTCCCATGCTTAACCATGTCTAAATATCCCGTCTTCCCAAGCAAGCGGCGTGGTGAAGTGGTCAGAGTACCTGACTTGTGACCGAGAGGACGTGAGTTCGAATCCTGCTCTCGGGCACGTTTTTTTTTCAGCTCATTAATTTTTTTATTAGGGTATAAATGCCTAATTTAATTAATTCCAACTTTGCGGAGCATCGGAACGAATTACAGTTACTCCCTTGAGGACCATCGGGCAGGGGCAACTGTTAGTCCCGGAAGGAGTAAGCGCATGGGGACTAACAGTTCATCCCATGTCAGTTCGTCCCCAAAAGGACTAATGGTTGTGGCAAATCAGTTAGTCCCCAAAAGGACTAACCTCCCTACCCCTTTTAGTCCTTTTTTTCTTAGAGTGTACTGAATGCTGGGCATGTTGGTATTCCACATTCAAGAAAGCTCTCGCGCCATTCTATCTTCAGTACGAAAGTTTAAAAACAGCGAAATATTACTTCAAGTCAAGTCTATAAGCAAGTTTCTTCAACGACATCGCTATCGTGGACTGCGCGACATTCCCCTTTGTTGATGTGTTTATGTTTCTTTAATTCGACGAAATAAAAATAAATATCCTGCGACATGTAGCATTCCATCTTCTTCAGGCGCATTTATAGTACCTGAAAAGTAAATTGATCCCTCAAATCACACGTCTTAAAGATTGAAAAATCAAATAAATCTGACCGAACAACTTATGGTTGAGATTTTACCTGTTTTTAGAGAGCATAGCCGGGGTATGCCTGCGGCTCTGTTCAGTTTTCATACACTAATAAACTGCATTTTTTTAGGGGATCTGTCTGTGGTGTGTACACATTGGCCACGGGAGAAAAAAAGCGGCCTTTTTAAAGTCGCTGCAGAGAGAAATGTCTACAGTTATGCATTTTGCGTACGCAAACCGGGTTGGCTAACCGAAGTGCACGTTGAAAACGCAAATCGCCACGCCTAGCTTGCGTTCTTTCTTTTTTTTTTTGTATACATGCCTTTTGCGTTCTTTCGTATGGCCGGCAGTTTGCGTATAAGGTAAAATCTAAAAAACTCCTTATTGTCTCCATATTGTCTCCATATTATCTTCGGAGGCTGCTTTTAAAGCGAGGCTTTCTTTGCCGCTTCCTTCGACTTTTCCACTGCTGCTGCTTCTGCTGACTCGGACGCTACGTCGGGGACTGGTTTTAAGCGTGTACAATGTACATATGGCCGGGCCGGGAGACTGGGGTCTACGAGATCGTTCAAACGAGAACTCTCCAACAATGCCCTCTGGAGCTGCCTGGCTGTTGCAACAGTGCCCCCTTGACATTTTGCGTGAGGTCCACGCAAAGGTATTGCAGAAGCTGCAGCGCTTGCCTTTGTACTCACGCGCAACGCAGCCCTGAGGGGAGATAGAACGGCAGAAAGAAGAGGAAGAGATCGCGTAAAGCCGACGCCGTGACAAAAGGGATGAACAACAGCATCGCTACTTTTCGCTTCTACCAGCGCGCATGCAAGGGCGCATAAACATTATGGCGTTTTACGTGCCAAAACCACTCTCTGACGATGAGGCACGCCGTAGTGGAGGACTCCGGAAATTTTCACCACCTGGGGATCTTTAACGTGCACCTAAATCTAAGTACACGGGTGTTTTCGCATTTCGCCCCCATCGAAATGCGGCCGCCGTGGCCGGGATTCAATCCCGCGACCTCGTGCTCAGCAGCCCAACAAGATAGCCACTAAGCAACCACGGCGGGTTCAAGGGCGGATCGCGGGAGAAGAGAAAAGCGCCGTGAGAAAACATGCTTCGTTAGGGGTGTCGTCAATTAAGACAAAAAAAAAAACGCTACTTGTCGATATGGCAACAGTGGCGGACAAGCTGTAAGAATTTTTTTTTTTTCAAGGCACAATGCGGCACGCTTCTGCAATTTCTGAAAAAATAATCGCCGTACATGGTTGCTCCATTTGGACAACTGCCGCATGGAGTGCAGACGCGAAGCCGCACGAAAGGCACAGCAGAGTCAAGACGACAATACGCAAGCGGTCGTCGAGCAAATCAACGGTTCAGATACGATGCGATGCCTCATGTGAGGTAGTTACAGTGCTAACGTTCTCGCAGGCAACAAACAATGGCGCTCAACAACGACTCGAGCGAACACGTCTCGCTGTGTTGCCTGTGTGCCGTACGTAGGCAAACAAAGGTGGTGCACGCAAGGTTACATTTAACATCACGTAACGACTGTTGTATGCCCTTATCGCCACCAGATATCGTTTGAAAGAGCTGGCACCTTGGGCCTGTTAAAATGCTCTTGGTCGCTCACAAATGCACGAACAGGCCAGAACGCTTTTACAGATATGTCTCGGCATCTAAACGCACTTACGACGATTGGCCCTGATCTCGTCGACGTCAGCTTCTTCGGTCGTCTAGTTTGGTTCGGTAGTCAAAAATCAAAAATAGCTTTTTTGCGAGCGTGCGCAAGCTGTTTTCGTCCATTACTGGAGTTGCAAAAGGCTCAAACTGAAACCACGTGGTCCTGGCGCTGCGTAGATAATAGCGCGAGCTGTGCGCGAGCATATTACCACAAAAAATTTCACTTTTGCGGCACGCTGGCGTACATTTAACTGTTTCTGAAGTTCTGTAATTGCGAATCCGGTCAATTCTATCTACCACCCTTGAGCAGTGCCTCATTCCCGCTGCTCATAGACACCGCAAGTTTGAATTCGGGGCGGCATTCCAGAAGCGGCGCTCGTCCCCCCTCCCGTCCGGCCCCATAGCATAGGAAATAATTAGGTTGACGGTGGCGGGCGACGTTGCCTATGTGCGCGGGGTATTTTTAGGAAGCCGGCGCCCGGGAATCTGCATCACAGGAGAGTTCTCGTGCATTCACGAGCCATCGCCGCGGCTACAATGCGAACAACGTATACGTGGAAGTAGTTTTCGCCAGCTCGCGGCTTCCACTCCTTCTCACGCGCTCTTCCTCGTCCCGGGAGACGAGGAAGGCCTGAGCCGTGTGGCACATGTACTCTTCGCAACGCTACTGCACCGCGAGCACCCGTGCCACTGTGACAATAGACTGTTTTATGGTATCTTCGACTGGTCGCCTGTATGCCCCGAAGCAGAGTCGGGTAGATCGGGTGTTTCCCGAGCTCAAGGGTAGAGGACAAGCGCGCAAGCCGAACGTGCGACTCGCTCTCGGAGGAGGAAATTGCCGATGCGAAACCACGTGACTACTGCCGACGTCCGATGATTCGCCTATCCAAAGCTCCCGGCGCTGCCGGAAAAACAGCGGACGTGCCGGCGGGACGAGCGTTCGTCGAGACGCCAGCATGCAGTGGCCTAGGTTGCCAAGGTTACGGTGGGCCGTCACCAACAGCAGCGACGCGGCGCTGCGATGACGTTTCAATCTCGATGACTGCTCCGACGACAGGGCTCGGAGCGCCTCAGAGCGCTCCAAGATGGAGGAGAGCAATCGAGAAGAACCAGCCGAACGTATACGCGCGCACCCTCTTTCAACCAGCCGAAGACAACGCCGCTCGCGAGAGCGCTCCAGAGCGCTCAGAAACGACCAGCCGAAGATAGCATTAGTTACACGTACGTAGAGGCTTTGCGTACGTAGAGCTTCTACGTGTCAGCAGTGCGCATGCGTAAAACGTAGCGGCCGCGCGCTGGTCTCACGGACGTACGCGATATTCATTATTTCTTTGCGTGCGTTTCTTGCGCACGTAGTAGACAGCTTCGCGCGGGAGTTCCGCAAGATCGCGAACAAGCGATAGCGGGTCCGCGCGTGCGCAGACGGCTCGCATCGAAACACGGCGGCAGGATTGAATTGGCTGCAGCCGTGTTCACATTTCCCGATAGATGGAGTTACGGGGTCCCTTTTGGCGTGCGTCGCGTACGTGTAGCTAAAAGCGTTTCAGATGGCGTGCACGTAAGGTAGTACGTAGGCTTTTCACGTTTGCGTACGTGAAGCCTCTACGTACGTGTAACTAAAGCTGTCTAATAGAGAGCTTTAGTTTAGCGGACGCAAGCGGCTTGCGTACGCAAGAACTAGGGGCGACGGTACTGCGCATGTGCAGACCGCCATGTCAGGGCCAGCGCATGCGCAGTAGCGTCGCCCCTAGTTCTTGCGTGCGCAAGCCGCTTGCGTCCCCTAAACTAAAGCTCTCTGATGTTCACGAACTCCAGCGTGGTATAGCGACACTGAAGGGGAAAACTAATACCTCTTGATCTTAGCTTTCTTCAGCGCGAACAAGACTGGACACAAGAAGACCTGTGTCCTGTGTGTCCTGTGTGTCTTCTTGTGTCCAGTCTTCTTCGCGCTAAAGAAACTCAGATCAAGGTGCCATACCAACAAACCAACGGCACTTTAAGATGACTTTCCTTTTGTAATACAAACTGACGACATATTAAAAAAAGATAACGATCAACAGTTTCTATTTCCTGGCAGCTAGGGATGGGCATAATCACCAGACCAGACCTCTGTCAACATAGCTTTAGCGGAGGAAGAAGGCACGGTAACGTGGTAATTATAACCTCTAATTGTATTGATGGACAACGGTGATTTCTCCCCGGGAAAATTGAAGTGTTTGAATTATGTCCAAGTTGTTATTGACGCGATAGAATCTTTATACGTACTCCAAAACTTCCGGTATCTAATTACTGTAACGTATGCCGATACTGGGTGAATAGAAATTTTTTGTACATTCAGTGACGCTCGCGCTAACAAGTCAGCCATTTAACGTATATGCAATCAGCTGTGACCCAGTACACACACAATAATCTAATCAGATTTAGCTGCGAGGGAACTAACAATAGGAAAGCTTTTAGGACTGTTGGAATAATTCGTCAGTGAATTGCTGACGGAAATAGAAGCTATTATAATCGCTGCAGTCAGTGCGTTCAAAAGGAGCTTACGCAGTGGAGGAACAACTGCCGAAAAGTTCACCTTCAAAGGCGGGAGTGAAATCTGGAAGTCTTAAAGGAAACGGCCAGCCAAGTGAAGGGGAGAAAATACCTACACCCGCCTTGTGCTCTCAAAGAAAAGCGTCGGTAGCTGTGAAGTTCTTAGTTTGTACGTGTGCGAGGCGATCTTGCGAACGGCCGAGTACGTACTTGAATGATTGAGTGCGTCTGCTTCGTATTCATTGGTGTTCTTCTTCTGGCTCTCGGCTTCTTCTGATGCCTAGTGGATGGCGCTGACGTCATCTTGTTTTCTTCAAGCACAGCGCGAGGCCCACTCTGTCACGCATCGCGGCTCTTCCACGCAAAGTGCGCGCAGCTGCTCCAGAAGCGGAGCACAGACGAACTTTCGGCGCTGCCTAATTTTTTTTTTAATATTTGGGGTTTTACGTGCCAAAACCACTTTCTGATTATGAGGCACGCCGTAGTGGAGGACTCCGGAAATTTCGACCACCTGGGGTTCTTTAACGTGCACCTAAATCTAAGCACACGGGTGTTTTCGCATTTCGCCCCCATCGAAATGCGGCCGCCGTGGCCGGGATTCGATCCCGCGACCTCGTGCATTTCGGCGCTGCCTACCATGGAGCGCCGGGCCTGACAAGGCGGCAGAGCAGAGAAGCCCCGAATGAACCTAGCGGCGAGGAAGTAAAACGTTGTTTTAGCAGACCCCGGACCGGTGACTATAAGTCCGGATAGGTAAGAGGAGACAGAAAAGCCGAGTATTTTCACTTCTCTACCGGGAAATGCAACTTATCCTGCGCCTGTATTGTCTCCAAATACTGGTTCACACGCACTACGGGTGGTGGGCCAGAAGTCAGACGGTTTCAAGTACGTGCATTGGAAGTGAAACTAAAACTAAATTTTCATATCCACAACCGAATTGGACACGCTTCTTTTACTTCTCGAAAGAAGGTTGCTCGCTCAATTCTGCGGGTGTGCCCTCCAACAGACACCGCACGAGACAGTCTAAGGCTTACTGCGTAATATATTTCGGGAGCTATCGCATCACTAGTTCGCGTTACAGAAAAAGTGCGCTGCTTTTTTTTTTTTGCGACGTAAAATATTAGACACTCACTACAGTGAAGGGCCCGTCATAATAGTCTATATACTATTATGACGGGCATCCTCAACACGTAGTTACTGTCACCTGGCACTGTTTCTAGGCAGAGAACCGCTATTTGACATTCAATCTACGTTAGCCCTTTTAAGCGACGTTGACACGCTCCCCGTTTTCTGTCCAAGAAATTCGTAACACGGCCTCTTGCGAGAGGCCATGGTTGTGATGTCAAACTTTGGTATAGCACATGCCTCCGGGCCCTTGTGCTCAAGGTATCCGCTGAGGCTCTTGTGCTAGTCGTTAACATTCACCTGTCGATTTATATTCATATAACGCTATAACACCATTGTTGTACATCCCATACTTACATCATACCCTACTTCAGTCATTCTCATATTTTTTATTCCTTATGTATTTTAAGCAACTTATAGCTCTCAGTTTTCGGCCTCTCTACAGCCACGTCACATCAGCCATTAGTCAATTCAGTGCTCATCACCACTGCCTTGGCGCTCTTTGGCCACACTTGACCGTTGCGCCAATAAACACTATCATCAGCATAGTTACAGAAGTGAAGGAGCCCCTTTTGTTCCATCGCATGTTACGTGCGCCGAGTTTCACTAATTAGTGGTTGGCCCGTCTTACTGGTGGACACAGTAACAACGTAACAACGCGCCATTACTCAGTGGTCTGCAGCCACTAAGGCGGCATGTACCCAAGGCCCCCAACCCCCCCTTTTGGGGTACTCAATGGGTCGCTTCGCTCTGCTTGGCAGGGGCCTTCCGTTTCAGGCGTGGTAGTGAAGCACAGCACACTATAACCAGCAGGCCAGAAGTCAATCGAGCGAAATAATTATGCAGCAAATTTAAACAAAATTGATCAAGTTGCGGAAAACGTGACTCGAACCCAGCAACCCACAATCATGAGCTTAACACTTTTACGCGGCGCCATGAAAGCGAAACGGAAAGGTCTGCTATTACACAGGTTCTGCGTCGGATATTATTACCTCGTTACTACGATGTTAGGGATGTAGTTGGGGACCCCTAACTATAGTCACTTCGAAATTGTTAAGGGTACGTCAAGTATGCTTGATAAAGAAGTTGGTTATTTACGTTATCATACACATGTAACACATTCACAAGTTCAGGATGTCCAAACAACTCGGGAGCTTGCAAGTGAGAAACGACAGAAAGGTGACCAAATCCGACGCATGGTGACAATCACAACAATGGGACATCAGGTGCATGCACGAATACGCGAAAAGTGTTCGTCAAAGATAATGGACGTAGTACTGCGGTAGCGCGCGTCGCATTAAATTAATACAAACGTCGCGGGACTGGCTAACTAATAAATTGCCTTCCACTTGTGGCGATTTCACAATCTGTCTATAAGAGCGGGGCATCTTTACCCAAAATGAACGAGCAGAAGTGGTCACCCACTCGATATAACCGCTGCTCTCAAGCAGAAGTGTTTTATGCTAACAATAATCACTTGCACCAATTTTTCTGCCTGTACACTCCGCGTGATAAATGTTGTTATCTCCGATATTGGAACGGAAAAGGAGATTCGGGAATCCTTCCAGTGAATTCTCAAACCAAAATACTTTTACGCTGTGCTTAGGGAAAACACAGCGTGGAGAATGGGACACCATTTGGCGAACTCGAGGTCAACAACTTGCTAACACCGGAAAAAGCTTCCATCCGAGTCGGAGTAAAGATCTTCAAGTGCACATTCAGCGTGCAATAAAGACAAGCTGTACGGACCATCCGCTGGAGCATTTCGAAACGAATCAGCCCGCTTCAAATAAGCGCGCATATATATATATATATATATATATATATATATATATATATATATATATATATATATATATATATAAATAGAGAGAGAGAGAGAGAGAGAGGGGGGGGAAGAGAAAGAAAGTTACGAGAGGGAAGGCAAGGAGCTCAACCAGCGCATATCGTACATTACCTCTACGAAGTAAGATTCTTCCCTGGATCATTACCGATGTCAAAAGAAGTTAAGAATTTACAACGAATTTGCTGGAAGGAATCATTGTGCTTGAACTGTTCAGTCACCACAGCAATTAAGTGCGGATACTCCGTTTTGTCAGCGCTGCAATACTATTTTAGTTTTGTTTTGGGCAGGTCGAACTTTTGTCTCTTAGTATATTATGATACCACTTCTTGGTTAAAGGGGATTTTGTTCTTCCATCACCTATGGCGAATGCTTTTACTTGTACAATTTAGCTCCTGTGTCGCGGCTGGTTACAGCGCCTCGTATTATGTTAAAGACACCTGTTCGTATCATGTTCCCATTGATTCTGTCGCATATAGTTTCAGATTGCCTTCCTGTTGATCGGCACGAATCGTTCTCTATCTTCGTGAGGAGAGTTTAGGTAGGCACCGCCACCTTTCAAATGCCTACTGTTTAAAGCGTACAATAAAGTTTATCATAACAAATGATTGTCGCGACGCACTGCGTACGACGTTTCGGTAATAAACTTTCCCCCTGAGTGTCGGGAAGAGAATTTCCGCAACAGCAGGCTCATCGCACGTAAGCCACAAGCCGAGCCAAGCGGAAACAGGTATACGCTTCTCCCCACATCCGTGTACGCTAGACGTCGCCACTAGAGAAACCCGTACAAACAATCGTGCAACACTTCTCACTCTCCGTGTTTCAGAAACTATAGCGTTCGCCAAAAAGCGTGCGCGGTGCTGCTCACGGCGCATGCGTCCCCTCTAATTTGCTATGCCAGGTGCTTGAACCTCACAGTGGGGCTCTTCATTAGCTTGCAGGTGTGCGCGGGCACAGCGGAATGCATCTTCATATTCGTATGGACAGGTGCACGCCGTCTGCTACGGGTGATCGCTCTCCGTAAGTAGGCCAACTATATCTGTTCGCCATGTCTGCTTAATGAGCACCGAGCAGACGACGCGCATGCTGGCCGATGACAACAATAAAGTAGAGAGAGAAAAGCCTGCGTTGATATCTCTCCCAGGCAATCTGATTGCATCACGTGTTGGCATCTTTCTGCGAGTGTCGCTCGAATGGAGCCGAGATAAAACGAAGTAGAGCAGCAGCTCGGGAAGGAGGTGGAGGAGGAGGGGGGGGGGGCTACTCGAGCTACTCAAGGTTGCCTTGTTTTCACACGGTCGGGGGTCTTCAAATCGCCGCGATGCGTGAACGCTTTCACATCGACGAAGACGTTGCCTGGTGGCGTGTGTACGGGAGAGGCGTATGTCCGCGGGCGTCCCTGACGGGTTCGCGGCTGGAGGTGGATTTCGCTAGGCACTGAAGCGGCGCCGATGTGTTGAATGAAAGAAGACGCTAAGCCTCGTTTGTTTGTTTTCCTGGCTCCCTGGGCGTAGGTCACCTAGATGCGGACACACTAAGGCCTCACGTGGTCACGCGCGTAGAGTTCGGTGTATATAGCGATGTAGCCGCGTCCGAGGATGATTGGCCCATGGCTATGGCTATGCATCAATTGTGACCACAGACTGAGCAAAATATTTTCCTGTGCAATTAAAATCAGACAATGACAATTACAGTGTAATTTATTGATTGACTGACTGACTGACTGATTGAATGATTGATTGATTGAGTGATTGATTGATTGATTGATTGGTCGATCGATTGATTGATTGATTGATTGATTGATTGATTGATTGATTGATTGATTGATTGATTGATTGATTGATTGATTGATTGATTGATTGATCGATCGATCGATCGATTGTGTTTCGAAATGGCAGCAACATTTGTAGCCGGCGTTTTCACAAGATGTAGTCATCGATTGATGACTACATGAGGGAATGAGTTAATGACTACATGAGGGAATGAGTTAATAAGAACACGAACAAAACACATGACGAGCGCTTATTGTCGACGAGCTCGCATCAATAAGCATTGTCGTGGGCGCGAGAACAGAATTGGTACCCATTGTGAACATACCTGTCCCGGCAAAAGAAAAAAAAAAGACAATCAATTGAAGAAGCCCATGGATTTTACAAATTAAGTATCGGTAATAAATGTACCACAGCGTTGAGAAACGGGCACAACGAATGTAGAAATGGTGACCAAATACAACAAATGCATTCTTGGGAATACGTATCAATGAATAAATGAACAAGTAAGTGAAAATATGAACTACAGCTCCCTGGCATTCGGCATGATGCCATCTCCGTTGTTGTGAGCACTTTATGAAACACTTCATATCCACGTGTGTCATTTCGCGAACGAGTCGTTGACCACTGCACATCAGCGAAAGCGGCCACGCGGAGAGGCTGCAGGAGCTACAAATTCCTTGTACGAATCTTACATCACTTGAACTTCAATCAGGTCAATCTACATGAAAAAAAAAATTGCAGAAAGCATCGACGATGACTGTTCGCTGCAAGCAATAGCCATACGCTTCTATGAAGCTCCTAACTTTATTAACGTAACGATATGCTGTAAGGCATGTGATATTTTGATATTTAAGCAGCGTTTGTTGTGTCATCGCCTAATTCCGTCGAAGGCATAGCCGCTAATCAGCCCATCGGTACCGGTAGTATCGCTGACTATACATATAAGCCGGTAGATCACGTGTGTGTTGCCACCCTCCTCTCCTGCCACCGCCATAGGTGGAGAGGGGGGTCGAACAAGAGGAGTGTCTTTTTTTTTTTTTTGCCCGGGAGCCCCATTACAGCGTGCGAAACCTTCAGATGCCCCACCTTTTATGTCCCTTCTCTCTCTTCCCCTTCTTCCTTCCCCCAGCCTAGGGTAGCCAACCAGACTCTTGACTGGTTAATATCCTTGCCTTCCTATATTCCTCTCTCTCTCTCTCTCTCTGTTTCAGAGAAAGAGCCATAATTTTTTTTTCTTGTTGTCGTTTTACTTTTGTATTCGCCTTCTAGGATAACTGGCTCATACTTGTTTTTTGTGCACTTGTTGCATATGTCTCAATATCTGCCGCGTTTCTTCTTTTTTTCCTTTAATCTGTGCCGCCTGCTGTCAATCTTATTTGTCTTGGCCATTATAGAGCTAGCCAAGTCACCTTTTGTGGCGACTGTTACTCTCGGCGTAGAATCCTATGAACAGTGTTTCGAATAATGAAATGTGTACTTCTTCCATAACAGTTCGCGTCTGGCGAAGAACGCGGCCCTGAACGGGATTGTTCGACAGCACGAGCCATTTTTAATCGGCGCCTAGATCACTCTCCGATCACCCGATCACCCTAGATGAAGCTGCGGCTCGATGGATGGCCACGCTGCGTTGCTCAAACCTCCAAGATCAACTACAGGCCATGCACCAAGCCCGTGATCGAGGCCGCGAGGAGACAGGATCTCCGGGTCCCCTCGGGGGCGGCCTATAAGCCAAGGCTACGAACTTGCCGGATTTTCAATAAAGTTGTTACCGCCACCACCACTCCCAACCACCAATCACAAATTTACCAACCATTACGAAAACCGGCGAAATAGCCAGAAAGAACTGTTCGCTTTAAAGGAGCTGGGCGTGTTTGTGATGTACCGGTTTAGCGATCCGGCGGGGTCATCTAGCACGGTCAGTTTGTGTGACCTCGCAAGCGCCGGAGCAATCGGGCCATATCAGATCGCTTTAGCTTGTCGCAGCCACATTTGCTCGGCAGCTCGTATACTCAGCTCAAGTGATGTGACATCCGTCGCCTCTACACGGCTTTAGACCAGCGCCACTCATCTCATCTGTGCTCGACCACGCTGTACGTAGCTCACGGGTGCGAACCATCGACTACGCCGAGTATAAACGGTGAATCGAAGGTGCTGCACTTAATCCTGGCAATTTAGTAACAAATACGGGCTGACGGTCGAGTTCACAGGTGATGTCGGTTCATCGAACTTTGGTAATCGCTGCGGATTCATCAAGAGCATTACGGTCGGAATTCGCCACGTAGACGGGCTGCTTGCATGGCGCAAAGCAGGAATTTCAGCAAATTCGGCAAGCAGCTAAGTCGCTATGTCGGGTCCCCCCACAACGAGCAAGCAGCGTAGGAAGCGGCCGAGCAAGCCGGTGCGAGTGTCAGAACTTCGCAACGCCCCGCTGTCACGTGACCACCTCTTGCGTCAGGTGTGCTGACACAGTCACTTCCTAGAAAACAAAACGAGAACTCAAAGTATAAAAAGCAATTTTACTGAATTACTTAGGCTGCTCACGGTGCTTCCTAGCGTCTTTTTTTTCTTCTTTTTTTTATTTCTTGGGTTGGGAGCTATATGGCTTTCAACAAACGCAAAGCATGAAGTGTAGAAAATATCGTATCACAATGACACAGCCAGAAGCACACGACGGTCCAATCAATCCGATTTGGTAGCTGAGATTCCTCAATTTAGTTTCAGGGGAATTCCTCGGTTCGCGCGTTTTTCAACGTGATCACAAGGAGGCTCCACACGGAACGAAATTGATTGCTTGCCCGCGTTTTCGCTCCTGAAGTATATTCAAAAAGAAACAAAAAATAATGGACTTCCGACCTAGATCTTTCGTAAGGTAACGTAAAAACCAATAAAAAACAACAAAATGGCATCACTCTGCTCACCAATGGAACTCCGTAATTAATATTTGAAAGGCCCTCTTCATTTCCAAGAAAAAATAATAGTCCAGTGCTTTTAATTCTTTTCTAAAAACGATCTGCCTGTATCGGTCGTGCATCAGTAGGTGCATTTTTTCAGCCAGCGTTTAATCGTTGAAACCACGCAAGCACGAGCAAAGCAAGAAATTAAAAAGAAGCAAACAGTGACCTTGGTTAGTGACCAGTTACCGCTAGTTAGGCCTAAGCCTAGTTTTTCTTTTTTTTTCGAAAAGCACGTGCGTTAATGACTTGTTGGCACACAACAATAGCAGTCACCCTTAGAAGCGTGGTTGGGCCCAAAGCGGGCGTGCGTTCGGAGATACACTTTCGGCGTGCAGCCGAAAAACCGTGCGTGCTCATCGGAGCAGATGATCGCATCGCTCACCGTACCGCCCGCTTCGGTAGCAGAGGAGCCATTAAGATTAGCGAAAGTCGAAGTAGCAGCAAGACAAGGGCGTCGTTAACGGTGCCTCCAGCGCCGCCTGGACCGGTTTAGCCAGTCAAACAGCGGCGGCAGCCTTGGCCGTCGGAGTGCGCATATTTCGGCACATCGTCGGTGCACAACAGAAAGCAAGAAAGCTTCGCGGATGCCGCTACTGAGAGGCCCCCATCTAGGAGGCGTTGGTTGACCGCTTTCGTTGCAGAGTCGGTGGCCTTGCGAGGTGAACGTCTCGCGTTCTTGCCAGTCTTTTTGTTTATTTGTTTGTTTGTTTGTTTTTTCTCGTATGTTTTCTATGCGGCGAACGTAACCGAACAAGCTGGATTTTCGTCTGCTAAGAGGATCGCCAGCGTCTGCTTGTTGAGCGTCCGTTGGGTGTTTCGTCTGCTGTTTCGCCGGGCAGAAATAGCGGTAACCGATTGGTTTCGAGCACCCCGTTTATGAGAGTGTACGCGTATAATCGCGAAGCGAGCATGGGACATTAGGTGGGCGTTTAGTTGAGAAAAGCAGGACTTTCTTTTCTTTTCCCCCAGAAAGGTAGGTTTAAAGGATGGCACCGTTTATGTGACAGCGTGCTCTCTTTTCCAGACTTTTTCTCGAACGGCACGGTCGATACGGTAACCGAAACGCCGTATCATTACCCACTGCCCCACTTCAGCGGCAAAGTCAGCGCGCATTGATAGTATATCACGCCGTTTAATTGCCATTTCTTTTGAGCGTGTGTGTGTCGTTGACTTCTTATAACAGTTATAACAGCAGGGAGTGCTGGAGTGAGGGAAAGGGCACGGGGCTGAAAGAAGTGTGTTGAGTGAAGACGTGGACCTAGTGCCAATAATCGAGTGCATTCACTGGATTGGGCGCAAAGTGAACGTGTGCCGATGGTCCAGTACTAAACTCTCTAAAACGGAATTAGAGACTGGGCAGGCCCGCATAAAGGAGTTTCCCGCACTAAATTATTTGAGTGCTGAAACAAAGTCGTGTTACAGAGATGGCACGTACTCGTACATGAACACCAATGCGTAATGTGGCATGTACCCAACTCCTTTGAAAAACTCATTAGTTAAGTATTCAAACTGGTCAACAACACCCCCTCCCCCTCCTGAACACTGCTCTGTAGGTGATACTTATTAGACTCACAGTCCTGACCTCTACTTGGCTTCGTTGGCAAAGTTTCAATGATGGTTGACGGATGGCAAGCAGCAGCATATTATAAGAAAATTCTATTGTTTGAAATTGATTTTTCACACAAAAATGAATATCAGGACATGGATATTCTATTCAGAATGTTCGTGTTCATTAAAAGAAGCAACACTTGACGCCTGTCGTTGAATTATTTAACGAACCTTGTCGGCTCCGAAATGCCGGGCGTGATAAATCCTAAGTATGGACAGCTGGGCTAGTTGGTTATGAACAAGGACAAGGAGAGAAAGACGGCGTTCGTGTTGTCTTTCTCTCCTCGTCCTTGTTCAATTGTGCGCTGGAACTATGTTTCACAACGCTAGTGATAAATCCCAGTTTCGAGAGAGAGAGAGAGATCGTTTTATGATTAACCGAACCAGTCAAGTATTTCCTGCAAAATGTTTGCCTTCCAAACATTGAAATGTATACAGTTCCTTTCTAGCTATGCTGATGTATATTATTTTTTTCTAGCTTTTATTCTAACTTAGGTTAAACTTAAATACTGTCTCTTCGTGCTCATTAGCGTATGTGGTGATGTCTTCCGTTTCCCTGTGACATCAATGACCTGTAGTGCCAATTCGTCGTCCCAGGTGTGCGTGAACGGTTTATAAAGAGCTTTAACGGGTCGAATAAAATGCAGGTACAACGCTGCGTGCATACAAAATAAGATACGCATCTAGATGCACGAGGCGAATCTTGAAACTCAGGCACGCGCTGCCCACCTATCGAGAAAGAAACGCGATTGTAATTAGCACTTTTTGGCTAATCAGCATTCTACTGCCAAGACGCGGATACAGGAAGCCGAATCAGTATCGCAGAATGCTTATTTGTGTGGTTGTAGTTGATATTTCTGTGGGACTTCAAGGACGTCAACCTTGCTGCTTGAGGTCAGTTCTTAAGGAAAGGACTGCATACCTGTAGGGCCTGTTTTGCGAGAGTATGGATCGAGGCACTGCGGAAGCTTATTGTCCCGCATACTTCCTCGTTCAAGATGCACGTGATTAGAACTTGAGCAGCACGCTTGGCTTTGAGTGTGACTCTAATACTTGAAAGTGTTTCCACATACCTTTGATATTTTTCGTTATCACCATCGCTGTCTAATGGTTCATTATAAAAAAACTAGTATCATAGGTTATGAGCAAAACGAGAACAAGGTGAAAGCAGGAGCCAACGTTTCGACAAGTGGACTTGTCTGCTTCAAGGCCTAGAAGAAGACAAGTGCACTTGTTGAAACGTTGGCTCCTGCTTTCGCCTTGTTCTCGTTTTGCTCATCGTCTTGAATTTCCATCTCCCGCCTTCCCCGTCTTTTCCCTAATATCATAGGTTTTCATTTTGAAGGCAATTCGATGTCTTCGTGCATTGGTCTCGTCATCACATTTCCGGTGCTCATCGCGAGAATAGCATTTTACGTATCCATTGTAAGATCACCATCTCGTGCTCATGGAATAGTTGTGACAAAGGCTCGCATAATTCACAGACGCGCTTGTGAAAAAGTCAAGGTGATGTGCAGGAATCTATAGCCACGAATAAAATTGTATTGCTCCAACCCTCGTGTTGCAATCTGAGAAGCAAAGCATTCGCGAAGCGATTAAATGAACGACATGCATTAAGACGGCAAGCTTGGCGAGTTGGTGATTGAATATGTTCCTATGGGTGGGCAGTGCAGCCCGGACGAAGGACTTCCTCTCGTCCTTCGTCCGGGTTGCGCTGCCCACCCATAGAAACATGAACGACATGCAACTGATCGTATTCGGCACGCAATTTTGCGCCACAGCGATTACCTATAGACGCCTCCCACTGAAGACGGGCGAGACGCGGAGACCCAAACCGCGTGACCCACGTGACCGTGCAAAAATTTAGTCTCCGGAATTAGCCCACTTCACTGTGACACTGCATCCAGCGCCGGAGCGCCGACCAGGGCGGCCCGATCCTGGAGACAGTGCAGCAGTAAACTACATGTTACTCGACGAAAGGCCGACCAAGCACATGTGCCAGATCCCAATCCTAGTACAGTAAGAATGGAGAGGTTTGCTTTATTAAATTAATTGTCCTTTTCGTGACGTGCTTTCTTCTTGCGATGAAGACATAAAGCTATCATTTGTTTGCCCACTGCGTAATTCCGCAGAAGTCAAGGTAAGGAGGAGGAAATAGCGAGAGAAGGCAGCAATGTTAACCAGAAATGCGTCTGGTTGGCTACCCTACTCTGTGGGACGGGAAAGAATAAATAGAAAGATAAGAGACAGAGAGAGAGGGGGGGGGGAAGCCGCGGTGAGCTCGCACACGCATGCGGAGGGCGTGAGCGCGTCAAAGACGTTCACATAGGTCTGTCGCCCTCAAGAAAGACAAAAGTGCCTTCATAGCGTTGTGGGTCAATGAGCGATGGGAATGGTCTTCAGCCACGACATCTCTGAGGGCAGTAAAGATGGTAGCGCTGTTCTGGTTGTGAGCCAGTTCGAAAGAGAGGAGCACCCAGTCACGGTCAAAAAAATGTCCCGGAGGGTTCGCAAGGATTCGCTTTAAGAGAACCAGTTCCTTTTTTCTTTATTTGACAAATATAACAGCTCTAACGCATGCAACCACAAAGGAACATGGACGAGATACATGTGCTTGTGTCTCGTCATTGTTCCTTTGTGATTGCATGTGTTAACGCTGTCATATTTGTCAAATCAAGTATGCACCAACTCACCCAGAAAGAAGTTTCAAAGAATCGAAGACAAGAAAGGGCGCAGTATCTGCACGGCTGCGGAAAACATAGGCTGCGAGCTACTCACAGATGAAAGCCAACCCACCAGACAGGGTAATAGCGTAAGCGTGGACACGTGTCCCGACCTAACCTTTGTCAGGGGCGCTAAGCAAGTCGAATGGGAGAACTTGCAAGAAAACCTCGGCAGCGACCACTACATCATCAGGGTCAGCACAGAGGCAGAAATCACCAGGAGGAAGATTGGCAAGGCAAGTCTAACAGACTGGGATGCCTTTAGAGTCCACTGTAAACAGCTAAAAGGGGACATAACCTCGGTAGAGGATTGGAGCCATCAACTCAGACAAATAAGAGATCTCTACACAAAAGAAGTGGAACGAACAGAACAAGCACCAGAAGTGGACAAACGACTCCTCAGGTTATGGGAGGCACGACGAGGCCTAACCAAGCGGTGGAAGCGTCAGAAGCTAAATAGAAAGCTTAAGAAGAAAATTGCCGAAATAACTCAGCAAGCAGAGGAGTATGCAGCGCAGCTGGCAAGGCAGGGGTGGCAGCAGTTTAGTACCTCACTGAATGGCACCCTAAGCACAGCCAGAACATGGCATATCCTCAGAACACTCATGGATCCGAGCAAGAGCAAGGCGGAAAGCAGCAAATCCATTCAGAGGTTAATCCACCAGTATGAAGGAACAGAAGAACAACTGCTCCAAGCAGTACGGGAAAAATGCTACGGAAAGATCTCGATAGAAGGCTACCGAGGCGACTACCAGGGTGACGAAAACTCAACTACGGACCGACCCATCACAAGAGAAGAGGTCGTCGAGGCTGTAAGGGCTGCAACAAAGAACACAGCAGCAGGGGCGGACAAAATCCGAAACTCGCTAATTCGAAACCTCAGCGACGAAGCAATTGATCAGCTCACCCTCTACCTCAACAAACTATGGGAGGATGGCAAAGTACCAGCGGAGTGGAAACACGCCGTAGTGGTGATGATTCCCAAACCTGGCAAAAAACTCCAAATTGAAAATCTCAGACCAATTTCGCTTACATCATGCCTAGGCAAGCTGTACGAAAGAATAGTGACTCGAAGAATCCAAACGCATCTTGAAGACGGAGGATGGTACCCCAACACCATGTTCGGCTTCAGGGCAAACTTGTCTACCCAAGATATCTTGCTACAGCTAAAAGAAGAGGTACTCGAGACAATGCCGAAACACGGGGAAAACGTGGTCATGGCCATCGACATTAAGGGAGCCTTTGACAACGTCTCCCACGCCGCCATTATGGAGGGGATTAACACCACTAATTACGGGAAGAAAGTCCATGACTATATCAGAAGCTTCCTAACCGACAGAACAGCGACAGTAGGCCTAGGAGACCTACGGAGTGACGCCTTTCAAACGCCATGCAAGGGCACTCCGCAGGGCTCAGTAATCTCGCCAGTACTCTTCAACATAGCGATGGTCAACCTTACCAAGAAACTTAGCAAGATCCAAGGAATCAGTCACGCAATGTACGCGGACGACATAACGATCTGGACTACTCAAGGCTCACTAGGGGACAAACAAGACGCACTACAAGAAGCTGCCACCTGCATCGAAGAATACACAAAGCAAAGAGGCCTCAGATGCTCCACGGAGAAATCTGAACTCCTCAGGGTGGGCAGACACCCCACTGATGCCCCGCTCGAAGTAAGGCTAGAAGGACAGAACATCCCGGAACAAAAGATGATTAGAATCCTCGGCATGTGGTTGCAAGGAAGCCGGAAATGCAGCCACACAATTTGCCTGCTAAACAAAGCAGCAGGACAGGTGGGCCGAATGATTAGCAGAGTGGCACACAAGCGATATGGCATGAAAGAGGAGGACACACTCAGGTTGGTCAACAGCCTGATAGTCAGCCGGGTCACATACTCACTGCCGTACCATGCAATCACCAAAACCGAAAAAGAGCAAGTGGAGACCATCCTCCGGAAAGCGTATAAAACAGCTCTCCACCTCCCAAGGAACACATCCAACGACAAACTCATGCAACTTGGAATCAGCAACACTTTTGAAGAACTAAGGGAATGCCAGCTCAACGCACAAGTACGAAGACTCAGCAATACAACGACGGGAAGGGCGCTCCTGACAAAGCTAGGTCGGGAAGTAGAAAAATCACAAAGTAGCAGGGCCACAATACCAGACCCACTAAGAAAGAACCTACGCATACAACCTATCCCCCGCAACATGGACCCAAACCTCCATGCGAGTAGGAGACAGGCTAGGGCAGAGTTTTACGAAAAGACGATGGGACATCGGGACAATACAGTCTATACCGATGCGTCCCTATACTCACACGCACACAAAAACAACGCGGCAGCGGTAGTAGTAAATAATCAAGGAGAATTAATCACAGGACTCACGGCCGAGGTGGCTAACATAACCGAGGCAGAGGAAATTGCTGTCGCACTGGCAGCGGAAGAAGGTTATAGAACAGGAATATCGCTCAATATTCTAACAGATTCACAAGAGGCGTGCCGGAGCTATATAAGAGGCAGAATAAGTAACACGGCGCTCAAGATCCTCAGCAGAGTTCCAATCGCTGAGGGACAACCCACACATAACATTATCTGGATACCAAGCCACGCAGGGATCAGGGGTAACGAAGGGGCGGACTGCCTAGCTCGAGGGATGGCCAGCCGAGCAGGAACGTCAACCGCCCCAGAGGGGCCACAGATCAACTGCGGGAACAGCTATTCAGAGCTATTAAACCTCTATAAGGGTCTAAGATATCAATATCCGCCACCACATAAATCATTAACAAAGGAGGAGGCCGCAGGATGGCGGAGACTGCAAACGGGCACCTTTCCAAACTTACACCTACTAAGTAGGATGTTCCCCACGCAGTATAGCGCAACCTGTCCGTGGTGTGGAGCTAAGCCAACATTATATCACATTGCATGGGAGTGTACAAGAAACCAGGCATTCCACAAACACAAAACACCAAGTGCGGAGCAATGGGAGAGCTGGCTCACCAGCCGCGAGCTAGAGACTCAAAGAGCTCTAATAGCGCACGCGTGCGAGGCGGCCCGGCTCAGTGGAGCCCTGGACTAGGGGCCCATCCATGGCTGAAGAGGACTCAAGCTTCAAGAATGAAGACTTCGGCCTCGACCCGCTAAAACCTTTAAAGAGTGAATAAAGTTTTCCATTCCATTCCATTCCATTCAAAGAACCAGTTTTCTAAGACAGAACTAGACACCTGCGGTAATTGTCATGTGAGATCATGGGGAGAGAGGCTGTGGAAGCCAAGGTTCCGCACTTCCTCGTTTCATGCGCGCCGTTAGAACTTAAGCAAAGCGCTTACGTTAGAATATGGCCTCAGTAGCTAAGCGTGTTGTTTCCGCATACTTTTGATATGTTTGTGCGTCATTCTCGTCATCACAGTCCAACGAATTATTGTAAGAACATTGTTGTACGTATTGATGGTGATGTGAAAGACACAAGTTAAAAGAATTTGTTTTAATAAACTGATGGTCGGAACGTGAGTTTATACGTACATATATACATGACGCAAGCGAGGTACTCAAGAAAATCGAATGTGATAGTGCGCAATACATGACATCTGTAGTAGCTTCTACAACTTATAACACGCTTACAAACACGTACCTTTTATCCCCGAAGGCATCTTACGGTGAGTTTCATATTCATCGCAGTGTAAAGAAAAATGTGGGGAGGGTCTTCGCTTGCCTTTTCACTCGAACACACAGCTCTGTCAGTCTTTTCTGTTTTGAGAAAGGAGCACTTTCTACGGACTTCGCGAGTATTGCGTTTGCCATGTGACATTCATCGTGGACCTCGTCAGCACCCGATCCACGGATATTTGTATTTAGTAAGCTATGCAACTGGTGTCGCTGCTTTCACTGCGAGTTACATTCTCAAGGTAATTCACGCACTCTTCGCGAGTCAGGGCGTCAGAGAGTATCGGCGCTGCTAGACGTGCCCAGAGGAACGAGCCATAGAGGAGCCCGGCTGCAGCAGGTAGCCTCATGCATGACGCATTCCGGTGGAGGCGATGCGGTGTGTCGGTACATTGCTTTTGCGCTAATCGCATTAACGTCGACATTCAACGTGAGTTCGGTTCTTCCGGAATCTTTTCCTTCCTTTCTTTCTTTCTTTCTTTCTTTCTTTCTTTCTTTCTTTCTTTCTTTCTTTCTTTCTTTCTTTCTTTCTTTTCTTTCATTCCTCCTTTGTTTCTTTCATTTTTGTTCGTGACTTTTGTTGCGTCTTGCGCAAATTCGTCATGTACGAGATGAAGAGAAGCCGACGTCAACGTATCCTCGAAGAAAGCTATTAGAAAATCTGGTTAGTCCTTGGTTGCTTGGAAATTAAAGATTCGTCCACAGCCCACATGAACGGTGTCTCTGATAGCACTCGGCTTTCTTTTGTGCGTCAAGCACCACCAATCGGTCAGCAGCACAGTCACGGCCCGGGTCCGAGCGAGGAAAGCTAGGGAGGTTAAACAAATGGGGAAATTCAGTTTGCTGCCCATCAGAGAAGAGGCGCAAAGGGAGGGTAAAATATAGAGAGAATGAGAACAAAACTGACGCAAAATAAAAAAAAACACTTATGAGCTGTAGTCGATCGCGCTGGACAACTGTTCTAAAAGCGCACCATCTTCTGTGTTGACAATCAGCGAGGCCTTGATTGCGATGCGCATCTTTTGTAAATGAACGATGCATAAATAAAACGCTATTAGGATTTCTTAAATCGGGCTCTCACTTCTTGAACTTATAATTGCGCCAATAAGTGCGAACTCCTTAAAACAGTTGAGAACACAAGGTCCAGTATTGCGGAAAAGGGAATGTCCTTTGTGCGCAAGGAGTTGCGACAGATGCTTAGTCTGGCTTTGATGAGTCGGTCTTCCAGTGCCCAATTGACAGTTTCCACCAGGTCTTGCTCGAGGTCTGTTTGTGCACGTTGGCTTCGCCTTATAATGGCCAGTCGGCCCCATTCGTGAACTGGGCGTATGCCCAGAGGATATGAATCGTAAAGACGGTATATCGCGCTGCATTAGTTCACTCCAGGGACGCCATCGGTACACACGCAGAGTATAAAACGCATGCATCACACTTCGATCCCGGACCCAAAGTGTTGCGTAGAGGAAAGAAGAACGTCTGATAGAGTCATGTCTATCTATCATTTGGCTCGCGTTCTTAAACGGTTCCCACCCTAAATGTTTGAACGGACCCACCACCCGTGATCGGGGCAGCTTGAATGACGCCACGCCTTGTCCTCGAGACGCGCACCCGATGACAAGTTCAGTCTCGCTCATTCCTCCTCTCTCTCTTTGATACCTGCAGCGCCATTCTCTCACGGCACCGTTACCGAAGTGGCCCTCTCCAAAGGCAGCGCCCAGTGGTCTGTCAATGTTGGCGGCGCGTTTGATTTGGTTTAGTTTGCACAAAGAGAAATTACGGACAGGGAAGACCCAGTTGCTGGCGTGGGAAGGCTCTTTATTTGCTCCGCGCGCAAACATTGAGCGAAAAGGAATGATGAGCAAGAGCTGGAGAAAACGGGGAGTTAATATGGGCGCGCAAAACGCTATAGCGCAAGCTCTGCTAAAGCGCAAGCATTTCTTATGGACTGTAAAAAAAATCTGAAAAAGAAACTGACAAAATTTAGGCAATTTCAGTTTCATACTTTATCCTGTTTTCCTCTGTTGTTTATATTTTATTTTTTCACTAGTATCCCCAAAAAAAATTTCGTGGCTTTTTCTGTCATTTCTCAGCAAACTTTTTATCTCATAGTTCCCTTCCTTGTAATGGTGCGTGGGAAAAACGTTTGCTGTTTTACAACAGGAAGTATTGAAATACTCTTACAAAGCTTGAAGTAAGAATCGTATCTTTCTCCCTTGACGAATTCAGAAGACCACGCGAGCATAATGATAGTGCGAAGGTGAAGGTAGTGAAGCAACAACAAATTCGAGCTGCGGTTGCTAAAGCGGCCGGTACCGGCGTGCAATATGCAGACGCTCGGTGACAGACTGCGGTAATATTTATGGAACAGCTAAAACCCACCAACTGTCCGGTGCTATAAAGGTTTTGATAGAGAGGGGGTAACTTCTAAGAAAAGAGGGATGATCGCAAGCTATAGAACACTTGCATAAAATAAAAAGAAAAAAGAAAAAACTAGAAGCTTGCGAATATGCGAAATTTTAAATATGAATCGGAATATTCCGTGTTCTTCTATTCGAGAGTTCTGGAGTTCCCTCTAATAAATTGTCGAATGTTCGATTCTGATCGAATACGAGAGACGGCACTTATTGGAGTGGCGAATGATTTCGAGCTATTTCGATTGATTCTACTTCACGACGGACGCAACTGATTTGCAAAGACATTGGGCGAATGCACATCATGTGAAGCCAACAAACAAAGACACCAAGGACAACATAGGGGAAATTACTTGTACTTACAGTTGCATTAATGAAACGATAAATTGAATGGCAATGAAAGTGGATGCAAAAAAGAACTTGCCGCAGGTAGGGGACTATCCCGCGAATTCGCATTACGCGTGCGATGCCCTAATGCTCGATGCCCTAATGCTCGATGCTCTAAGGCGAACGCACGGAGCAGGTAACTCCTGCGGCGGTCATCCCGTCCCCGTGACTGGCATCCCGTAAACCATGCGGGAGGGAGGTGAATTTTGCCACCTCGGTGTGACGTTTTGCTCTCACCTGAACTTCCATAAGCACTTCGACTTACTTTGTGCTGAGGCTTTCAGAAAAATTGGGATATTTTAGGAGAACATTAGGAGGAGCTATACGCATGAGTGGCAAGCTTGCAGTCTACGCCTCTTTAGTGCGAACTAACTTTCAATTGGCCTCATTTGTATGATCGCTGAGCAGCGCCTATGCCGTTGCTCAACTCCAAAGAGCTCGAAAGAAAGCAATAACGTGTATATCTTTGTATGTGAAGAATAATGTCTAACTCTCTAGCGCCGAGTTTATGAAAGTAACCTATCGATTGACGCACTAGAACTCCAGGCGCACGCTTGTGCGAATTTTTTCTCCTGCCGAAATCGTTTGCAATCCGAATAATATTTATGCACAAATCTGCGTCCAGAGCTCTTCAGCCCGAGCCACTTGGTCACACTCAAACGTTGAATATCGCTTCGTTTATGCGTTTTTCTGAATTGTTTTATATTTCCTTTCTAGCCGTTAACCATTAACGCTAAATAGCTGAGGTTATTGGTTGCGGAAATCGCTTTACGACAACTTGGTGCGCGGAGCGCCTACCTACGTTCTTTACTGCATTTTTTTTTTTGTTATTGTGCATTCTCTAATTGCTTAGACAGTGTAATAAACCAATCACACTGTGCGCAGTGCACGCAGGAATTGACAAAATATGCCGAATCTTTTCTTGTTATTTTGTTTGAGTTATATTAAGCGGCACCCGCTCCTGCGATTGTCGCCGTGTATTAGCATAGCAAGGATGTGTAAATAAAATAAATGGAGTTCAGCTCAGAAACCTGCAATCATTCCATAAGAATGCGTTGTCATTTCCCTACTTGTATACGAAATTGTTGTTAGGAGACACGTCGCTTTATTCAACCGGTATCCCCACAATTGCATCATTTCGGCTCAATGAGCGGTGCTGTAGCATCACACACCTCTCTTTTATTGAACACAACACTCTATACTTACATCTGGTGAATTGCTGTACCCTTGTTTCATCGCTGTAATCGTCAAGACGCGCCGCACAACTTAAAGCAGTTGTTTCGTGCCTACAAAGATCCTCAGTTGATCCGAAGTCCCAAAAAGTTATATTTCTCATTGTTTTGGAATGTGAAAATGTTCGGCATTTGAATACTCAAAGGCCATTTCTCTGGAATATTTCTATTGGATTTGATTCGGGAATACTATTATTCCAGTGCTCCTATGGCTACTAAAGCAGTTCCCTCCCTGCTATTCTCTGCATTATTTTCTCTCTCTCTCCCACTTTTCTGTTTCTGGCCTGTTGCTGAAATTATCAACCTCGTGATTCCTTTCCCGTCATCGAACTATAGTGTTTCAGGAATTTATGCGCTTCGTTTTCGGCTACAGCTAGGTTGCTGCGGCAAACGGTCGCACTAGGAAACGAGGTCGTTCTGCATTTGAAACTACGCGGGAATTCCTTGCCTGGGCACCCTTTATCCTCAACTCTCGAGAGCTAGGTACTAAAGCAAGAGCGCTTAGAGACTCTCGTTCCCCGAGGTTGGCTATCAACTCTCCAAATAGGGAAACTTAGATTACAAAACATTCCCTAGGGGTTTCCCTAGCTCCCGCTAGCACCGACAGCATGCGTTCTCGCAGCTGTTGGCAGAAGTGCGTTGCCGGTGTGCAGCTGCACTCTTTTGGTGATGGTGCGCTATTGGATTGACACTCCAGCGGGTTTGCGGCGCGGTCGTTCGAGAATACTAGTTTTGTTAGGACCGTCCCCAGATTCTTCCTCCGAGCTGGGCTCGCCTGTCTTCGGTAAGATGAGTCGATCGATTGGTTGATTTGATTCATTCTGCTGATACCGGCAACGTAGACAACTTTCGTCGCGAGTTTTCGACAAAAAATGATCGTAAATGGACAGACGGAACAGACATGATGAAATAAGGAAATAAAAGGCATACATACACAGAAAGAGAGGGAGGATAATTTGCTCGATGGTTCGAGGGCTACTTCGGGAAGTGGGTGAGGGGAAGGAGGGGCCGCGGGTATGGCTCGCTAAGGAAGCTTCACACGCGAAGCTCCTTAGTGGGTTCGGTGCCTCTTTGTCGTTGTTCCATGGTTGGAGCGAGTCTTCAAACGATGTCGCCTCCTTAGGTCGATACCTGTCCCAAAATGTCTTTCAGTCCTTCACATTCCCACACGAGGTGATGGACATTTGGAGTTACCTCCCTCGAACATGCATAAGATTTCACCTCTGAAGGTGACTGCGGATGGTCCGGGTCATTGCCCTACCTCGGCATCTGCCAAAAACACACATCACTCACACGCGCTCGCGCAATAACAAACAATCAGCGTCGACACGCTTCAATTGCCTACACCCACGGCGGCCTCATTTCGATGGGGGCGCATTGCGAAAACACCCGTGTACTTAGATTTAAGTGCGCGTTAAAGAACCCCAGGTGGTCGAAACTTCCGGAGTCCTTCAATACGGCGTGCCTCATAATCAGAAAGTGGTTTCGGCACGTGAAACTCCACAATTTAATTAATTTTCATTGCCTATACGTGAAACAGACAGCCAGCTAACTACTACTTCTTTCTCCCTATTTCAGAATCACAGTCGTTAATCAAGAAGTATTACAGAGGTGGTTCTGCAGCAAAAATCGATAACATAGATAATGCACTCAACTAACCTTCGCTATCACGGAGGAAAAAAATTATATTTAGCTCGTTGGTCACACTAGAATATGAGAATAAAGTTTAGCGAGCTCTCAAAATAGACACATGGTGTTCTAGCATCTGCAATATTATACAAAGCTTTACGTAGCTTTCAGAACAGCGGCTAATAAAAGGGCCCTATGAAGAAGGTTGTACAACTACATCACTCATAACGTGAAACTCAGTTCTGTGTACGCGGTCATCAATAGTCTGCAAGATGGCCGCCGGTTAACGAAATATGCAGGAAGGCAGTGTCAAAAACGGAAAAGAAAGTGGCTGTCCCTCTTGTTGTGTGCAATAGGCTGCGTTTTTAATACAACAACACTGAAAGATTTAGCGGCCACGTTAATTTTTTTATTATTTTTTTCTTGCTCAAATGCCGCAACTAGTTGACACTCTTTAGTTTACGCTATTCAGTAATACACAATGTGCCGTGTATTCAGTGGTCCGCCAAACTGATAACGCAACAAAAAAAATACCAACGCACAATTCCACACTCGCCTCGTAAATTGGAAGCGAACTGCATGCCCATAGCATGCTACTTCAGACGGTTAGGGTGAGCAACGAACTGGTGCTGACTAGCGCACGTCAGAGATACACAACACAAGCAGAGAACTCGGACAACTACGAATGCCTCGAAGTAATCCACAACGATATGTTTATAATAATATTTGGGGTTTTACGTGCCAAAACCACTTTCTGATTATGAGGCACGCCGTAGTGGAGGACTCCGGAAATTTTGACCACCTGGGGTTCTTTAACGTGCACCTAAATCTAAGCACACGGGTGTTTTCGCATTTCGCCCCCATCGAAATGCGGCCGCCGTGGCCGGGATTCGATCCCGCGACCTCGTGCTCAGCAGCCCAACACCATAGCCACTGAGCAACCACGGCGGGTAACGATATGTTTGTAAATGCACGTGCATATATATACAGAACCGCCTTATTTCGGGATGCACTCGCGATGAACCCAAGGTCACATTGATTTGCTCGTGAACCGCGCACTGACGCAAGTGCAGGGCGGCTATAATTCGGTAACCGGCTTTGGTAAATGGGTGGTCGACGAACGGCACAGCTCCGCATATGAGGACTAAAACGTACACACACCGCCAAGTCGGTGGCCTGACAGGTAGCAGCTGCGTTATTCACTCGTGGGCATTTAAAATAAAGAAGTGCACGGCAGTCGGCCTCTCTGCCTCGGCTTCTTTTTTTAACGCTTTTTTTTTCTTCCTATACCGCGCGCGTTATCGGAGTTCGTTCAACTCGAAGGTCAAACACTAAAAGGAGAAAGTGACCGCTACAGAAAGTGCACCGGTTGCCTTGTAATGGCTTGTCAACAAGTCGTGTAGCGGTGAATCATGCGTGTTTCTTTTTTGTGTGCGATGTGACCCTATTTCTAGCCTCAGGGACGCTAGCGCATAAGTGCGTGCACCTGTGTGTGTGCGTGTGTTTTGTACGCGTGCATGTGTGTGCCTGTGCGCGCGCTCGTTTCTTTTTATGTACTTGCGTGCGTGCGTGCGTGTCAGGCCGGTATACCGATACCATCACGTACCGTATACCACTGATAATCCATAGAACTAGCTTAGATTTGGCGATCACCTGGCCAACAATCTATATGATATCGAGCAGCACGGCAGACACATGAGTGATTTGATTGAAATTAGAATATAGAACACAAAAGCGCAGGCACAAGCAGAATCTGTTTGGTGGACCAGTGCCTCTCTTTTTATCTGTTGACGTGCGTTCTCCTTTGCTTGAGCATGGACTTTTTTTTTTCCGTTGTTCTTTAATATGAAATCACGCATATGTCACCGTTCCCTCTGGACTCAGTCTCGGAACGCACGCAGCGTATAAAGGCCGATCCACACGACGGACCAAGACTGCGGGCCGATAGGTCACATGATGCGACGTCACCGCCCGCCGCGGTCCGGTCCGGCTCGGAGCACATCCACATGGCCGACCGCCATAGCAGACGGCAGAGCAGACCAACCAGCTACACTAACGCTTTTTCGCGTTATCATTGTAATCATTCCGGCTCGAGTCCCACAAAGCCAGGAACTGCTCAACGAGGGATACAAAATCAAAAACCTGCTCATCACGCCAAGAGGACATGGTGTTTAAAAAAGCCACCTAGAAACAGTCTCTGCAGCACGCCGCAACCTTCGCTTCTCATTCCAACGAGCAGCTCTGTCTCCAGGAGGCATCTCACCTCGTGAGTGTCTAGCAGAGGCAAGCGCAGCTGCTCATATACCGCCGCGACGCCGCGAGCGACGGCGCGAGTTGGAGCCCCATTTCTCCTCTGTCGTGACGTCACGGTGGCACGTGGTCAGCCTTGAAGGCGACGCCGCGAGCGACGGCGCGAGTTGGAGCCCCGTTTTTCCTCTGTCGTGACGTCATGGTGTCACGTGGTATTGAAGGCGACACCGCCACGCCTGAGGAGCTGGGTTGAGCCCTAGTAATATGCTTCGCATAAAAATATATGTGCTGCACGCACGTGTAGGCGGACATGAAACGGACCACCGTAACGGGCCAACGGCCAACGGCGTCCAACGGCGGACGCCATTGGACGCCGTTGGCCCGGAGCAGGACGCCGAGCAGAGACGTCGACGCATAGAGATTCCTCCCATGGAGGGTGCCGATGGAGAGTTCAAGAGAGAATTCCTCGACCATGAGTGCGACCACAGCTGCAAGGTGTGTGATAGAGTGCGGTTTGGGCACACCCTTACGTGACAGAACAGTGTATGCAATCCGGAAAACGCCGACAAAACGACGGCAACGAGACAAAAGACGTTAAAATAAATCCCGATAAACAGGAGTTCAAACATGAGAAACCAAGCACCAGCTTCGCTGTTTTCACAGCTTTCACTGCGCGGAACAGGCTTTACCTTTTTTTTCTGTTTTGCGTTTGCCGAAACGCTGTTCGAAACCCGATCTGATCAAACATGCTGCGTTTTTCGTTGCACCAACAGTTACTGAAACATGACTGAACCTGGTTAGGCCATTCGCTTCCATCGTTTTTCACTGCGGCCTCACCAGATGGAACGGCGGAAAGACTGGATACGCGCGGCCTGTAGGCAACAGTGCCTAATGCGCTCAGCATTTGAAGCGCGATAATCGAAGGGAGTTGTCGCCGGCGTTTGTTGCACCGACTGTTAGCGCTGGGGCCACCGAGCTGATGCATCGTGGCATACAGTGAGAACGAGAACCTTCGTGACGCATTGTGGCTGCATCTGCTCCCACGGCGCTCATTTAGAGCTCACCTGTGGCTCAAAAAAAAAAGAAAATGAGAAGACGGTGGCAGCCGCATGCTCCGAGAATTGCGTTTCAATCTCAGAGCACTGTATATTTCCGACGCTACTTTGCTGTGGTCTAGTAGTTCAAACATCGATAAAGGAGCAATTCGTACGCAAGAGATTCGTGTCCCACGGGAGATGCCTGTCTTAGCCCGTATTCACAAAACTCCGCAGCTGTAACGTCTCGGAGCTTGGGATACGAAGGCGAACACTCAGATCTGTAGTCTCCATTTTTCCGTCTTATCAGTCCATCAGTACTCCTTTCTTTAATAGCTTCGTTACACATGGTATATATCCCTTCCTCGCGCTTCCCAACTCCAGCTGTGCCCAGCACATGACTATGTGCTGTGCATCGACGGCGAAGGCAAACCTACCAGCGTGCTCACACTTTCCGCCACCGACGGCTCTCGTCGCGCTAAGCTGTGTGAAAGGGACCACCACCGTCGATTGGGCAAGTTTCTAACACATTAAGAATGGCGAAGCATTGCAAAGATAAATATAATTACAACAATTTTTAAAGGAAGCCTATTTCATCATCATCAACAACAACAACGGACAGAAAGCGGGAACTTGCCGCCACATGTGCGATCGGCCAAGCAGCTCAAGAAACAAAATAAAAGAGAGACATACGTTAGACCATATGCTCTGGCGGTGTGCCCGGTCACGCTCTATCATCGCTAACAGCTAGGCCAGATGGGAGGCGGTTCTCCGCAGCCCTCTTCTGGCTGACCAACTCTGGGCTGTCCAGCAGGCCCACGATGCGGCCGAGAGGCTCGGCCTTCCGGTTCCTACGTGGGAGCGGTCCGCTTGTGAAGACTCACGATCTGCCGGACCTTCATTAAAGATTTACGATACCACACCATACCTCACCATTTTTTTCATCATAGTTTCAGAGCTCAGCTCTTAGGCGCCCGTTCCTGCGTTGAGCGTCGGCGTCGGCGTAACCGAGCGAACGAACACAGCGAAGCATGAAAGAGCGAGCGCAGAGCGCAGTGGGGCTTGAAAGAAGGCGATAGCGAGGACAGTGCGAGGAGGAAAGCGGAGGAGGAAAGTGGAGGAGGATGGTATGTATAAAACGTGAGAAGAAAAGCTTAGTGCCGCGCAAGACGGGCCCCCTGCGACGGCGACCGCTACCAGATGGCGCCAGAGAAGCGCGCCCTCGTCTGTTCACCGATGGCAGGGGGAGATAGCATCCGCCGATACCATATATGGAAACAAAGCGCTGCATGAAGCGGAAGTCTGTCTGCGGCGGCTGCTGTGAATCGCGCCCACGCGTGACCCACGCGCTGCCTCTCGGGATCCCTCGATTAGCGAGGCAGTCGCACCACACTTGGCTCCGTTTGCAATGTGCCGCCCGAGACAGATTGTCCGTGCCAGCCAATACAGTATATCGCAAAATGAAAACGCGTACAGATTTGGCATTAGGGAGTATCTAAATTGCCGGCGATTATTTTTTTGTTTTACTCCGGAAAGAAACGGTACAACCTGTGCTAAATCCGAAGGCTGTACAATGTCTCGCAGCATCTTCCTAGCGTCTTCGAAGCTACGAGGAAAGCACTGCGGAACGAGATCAAATTCCGAAGACAGCTGCGCAGGTCTAACACAGCGTCCGAAAGATTTAGCTGCCAAGAAGCAAGACTGGGACAAACTGAGACGCTCCCGATCGTGACGCAAGGGAAGAAAATCATTACAGAGTTTTGGAAATGAGGACCCAAGAACATTGTGGACCGCAAATGCGCATACGCATCACCTATGCCAGTCTTGGTTTGTTGCGTTGGGGTTGACCGAAAAATTGGCAGTACCTTAGCTCAGTTATGCCAGGATATACGCAGCGTAAAGGTACGGTTATGTTTGGTTAATTTTCCAGTCTTTTGCGCCGACTGGCAGCGGCTCGACTCTCCTTAACCTCCATGTCGAGCGCGTTGCATCAACCCTCTCTCCCGCGCATTTATACGCATGGTGCGCTCTCCTCGCGCATGCGCAGTGCCACGAGACGCCGCGATCATAAAGGCGCGTTGTCCGACGTTATCGGCGCGCGGGCGAGCGTCGTTAGACGCCGTGGGCGTCGGAGCGCGTTGGCCTGGTTGGCCGCGTCTGGTTACGTTGGCGGCGCCAGTGCGTCGAACCATGGGCCGAACTATAGGCACTATTGTTCTCGCCAACGTGACGTAGCGTGTGCGCACGTTCACGCTACGTCAGACTATATTAGGCCCAGGCACGTACCCAAGGCCCTCCCTCTAACCTTCCGGGGTGGGCGTAGTAGTCTAAAATCGCCGCGTCCTGCGCCCTGCGCGGTTGTACGGGACTGGAAGCCCCGCATTGTTACGTAACTTCCAAAGTAACAATACGAGTCGGTTGTGGCACTTAACTTGGTAGAGCAGTAAACGAGGGATCCAAAAGAACTGTGATTGTTCCGCAAATATATATTTCTATATAAATCTTCCAGAGCTAATTCAAGAATGCTACTATTGTCGAATGCAAATTAAGTCTGCAGCGAAGCCCCGCCCACGCCCTCATAACCGCCAGCCACTGTTCCTCCGCGGGGCTGCAAATAATTCGTGCTTCAAACTTTTCCTGTTACCCAAATAAGGCGGTAACCACAAAAATGAAAATATTAAGGAGTAACTTTGTGCATTTTCCCTCGTTTATTATAGTGGAATGGCAAGGCCTAATTCTTTATCGAACTGAAATAACATGCTTGAAATAACAACTATTTATTGTCAAGTTTCACTTTAGTTGACAGTGAAGTTTCAAGAGTAAAACGCGCTCAGCAGTGAAATGGACGGCACCGCAGACTTTTCAAGCGTGAAATGCTCGGACTCCGTACACTTTGTCCATGTCTGTTGCACATCTCATTGCTTCCGCCGATGAAAAGGCTCTTCAAAAACAGCAGATCGATGCTCCGGAGGAATCAAGTACGACGCCACTTTGAAAAGGCCGCATGACGACAATTTTGCTTGCTGCTGTGAATGGCTGACGAAGTAACACTACCCTGCGCGGTTTGTGTGTCTTGGTTGCCAACTGCTGTTTTTTTTTAAGTTGTGTTCTACTAAAGTAATCTTTATTTTACACTTTGGCTTCTTTACTTCTTCTTGGCAGTGTTCTTCCTGCGCTTCTTTCCTGCGCAAGTCTATTTGACGTAGTAGCTTGTCTGCCAAGTGAAGGAGAGGTGTATCGCACAAGCGTACCTCTAAAATACACCTTATTTCATTTCTCTTTTGTGGGTTTACGCGTTTTTTTTTGCGAATGGTGGACGTTATTCAAATTTGTACTAGTAAACGTACACCTCTCCCCTCATATGCATAGAAGTTACCTTGGGTTGCCCCCCCCCTCCCCCCCCCCGAATAAAAATCCTGGTACGTGCCTGTTTAGGCCTCAAATGAAGCAGCTGACGCACACGGCGCCGGTGCGTCTGCGGAGACTGTGACGTCACACCTCTGGAATGCACCGCAGTCGGCGGCGGCGAGGGCGACGCATGCGCAGTATGGCAGGCGCACACGCACGCGAAGCTCGGCTCCAACCCACGTAGTGTAGCTTTACGCCACAATATAAAAAAAAAATCGGAAAGTATCGCGGGTCCCCAAGCTTTCCTGGGTTAAAAACAGCGTTCTTAATTCCATAGAGTTAGTAGAACAACTCTAGAGGAAAAGCTGGGCCGGAAAAGTGGGAACCTCTAGGGCGCCGCCCTGTTGCTACTGGTCAATGTGGCCAGCGCAATTACTATTGAAAGAGCTGAGAACAAGTACAGGTCACCTTATGCTTTGTCATCTAAAAACGCATACCTGATGGCTTTATGAAGGTGGTACCATAGAGAAAGTAATTTCTGAATATCTTTCTCTATGGTGGTACATTAATATTAAGTTTACAAAAAGCAATTGATAAGTCCGTGACTTATGTAAATCACGATGTACGCATTCATGCAGTAAAGGATGACGCGAATTTCGATTTCGAATCTGTTTTTTGGATGCGTAGTAGTTTCGTTTGACATGCGATCGCGCGTCGACATCGGACGCTATGGCACACTCGTGCCTTATGTGCCACCGAAGCCCCGAAGTGGTCTGGCATATACCTTCACATGTAAGTAAACGAATGTATCTCCTTGTTGAGAATATCACGCGAGCAGGCAGCTCTTGTGGTACATCACAATCGTTCGAGAAGCGTCACAGTAGAGCATTTTTCTGCATGCGGAGCGGTGTTTTTATTTGCAGGTTTCCCTTCAGTAGGAAATTGCTGGACAGGCGGACCAGCGCACCGGAATTGTACTGGCGAAGCCACAAGCAACTCAAAGAATCTGTTTAATTGTTGCACTTTGAACAATCATGCTTCTACAAAGGCCACAGCAGAAAAACAGCCTGATGCCGAGTATTTTTGTGCCACGAAGTAATCAAGAGGCGAGTGCCTAATGCGGACGAAATCGAGTGCATCGAGACTTAGAATGACAGAAAGCTAAGCTAGTTCGTAAGGATTCATTATGCAAAACAGAGGTGAGGCGTGCAGACAGAACACAAGAGTAGAGAAGTGGGCGGCGCTCGTGTTGTTTGCTTGTAAATACTCTACTCTTGTTTCCTGTCTGCACGCCTCACGGCCGTTTTGCATAACGAGTGCATCAACCCACATATTAATAGCTTAGGCGTTTTATTAACTGCGCAATATTTTCAACATTTCCTTGCATGCCATTTTATGTGGAATATCTTTCCTGGTCACAATTTTGTGCAGCGAATCTATTTGCATGATCGACTCCGGGCCTGTAGGACCGTTCACTTGCACTTGATGCTGAGTCTTTTACATGTATCCATAAACTGCAGATATGCACATCAGATCCCTGCGAGCATTTTCAAAATTCAATTATTTTCGACAACAGGCACATATGCAATACTGACATAATCCCGAATACCACTAAGCAGCTGGGACACATTTTTGTTGACCATACTCGCAGGTAAAATAAGTACATCATGTGGACAGCTCCAGCTCATTTCCCTTAAGTCACTGTGTACAAGGGTTATGCAAAAAAAAAATTTTCTCGCGCACCGATTATTTTGCTGTATAAGCAAGAGAACCCACCACGTTAGTGTAACGTATCTTGTGCATCACACTAATATGTGCTTTCATTTACCAAGTGAGATGAGTCTTTTATGACTAATTCAGTCATATCACACTGCAAGCTGCATTCATCAATCTTCAATTGGATTTTGCAAATGTTTAATGAAACATGTTTCCCTTTTATGCAGATATGTAATGGCAAGCCCTTCCATGTGTTCCCAAAGTAAAATTTAAGCTCTAAATTAAAGAAGATATTTCTAGTCAGAAACAAGAAAAAATGGTGACTGCAGAGTATCAGAAGCCCAAGGTACAGAAATTATGAGAAGTGTCGAATGATTTTAAGGAAAGAGTCGCCTTTGAAAATGCAAGACCCTTTAGTGGAGGTCAAGCAAGTCAATATAGGTAGAATACTCTGCAAAATTATGCGAGTGAGGGGATGTCAAACAATGGGTAAGGAAATGCATTGTTTTTCTGCAAAATAAAAGCTGATTGCCATTACATAAGTCACTTTAGCATCATGATAAATTCAGAAATAAACCAAAAAACAAGACACGCAAAAATTTAAAAAAACATTTAATGATTTTCCAGCAGAACTTTTTGTTGGGCTAGTTGGTGCATATTACTGAAGTACTATAGCGCCAAACAGACGACACAAGAAGAAGAGACTCGGACATAAGCGTTCTTCCGTGTCTCTTCTTCTTGTGTCGTCTGTTTGGCGCTATAGTACTTCAGCCATATAATGATGCTCTCTCCACACTGGGATAAATAAAAACAAACACATCACATCTAATGTGGACATATCAGATGCCTTGTGAAACACTAAAAGAACAATTCAGTTTCGAGCTATGGCACTTGCCGCATAGATGTGGGGGGGGCCTTGCACCAATAGTGATAGTTACCACTGCATTTAGAAATTGAAAGCATTCGTGCAGACAAGGATGATTCTTTATATTTTTGGCTACCACTTCAAATGCCTCCACCAAGTGTTACAATGCTGCACGCAGCCATACTAAGGATCTCGCAGCAACACCTGCAGGTAAAAAGCAGAAGCAGTCATAGTGCTGGCGTGTTCTGGACACTATGTTTGAAAACTTTTAGGCAAGAAGAGTGCAAGAAGCAGACATAACTGCATTTATTTCCACAATTCCCCATTTAAATGGCCTTTTCTTTTTGCTTAGACAATGCCTACGCCTAGCCACAGCAGCTCCCTCATACAGACTCTGCAAGCCAAGAGGCCGTGGAGGCAAATGCAGGTAAGAGGCAAGAAGCAATAGCACTGGTATCGACATTCATCTAATTTATTTCTTTTTCTTTCGTTTAGGCAGCCAGCACACCTCGAACAGCCACCTTGACTGCGGGTGTGTCACCCTAGATGCCAAGGAAACATTTGAGGGAAAGTGACAGGCAATGTGAACAGCCACTTCTCCATGTAAACAATACTCGTTCTCTCGGATGACTCCTACGCCTCGCCACGCCAGCACACTTGTGCACAAAGATGCCGCAGAGGCACGTGCAGGTCAGAGGCAAGAAGCAGTGGCACTGGTGTCGACATTTACCCAATTTCTTTTTCTTACACTGAGGCAGCCAGCACACCTCGAACAGCCACCTTGACTGCGGGTGTGTTAGTAGATTCCTGTTGTACATATGCTCATAATAAACTTCAGTAAACTTGAACCTCATAATAAACTTGAAGGCAAATGGGACATTGATGCATTGTATTTTTGAACATTTATTGTACACATACAATATATGTTATACTTTGCAGTGCTACAGAACGTATTTTGAAGCTTCCCCCTATATTTTGCACCTTTAATTACGTATGCATTGTGTGGCCCTCAGTGCAGTTCATGTTGTAGCAGCTGCTTTGTCTGTGTATCGCACATTGGCTTAAGCTCGTGATATCCACATACTTCTCTCACATATACAAAATAAGGTTCTATGTAGTCCTCAGTGTTACAATAAAAACTGAAAGTAAACAATTCGATTGTGGAATTGTGTTTATTACAGTGATTCCTATGGCAGTTACTGACAAGTTGACATACTGAACTGGTCAATCGGTCCATAGCCTCCTCTATTTTTCAAAAATAAAGCAGGCTATGATACGTCATGGCAAGGAATTGTATGTATACATAAAGAAAGGGGGTATGTGTGTGTGTTTGTAGTGGGGGGTATAGGACTAGGGCGGTACGAAAAAAATGTACCGACACCGTCCTCTAGACCCATTCCGTTAAGGTACCGTAACAAAGCGTATTATGCATTAAGTTCATACAACCAACTCTGATATTACTACAGACGCCAGGCGACGCGAGCTACATTTGTCATGAGGCATTCGCGACTGCACCGGATGCCCTCCACATTATTCTCGTTAATCGTGCTCACTGCGCTGAGGCAAAAGAAAGATCATGGACGCAGGTGCCTTTAAAGTATCTCGACCTTGCGAGGCACTGCTGCGCGTGCCAGGGGAGCTGTCCGTGCGAACACTCCCTGGCGCACACCTGCCTCGGCGGCCCCAACCTACGTACCGTTCTGCTTCGAGGTTTGATCCCCCCACTGTCCCTCGGGTGCCCTGGAGTTCCTGCGCCGCCTGCTCTACTATCATCTCAGGTGCTCTCCTGAGACTTCCGTTTGTCGGTTACATGTGCCCTACAGCTGGATCATTACTTATAATAATAAAAAACCCGATCTATCGTCACGACGATAGATCGCGAAAGCGGCTTTTGCAACATACCGCGCCCGTGCGAAGAGAATTACGGAACGCCAACGAGGAATCTGACCACAGCTTCGAGCTCGTAACGTCGTCGAGTGACACTCCTGCAACAGGCGTGACCGCTGAAAACCGCATACCGCCAGAAACTTGAACAGGATCATCCCTCAGTTGCATAATTGCCAGCTGTACGGCCAACATGGACCACACCCACACCATCCCGCAACGTAGAATAAAGAACCGAATTATAAAGCCCAAACACACGGCTGCACGCACACATCACAACACTTCATGCGAGACGCCATGCTGCTACGCTGCTACTGTTGCCGGATTAAAACTGACTACTGTCACCAAGTCTAGCAAGCGTCTCAGGAGCTGGCAACCTCGGCGCGTAGCAACATGGCGGCGCTCTTGTGGTTCCCGATTTTAATGCATGGGCCCTATGGTAGCTTGTCCTCTAGAGTCAGTATAGTAACTATGCTTAATTCGTAGTACTAACACAGCCATTGCGCTTATTACAGTTTATTGCTTGCCCTTCTCGCTCGAAATGCATTCTGTTCGTTTTCACTTGTAATAAGAGCTTTTTTTTTTTGAGCACCTCTTTATTTTCCCCACTGCAGCGTCCCGAGCACACGATCGCAGAGCGGTCTGCGTTTGGCCCAATTCTCAAACTCTGCTCTCTTCTAAACCCAAGAACAGCCTATCAAACAATATCCATAGTCCTGTGTCCCCAATTCTAAAGCTATCTATTAATGCTAGTGGCCGAACGAAAGGTAGAGCGCACACGAGTGTTCTAGCTCGTGCTGCGTGGAACGTGACGTATACGTGCCTGAGGTGTGAAAGAAGTGTAATGTAGTCGAACGCCTTTACGACGAAGCGCGTGGGGCGTCCGAAATCCTTCGTTATACAGGGCACTCCAGTGTAAACGTCGCGCGGCGCACCAGCTCCCACAAGAACAAGTCACTGCGTTCTATAACGCGATGCTCGAAATTACTTGGGTCACACTCTCTATGCTACGGTGCGTGGTGCATCAGAACACTATATACATGTATACATGGGATTGGGGAGGCGCCATTGGAGCCGAACGACAGACGTGCAAACCTATGCGTTATCACTCAAAACCACAGGAGTTACTCTGGCAATCTTTGTAGTCTTCTGACAAATACTTCGTCATGGTATGATCCGCGAGAAAATCAAAACATTATTCGTGCGCAACCTCGGTAGCAGCAAAAGACCCTTAGCGCCGTATAGCCCGTGCAAAGCCCTTAAAGAGCCCGAACGCGATGTTGGAGGTCATATTTGGCAAGAACGCGCTTTTTGAGAACCCAAAAAGTAAAGCCTACAACATCAACGTCGCCCGCATTAAGAAATATCGCATCACCTGAACGTCACCATCGAGGTGTGAGGTTGTGATGTTTGCAGCGACCCAAGCTGACGTCAAGAAAGATTAATTGAAGAACGGCAGATGCCCGTCGCCTCCTGGGGCACATACCCAATGGCGCACACACAGCGGCCGCATCATACACACCCAATGATATGTATTTTACACATTTTATTCTATGCATTTTTTGTCCTCTTCCCCTGTTTATATATGATTAAGTACACGGCAATATTAACGTACACAGCAAAATAACATCTGGCGTATAAATGGTGGAGCTCCACGTCTTAGCTTACCGCGGTGAGCTCTGTTGGCGGGATGCATTCGCATCAAAATTCTCACTGGTTTTCTGCTTTATATATTACCAGGTGCCACGAATGTGGCTTGCCTGGTACAAGTGGCGACCTTTCTCAAAGGCAGACACACGGGAATGCGTTTTCCGGTACGCCAGGCCTTCAAACCCGCAGTGCGAAATCACTAGCAGCACCGTGGGCATTTTCGTCTCGTCGTCTGCTTCACATGCAAGTGCTTTGACTTCTGCCGTTAGTGGCGCTGTTCGCCAGCACGTCGTAAGGCCCCTAGATAAAACAATCTAGGGACCTTAGCACCTCTCAGACATAGAGTTTCTCACTATAACACCTAGAGCGTAATCTGGCGCCACCGTCTATGGGAGTTTCTTAAGGGGGCACCGTGCCGTCATGGGAATGACGGTATATGTGTCGGCGAGGCTCGTGTTGGCTGGTGTTGTAAGAGGCTTCGTCTAAAACGTGGATATGGCTACGTAAATAACGCGTTCTCAAAGTAAAATCTTCATAAATGACTCCATTCACGCATATTACATCTTTACTCACCCACGATGCATGACCAAGCGAGGAAAAGCAAGAACAGACGACCAACTGTTTCAAAGCGAGCGCGAACCTTATCGTCTGTCCGCCAACTTTAGCGGCCCGCTGATACTTTTTACGCAACATGTAGTCGTACACACAATAACGAGTTCCCATAGTTAAACAAAACATGTTTTCGCGTAATAATAAAGCTAAAACAGCTTTTCAGGTGCTGTTTTAGTAGAAAATGAATCATTGTGACAGACGGAACGGTACTTGCCAAGCGCGTCTTCAAGGTGTCCTGTCTCTACGAGAACGATGCCAATCCGAAGTCACAATATAACGACATTCCCATGCATGCCACAGCGCAGCAGCGCCAGATTTCCCTTTAGGTAATGTAGTGAGAAACTCTATGCTCTCAGATGCACCACTGGCGCCTTAGGACGGCCGCCTGGTGCCAGAAATGCAAGAACGCTCGTGTATGCCATGCACTTTTTGTGCGCACATTAGGGAACCCCAGGTGGTCAAAATTAGTCCGGAGTAGCCCACTGCGGCGTCTGTCGTAATAAGATCGTGGATGTAGGAACACAAAACCCCAGTTGTTTGTTCTGAAACCTCCGCTGGCAAGAACAAGAAGTTGCTTTGCTTATCTGTGTGTTAGAGTAAATTGCTAGGACTGAACGCAGAACAGACGACCACAAAGAAATTGTCAAGTAGACGGAGCAGGCGTAGACTAACGGACTATTTTCTGTGGCAATGAAGCAAAAACTACGAAGGCGGAGCTTCGGCCACATGTGTTACTACGCCAAGTAGTCCGACGGCGCTTGGCAGCGCTCTTAGTTTTTCGGAAACAGACGCCGGTGCGAATCGACGCAGCTTCCACGTCTGTTGGTTTCTCGTTTGACCAGACGCGAAAGGGACAAGTCTCAAAATATAAGTAAACTACCACACTCACAGTGGCGTGTTTTGCCTTATTCTGCTGTTGCAATAGAGGTGCTCGTGTTTGCGCTTTCCCATCTTTAGGTAGCGTGTGCGATAATGTGACGACTATTTCTTCAGAAGCACCCTCACGTGGATGCGCTTTGACTCCGTAGCTTTAATTTCATTGGCACAGAAAACTGTGCGCGAGCATTGCAGCCTTCTTTTTCCAATTTAAAATAACAAACTCGCCTGTCAGACTCTTCGTGGCCCTCTGTTTTGCAGCCTTCAAATCGAACAATCAAGTGCCTTCCAGTGATGGTACCTGTAAACCTGCGGCATGTCACGGGATTGCTGAAGAAGCTCACTTCAACCCTGGCACTCTGTTTTCATATTCCGTTGTTGTTTTCTTTTATCATCAGTCTTTCTGCCAGACTTTGCTCCTGTTGTCCGATAAAACGAAGATAACGAACGCAGAGCAGTGTTTGACACTTTGTATAGGCACTGTGTCGATTGCATTCCTTGTCTGAAGTCGATACGACAATACACAAGCGATTTTTCTGAACTCGGGAAAGAGATCGTGGAAGTCGCAAACGCTAGTCGGGATGAAAATCTGCAGTAGCAATAATTTATCGTAGCGGATTTCTAAGAAGCGTTTAGGCAAGCAATGGGTGCGAACGTTTCGATCGCAATACTCTTGACCTCTGTTACAGTTGGAGTCTGTTTTCGCATGAAGCACCACCCAAGAGGAAGCTATAACTCAGGCCAAACTCCAACTCATCTGTCCAAATACGTATGAAACGCGGAAAGGTGGAGATTAGATAACCATATGCACCCAACTCATCTCGATAAATGTGTTGCAGTTAAGAGAATGAAACTAAATTCTGCCAACTGCTGGCAGGAAAGTCTTGATCTGTGGCCTCGACTTTTCGATAGCTTACTTCGAAAATTTGACGCCTTACACGAAAAAAAAAAATCTGCTTCCTAGGGTCTGTATGCAGATGCGAACTTTTTACTTTAAATGCAACAAAATATGATTAAGATTGGTGTAGTTGTGCCCAGAAGAAATATCTTTATCCGTTTCCACGTATTTAGAAAGGAGCTCGTAAACAAAACTTTCATTCCGCTTAACCCTCCATGCACGTGCACCAGGCAACTTATACTCCGCATACTTTTTTAGCCCGGAATCACGTGCGTCATTGACTATAACCGCTTTGTTATACGACATGAGATCTAAAAAAAAAGGCAGAAAGAAAAGTTTATTTTGCGTTGAACACCTCGTTTTACCGACATTTCATTGCGGACGTTCAGGCATTGCAACATTGTCAACTTGAAATTGACCGCGCCCTTGTGCAATCATATGTAAACCTTTACGTGAACTACATTACTCTCTCTCTCTTTTCTAGGAATTCAGGCCTGCGCATTTATGGTATTTTCAGATTGTGCTGCCAGTAAAAAAATGCAATAAGGACAAGTGTGCGTACGTTATCCTGTGGAAATACATTGGGCATGAGTATACTAATATAGTATCTACATTATGGTACTATATGTTGTGATACTCTGAAGGAGACAAAATGATTACTATGTGCGTAGAGCTCAACTTTGAACTGCTGCTTAAGAGAGAAGGTAATTAAATGAAAAGTCGGCGAGGAGAAGGAAGGAGGGGTTGAAAAAAGGACAGTAATTGCATCGTGTCTACAATATGCAGTATGCAATGCCTTTCATCAATATAAATGTCAATAATATTTATCAATTCATCAATATAATATCAGAGAGTATAGCGCAGCCCTGCAGTTTGAGGTAAATTACTCGAATAGGTGAATATGAGTTACATGAAAAATTCCAGCCAAATGTTTACCAACTCAACAAAGCTTTATCAATTAACTTTTTAAAGAAATCGCCCGCACACAGTGCGATTAGTGACTTGAAGCCGTTGAGTGTGCACAAAGCAGATGCACTTGGAATGAATTTCGAAACTAGTACCAGTTTTAAGAAAAGTGCAAGAAAACTTGCGGCATGATGTACGGTTGTTTCCCTTACTTAACAAAATGCATCTGTAAGCACCGTAGGACGCAGTTATGTAAAACACCAGTGCACTTTGTCGGGCACTTCAGGTTCCCCATATCTCAATATTGTTGCCAGCCTTCAAATTCCTTCAACTAGACATGCGATACAAGCACACCGGTTCCTATTCGTAATTCAAATTTGCCCACCAAGATGGCTAGTTGTGAAAGCTATTTAGCTAAGACTTCTTTATATATATTTAATTGTGCATTTAGACTTCTCGTGCTGGCAATGTCCACCCCTTCCGTTAATGGAGCTCACGGAGGAGAAATCAGCTGTCTGCCGCAAGCAATTCTCAAAAATTTCGTTAGGATTGTTTGAAGACTTCTGGTATATACTATGCTGATGAATGTGCGCAAAATAAATGGATGTACCATGTAAACTGTCCACCGCACAGCCCGAACGCAAATCAAAGATTATCGCTCGATAGCACAAATAATTTCTAACGAACATGTTCGCCCGGCTTTCACCTCGCGATTTCAGCTGATTGATTGATTGATTGATTGATTGATTGATTGATTGATTGATTGATTGATTGATTGATTGATTGATTGATTGATTGATTGATTGATTGATTGATTGATTGATTGATTGATTGATTGATTGATCACATATACATGGGATGGGAGGCAAAGGGAAAAGCCATTCAAGGATGGCTTGAGGGATTTCTTCGCCTCCATACTGGCAAAGACAGCAGCAGAGGCACACACTTAGTTCACATGGCTGTACACTTTCACAAAGCCATCATTTTAAACTAATCAGCAAGCTTGCAAAACGTTAATGAATAACGCAGTGGCAGTTAACCTGATTTGAACAATCAATCCAAGATATGCTCAGGGCAAAAACTATAAATTAGGGGTGGGCGAATGTCCGAAGTTTATAACACGAATCAAATACTGTACACTATCTAATCGTATTCGAAAAGGATTCGATTGGCTGTTTTCGAATATCTTAAACAGAATGTGTCACGTCTTGTTACCGCTCTCCGTCTCCTAAACTTAGTATCGTAAATTATCGGTAGTCAACGGCAGTCTTCTGAGCAATCCAGAAATAAAATCAGTAAACCAAGATTTGTTTTTCGTTTCGCGAGGGAAGTCTACTTGACAACTGCTTTCTTGTACCGTGCCATTTTTTTTTTGTTATTGGCAGCCTAGTCGCGTAGCAGTCTTATATTTTAAGCTACAACTTCTCATGTTTTTCTTGTCACCGGCCCTTTTACATGTGTCTCCACGGCATGCAAATCCGTCAGTACCATTTTAATTATTTTTCCACAGCTTGTATTTTTTTTCTGCAGCCATTTATTTGGTGGTTACTTTTTACAGTAGGTCAAACAGCAGCCATATGTTTCTGAAAATATTTTTGCAATCAGAATCATAAGTCACTGACAGGCTATTCGTGTAGTTTCTTTAATTACAATCAGTGATCTTTGGTTCAACACTAATCCTTTGTCCCTCATAGGTAGCCGTCTTTCTTGCGGAAGTCAGTACAGGAGTTGTACGCGTAGTTCTACAAAAATTATTATTATTGCTGTAAATATATGCGTCTGCGCTTGGACATTTGATATTCGATTCAGTATTCGATAGTTACTATTCGTATTGGAAAAAGTAGATATTATTAGACCACTGTTAGATACCTGTTATTTTAAAGCTAGCGAAGGTATGTGGGCACTTCGAAGTTTATGTCGAGGTCTGTGATCCGGACTGATGACTGTCTGTGATATACATAGTATGCACGTGACGTCACATCCGCTGCTGTCGTCTGCTTCCGCCATCTTGGGGTACCTTATCAACAGGCGCGCGCATAGGCCTATAGGTTTCCCAAGATGGCGCTGCTGTAAACCGGAAGTCGTGGAGTATCGTTGAATGACGTACGTGCATACTATGTATAGAACAGAAAACTTCTACTACATCGATGCTATCCACAGTGGGCTTGCTCTTCTCTTAATCTTTCCCTCCCCTTTTCCCTTCCTTCGGTGCCTGTAGCAAACCGGACTCCGTCCTAGTTAACCTTCCTGTCTTTCATTAATCTTTCTCTTGTGTGTGCACCGTATTAAGTGCTTACCGATCAATATTTATTTCATTAGGCCTCGAACCGAGGCTTGTATGGTATTTAAACACCAAGTACATAGCCTCACATTTAGAGATAGAGCCTAACGAACTTCCGATTGGAAGCAACCGCAGCATCATGATTCTGTTCCCTAATCTTGTTGTTGTTCTTCGACAGGTTTAGCCGCTGTGACGCTTTTAGCCGCTATGACGCTGTGGAGAGATATCCAAGACAATAGCAGTGCATTTTGTTTCATTATTAATCCCAGTGACTAAAAAAATATTGCTAAACTGATAGAATGAGACAGAGATCACCGGGGAAGTTTCTTCTTCTGTTCATATTCCTTTTTATTATCATTCTTATAACTTACGTCTCAGTTTACCTTTTAGAAGAGCCGATTTATTTGTTGCTTATTAGCAGGAAGAAAACTGGAAATTTGTCTGCTAAAGAGCCTGCCGCGCTCTAATTAGACCTAAAATATTCAAGCTCTAAACTAGAAAAAGAAAATCGGAATGAACTAACCAAACAGCTCACACACTGTCTACTATAATATCAAAGGTTCGCCGACAAGAAACATACAAAGACAAGACAAGTAAGGCAGGACCGTAGACTTACAAGAGGCAATACAGAAATGACAGAGTACGACTTGCGAGCAGCCTCAACTCATGTTCAGAGAGCTGACAAGGAGCTGACGCCAAACCACGGGAAGGGCCAATTAGGCGCGTTCTCTTCAAGTGTTACGCGCACTGAACACGCAAAAAAGGACGTCCTGATGCATGGCTTAATCAAAAGGCCGTCTGCGCGGTCGTACGGCGCGAGTCAGTCGTGCGGTGAATCATGCGAGCGCACGACCAGACGACAAGAAGTGCCGTCTGCTCCGGAACCGGCTGCTCTGGCTGTTACCACGTACGAAAGAGCGGCGTTCTATCAACGTTCCAACACCTGCACCATCGTGTGCTAACACCTGTACGCTCGGGCCGCAATGTATTTACGAGAAACAAGTAAGCTGCGGGATGGCAGCGCTACGTATTCACCGGTTGCCATGGCGACGTAGGGTACGAGCGCGCGTCGTTGTCGTTGCCTCTAAACATTGCTCGTACCCGCGAGGGGAATTGGCCACACTGGGTTGATTGAAAAGGACACCCAACAAAATATCAAAGGAAGTGAAGGCAATCATTCAAAACGAAGAATCCGATCCACTGTGTTAGCGTTCCTGCATATACAGGGACACTACACTGTGTGAAGGCGGAATGCCAGAGAAACTTGCCTAATTCCCCTTCCCCCTCCCAAAACAATTCATGGTGGGAACGTGGCTGGAGAGCAAAGCCAAAGGAGTGCACAAAACAAAGCACAATTGACCGAGGCGTGAAGTTAGGCGTGAAGGTGGAAACGTTACCGTTGAGAATTTGCTCTTTCTTTTTCTGTTTTTTTTAGTGTTCAGTATTTGTTAACGTAGATTCATTTGGCGCCGCCTGAGGCACTTGTACAATACGATACTGTTCTTTTCTTTTTACTTTGTCGTGTAAAAAACTACGCAGTCAACGCAAAACACGCGTTGTTATCAAGTGGCGTACAGCATTTCCGGACGACTCGGATAAGAGCTAACCTTTTGGCATCCGCTAGTCGCCTTGCCTTGTAATCCCAACCCCCATATGTATATACAACTTCGTTTTGCGAAGCCACGAGACAGATACGAACGATGTTTCTCAAAGGTCAGACTGTTTTGATCCCCTTCTTCTTTAATAGCCAGGAGCGTTCTGACCTTTCAAAGTACGCAACGATTCCTTTCTGAAACGCAAACTTCAACGACCCAGGCAGCTTTTGTTAATGGTACACCAGCAGGATAATTGGATACCTTAGAGACGGCTATGAAAAAAAATTGTTTAGAAATCAACGGTGCCAGTCTCCCCACATAATGAATAACTGCCACTCCAGAATGGTATAAGAACACACTACGTGCCTAGACAAAAAAAATCAATACAAAGAACTACAACGAAACACGGAGACGTTCCTTATACATACGAGCAAAGTAATGGAACATTAAACACTTCGCAATTAAAACGGTAGCTTATACACATGTGCAAATGTCGTATTGTTCAAGGAAGCCTTGAGCAAGCCCAGTTAGCATAGTTCGCAATGGCATCTACATACACGAATCAAAGTAAATCGATTGAGTTGTTGTCCTCGACGAAACACTGTAGGGCAATCGAAAAAAATCTCTATTTGGAGTGTCTGTCAATGTGGTTCCATTTCCAGCGTAAAAAAAAAGAAAGAATATGTCTTACCTGAAACTAGCGCTAGCCTGCATGACTCGTATGCGAACATGCCGTCAATGCACCGACCGGCTTCTAGCCGGCAGCTATAACGCTACCGCTCGAATTGTTCATTAGAAGGCTAATTTGTAAAGTTTAATTATCTGGTTATTCTATCATCTTGCTCGCGACTACGACACAATTTCTGCTATCCGCCGCTGCTATGAGTCTTCGCCAGCAAAAAAAAAAAAATACGTTTTAACTCCGTTCTGCGTGGCTGTCTTTGCCCACGTGACAGGTGGTGAGAGCTATAGTCTAGATGCCTCATTGCCGCTTTTTCTTCTACACCAGCGACCGCAGTGACGTCCCACTTGATATACTGCATCTTACTGCAAGGATGTGGATATCCTTGGCACGTGCTCAACACGCATAACGGATGCCGCTCGTTCGACCATTCGGCCAAGCTTTCGGAGTCCTCCGAATAATCCTTGCACACTCGTGAAGGACGGCACATCTGAAGTGTCCGAGCAATGCTGAATGCATTGCATGGACACTTCAGAGCCTTTTGAACCATTTACTGCAATGAAGGTTACATTTGCAGCGGACACTGTGTGACAGATGAAACTTTTTTTTTCTGTCATGCGCAGAACCATGCATGGCGCGTGCGCATGTATGCGTGGTGGTGCAGTGTGATCTTTATTTTCCTGCGCCTTCCGTCAACTACAAGTCTCACCCTGAACTAACTGAAGTTTAACGTAAATTGTGTCAGAAAATACGGTGCGCATGATATATATACACATGAGCTAGCTGCATACATGATTCCTTCAGGCCATGGTCCAAACACACGTCAGAAAACATATTTCTGTCGAGAGGAAACTGAACAGCAAAGCCACTGTGGTCCAGATACAATATCCAGATACAAGGTCCAGATACAATATACTGCGGGCGTCCCTGGTAGGATATTCAAAACTGGGCGTTCGACGGATGTCCTATTTGTCTCTGAAACCACGCTTGGATATTGAGACAAAATTTGGATATCCTAGGGACGAAGTGTTTTCATTGTGGTAATCGAAGCTGGTATCACACACGAAATTAAACGGAAATTCAGCTTTATCCCATTTCATTCAGTACCCTGTTCTTAACGACACGGAGATAGCAGGAGCTGAAAGACTGCGTATAGCGCAAGGTAAATGAAATGCATCTATATATATATATATATATATATATATATATATGCGAACAGTGACACGGTCGCCTCAAGGACACAAGGACAGAGCAGCGTTAGCCAACTTGGTGTTCTCCGCCCGGAGCGCTCGGAGGTCAAATAGGCTTGCGTGGGATTTGTTGGGTGTAGAGGTATGCCAGCAATCACGGCCAAGGTCGCTGCAGCGTCGAGTCTCGAAACATGTAAATAAATTACGAAGAAACTAAGTAGGCAGCCAGGGTGTGGCGGCGTCGGAGAACACGGACTTGTCACTTTCGCCTGATCTTTATCCTTAACGTTCGCATACTGTTTTGTGCAGCCTCTAACAAACCGGTTCACCGCTCAGTTAAGGCAGCGGCTACAGACGATTTCCCGGCTGATTCGCATTTTGTTTTCGGAACGAGGACCTTGCCAAGATTAACTCGTCACTTCGAGGAGCGTGCTACGCAGAAGCCGGCGTCTAATCGCACTCGGACCGCCAGAGGCTGAAGCACGTAGGCTTATTTTAGAGCACTAGTGGCGCATCCACGCTACAGTGAGCGTGCTGTACGTGATATACTTTTCGAGCAGCCTTAATATGCCTAAACTACACTGCTAAAATTGAGGGAAACGTCACCTGATTGCTTAGTGTGTACATACCTCGAGTACCCAAGCTCTGTCGGCTTGCCTTCTCTAGACAAATAATCTTTAGACATAAATTTCGTCTATAGAAGCCCTTCTTCTTCCGATTTGCACGTGATCTGTTATTAAACAAATAAAATCGAAAGAGTCCTATCAGTTCCTTTTAGAACCTGCCTGCGGAATGCAATTCAGCTGCCAAATGAACGGAGACCTTGGTCGTGTAACATGTTCACTTAATGCAAGATCGACGCAAGCCATTTCGAGCATGCCTCAAGAGCTGTACACTTAAATCGCGGTCACCACCCACGACCGCCGTTCCACATACGAGGGTCGGAACGCGTACGATGGTGGATTAAACTAGGCCTGCCAAGAATCGCCCCCTTCATTCCCTCGCTTTCCTAGCACGGGTAATGCGCAAGGACGCCTTCAAGTAATGATCTGTGCGCATGCCGCTTTCTTTTTTTTTTTAAAGAAAAAGTGGGGGCACGAAACGGCGCTTTGGACAATATTAAAACGAAGTAATGAAATCCGATAAATGGGACGTGTAAAAAAAAAATATCAAGGTAGACCACTACTATCATGAGGGGAAGAACTTATCACATTTGATCGCAGTATGAAGTCAGACGCTCGAATCCCAGCAAGCGTTGGCTCGAATAGCGAAATTTCGGAATCTAATCGAATAGCGAACATTTTCACGTTTATGAAGGTTGTACAATACAGAGTATGCGTACAGGCTGCTTATTAAAAAAAGAACAAGAAAAATAAGAAGCTTGTTTACATTATTGAATAGATGCAAGTAAGGGCATTCCCAACTGGACGGCCGGTCAACTGAGGTGCTTGTACGTGTGAAAATGGCTTCAGTTATCTGGCGCACTGTGGCAATGACGGGGATAAAATAAGGCAGTAGTAGATTACCAGAAGACCGTAAGTGTTGCGTCAGTTGGAGCGGACAAGTGTGACACTAGTGCATCGCACCTTTTTTCCTTTCTTTCTTTTTCGTTTTTTTTTTTTTTGAGGGACGGGAAAGTTGCTACATTGGTTGAATCATAAGTTGCTTTGCCTAAATAGAAACAAAAAATTCGCTTACACGCTGCTTAAGTGCAATACATTCTTCCTGAACGACTGCAACCTATGAAGCAGAAGGGTCGAAATCCGGGCCAGTTGGTACATAGTTGAAGAAAAGGAAAACCAGTCACAAAAGGCAAGAAAAGAGGTTCACGCCACAACGACTGGTTCACACCACCAGTCGTTGTAGTGTGAACCTCTTTTCTTTTCCTTTGTCTTTTGTGACTGGTTTTTTTTTTCTTCAACTATGTACCAACTGGCCCAGATTTCAACCCTTCTGCAAAGCATTTCTTCTTCTGTGGGCGTCTTTCTAAAAAAAAGAACCAGTCCTTGTGGTGTGAACGTCTTTTCTTGTATGAATACTTTGTTTAGCGCAAAACGACAAACACAAGAAAGACGACAGGGCGTCGTTTTGCGCTAAACAAAGTATTCATGGATTCGCACCAACTAGCCCGCCAACGCATTGTGCTGAACTGTCTTTTCTTGTATTTTGTCTTTTGTGACTGGTTTCTTTCCTTCAACTATGAAGCAGAGTCCATCGAAGCATTCCTCGCTTGCATACATCTCTGGTCCTCGAGACTGCCATAAACGTTGTCATTCCGTATATTGAATCAGAAACGAATATTCGACGTTTTAGAATAGTACATTCTCGAATCGAACGCGAATCGAATACAGCAGGGAATTTTCGATTCGTACGCGAAATTTCGAATATTCACATGGACACCCACCTAGCCGCTACCTTAAGCCCCCCGACCCCCTCCCTCCGAAATGAACTTTCCCAGCCACTTGCCGCGTTCCTGCGCACTATGCACAGTAGCTGCGTCTACTCGCGCGCTATCGCAATCTCACCTGTCAAAGCGGTGCCGCCATTTTTCTTTCACGCATGTCTAGAGCGCGCTGATGTTGACATCACTGAGTGTTCTCTACATATGTATGTATATACAGGGCGAATAAGTGATGCAATGCCCCAATTGTGCAACTCTGCCTTTCGAAGCGGCATGAAAAAGAAAGAAAGAAAGAAAGAAAGAAAGAAAGAAAGAAAGAAAGAAAGAAAGAAAGAAAGAAAGAAAGAAAGAAAGAAAGAAAGAAAGAAAGAAGAATGAAATAAGAAGAGAAATGTCCGTTAGGCCGATAACAACGAGGCTACGTAAATTACTTCTATGTCTCTCCTCTGTCCCCCTATTTGGTTTTCTTTTATTTTAATTTTATTTTTATTGACGTTATTTCGGTTTGCCTTCTACGACTATTGCTCATTCCAAGCCTGGCCCGACAACGCGGTGACGCAAGACTAGCAATTCCCCAAGCAGCGACCGAATTAAAGCGTCACCGCACCGAACACATCGGATATTTCGCGTTTAACGCCTCGCTGGTTGCCCCCGGTTCAGTAAAAGCGTGCAGCATTACGGACGCTGAGGCTCGAGGCCCGCTTTGGTCCTTCTCCGGAGAGGCCGCTCTTCTATGCACGAAACAATAATAGAGACTTCTATAGCCTATAGATCCGAGACGTAACAGCGCTGTACTCGAAACGATGACATAAGTCGAAAGCAGACGTTGACAAACGCTGTGACTTAACTGAGGACTTCAACTGAAGACGAAAGTTAGGTTTTAGGGTTTAAAGTCCCAAATTATTATTAGTATTATTATTCTCAACATCATCATCATTATGTAATTTTGAAATTGTGCGACAGAACTAGTTTGTCACGTTCGTATGTTTTCTTTCTTTATTTTGTGGCATGAGCACTGTTGCTGCTCATGCGCCCAGCGCGAACAGGGCCTCGTCGGGTGGTTTATCTCCTTCTCTTATCCCGACCCGCGGGCAATACCTTGTATTGTGCAAACAAAAAATGAACAAACGAATAAAATGAAAGTAAGTGAAACTGCAGAGTGGGGGATGAAGGAGGCCGCAGTGAAACGGGCTCCGCAGTATTTTCGAATGACTTGGGGTACTTTATAACGTCCACCTATATATATATGAACACTCGAGTGTTGTTGCATTTCGCCTCCACCGAAATGCCGCACTCGAGCCCGCGACCTCGTGCTCGGGGTGTCGGGAGACCGCAGCCACAGTCCCACCGCAGCGGCTGGTTGACAGGGGCTGTCAGTTGAGACACAGTGCTTGTCGCAGTGTCTGCTTCCGGTTTTGTGCCCTTATCCAAAGTCGAGGTATTGGGTTTCGGATCGCGCAGAGCCAACAAACCGAATCCCTTGTCGTTAATGAGTCCACGGACCGTATACGCCGTTATACCGTACACCCGGAATAGCAGAACCGCGGACCGCTGGTGGCGCTTTCTTGCGACACTACGTTCAACCAGCGCGCCCCAAAGTGAAATCGCAATTACCGTGTCTACGCAGCTGCTCGTGCAAAGGCGTGGGCAGTAGTGAGTCTTGAGTGACGTATAGGGAATCAATTTCACCCCGTTTTCGGCGAGGGTATGGTGCGCGGTAGTGCACTTGCAAATACAAAAGATCAGCAACCGGCGGAATAGCAAAATGTAGCCCCCTCACCCCGCCCCCCTCGCACCCCCACTGAATCCATCTTGGCGGCGGAACCAAACTTTATTTTGTATGTTTATTATCTTTCATGCGAAGCATATTACGAGGGCTCAACCCAGCTCCTCAGGCGCGGCGGTGACCATGAAATCACGTGACACCGTGACGTCACGACAGAGGAGAAGTGGCTTTGGCTCAACTCTTGCAAGACGGGCTGGGTGGGAATCGAACCAGGGTCTCCGGAGTGTGGGACGGAGACGCTACCACTGAGCCACGAGTACAACGCTTCAAAGCGGTACAAAAGCGCCTCTAGTGAATGCGGTGTTGCCTTAGAAACGCGCTGTTTCTAAGGCGTGCGTCTCTTGCTCAGGCGCACATTTCGTTGCCGCGCCGAACGCTGCTTTGCTCGACGCTCACCGCGTCCAATGCGGGACGCGTAGTCGCTGCCCTGTAGCCCATTGTCTTACACCCCTTGGCGGGTCGACGGGAACGCTGTCGCGTTCCACTCTTGAAGGCGAAGAAGTAATGCATGAGTTGTTTCTTCGTCTAGCCGAACCAAATATAGCCAAGCAACAGCAGTTCACCAGGCTAAACAGTGGTTCAACAACTAAAATAAAGGCTAGTATGCTTCGCATCCTGGGCTTAACCTTACCTAAGCCACAGCAATTTTTTTTTTATTCGGTTTATTTGCGGCGCTTCTGTTGCCCGCTGTTGCCTTCGTGTTTCCGCCGGCTATACAGCGACAAACGCTCGCAGTATAATGTCCCGCTTAGAAACGATTACGCCGTCACGTTCCTATACGGCAGATGGTCCATCCTCCCGGCCCCCGCGGGCTCGTCCAAATGTAGGACGAACCAGAAACAGGAATAGTCGTTTTTTTCGTGTATGCCAAAGTATAACTGCGTTTCGTGAGTACGCTTTCTTCCTAAGTCTCCGTGCGTGCTGACGTTCTCTTTTGACTTTTTTTCTTCTTTTTTTGTGTATTTGCCATCCCGCTTCTTGCTTCGCTGAAATCCGGAATCGTAAAGAGTAGATGATCAGGATAGAATGGATGTTGCATGTACACAGGCTACACATCCAAACGCGTCGGCACACAGTGGACTCCCTTAATGTATTCCGGTGCAGCATCGTAATCCGCTTTCTTCCGGTACATGAACCGTTTCTTCTTCTGTTTCTCGCTTGGTTACACTTTTGGGACAAACACGGGACGATCCGGACAAAACGAACGCTCTGTACATATGAAGGACTAACGCCGGACCCCCCTGGAGGGGAAATTTTGTGTCGCTTCCTTCTTTTACATAGTCTCCGGCATCGCAAAAAACTGGATTAACTCGCCAGTGCAGTGGGTCATGCACGACTCCCTGATGCTGGGACGCCTGTAGTTGCAACTGACTGCGTTCTCTGCAAATTCGGTGCAGTGTTACGGAAGTTGGAGAATGTGTTTTTCTTCAATCCGAGTAAGAAACCTTTGTTAGCGGTGCAGTGCAAAGCTAGCCGATCTTCTTTTTTTTCTAGCGATGACTTCCCGGCATCCCATTCACCGCTTTTCGTGTCCGTCGTCATTACCATTGATTGTCACATGTCGCAGACTGTCACAGACTGTCACGTGCTTGTCACCTTCACCAGTCGCATTTCGCTGCCTCCTACGCTCTCATCACTTTCTTGCCATAAATGCAGAGAACGTGATCGAATGGCCCAAGAAGACTCTCAGAGTCTTCTTGGGCCATTCAAGATGCCTGCAGTTCCGCCAGACCAATCGCCTCTCTATACATCCTTCGTCTTGCCCAGTGCGTGCACGATCTCATACACCATCAAAGGAGCCTACGCTACATATGAGTTCTAGATTAACCTCACAGTCTCTTCGGTCGCGGAAGCAAGCGAGGCACGTCCCATTCATCTGTAGTTCATTTATGGATCATCACCCGTCAGTGGTTCGAGCCAAATCGAGCCACACTGACAACGGTCAACTCTCGGTTCCTTCTGGCCAGCCATATATACACAATGGGTCACGTGACCAAACCATATGCTCGACGCACTATCTCTTCACTCATCTGACTTTTTTTCCTCCAAGCTCCAGATGCAACAACGGCACACAGGGTCACGTCAGGAAATGCCGGGCGCTTGACGACATCGTGGGTACAGATGTCGGTGACTTCCTTTTGCTGCACTGGGTGCATTGTACAAGGACAGCACAACTAGGCATGCCAGCTTGATAAGTTCTCATTTCTTATAGACTCGGGACAAATGTTGGGAAGGTAGGGGCCCGGTGCACCTCGGAATAGCTCTGTGCAGTGCCCAAGTGGTTTCCCCTTTACTTCCGCAAGCACGAATTCAGTGGTCAAGAAGTACTAGGGGAGACAGCTATAACCATGAGAAAAGGCAACAGAAAGTCAAGCCACGAAAATAATTGATGAAAGTAATTGTTTCTTTTTTACTGCCTGCATTATTCAACAAGAGCGTTAAATTTACCATAATCTTCATATTCTTAATTGTGGAAAAGAAAAATTAAAGTCTGAGAAAGAACATTACCTCCGTTGCGTGTGCGTGTGTGTATGTGCGTGTGCGCGTGTGTGATTTAGCTGCAGACATCAAACACAAGTTCTGTACCGACTTTCGACAAAATGTCATTCAAGATTGTTTACAAGCGTTGTAAGTGTCAGATTGTAAGCAATCGAGTTTCCTGCACCTTTTCATACCGCATACATTATTGCGGTCTCTTTCGTTTTGTTTGCTGTGCTACATTTGACAATTATGACCCTTACACGCTTAGTCCTATTTATAGCCTCATTGCTTCCTTCCTTGTAACAGCGCAGCGTGAAGTAAACTGCGATGACGTCGACGGTTACGCTCTGCAAGCGTGACGTCATTAAGGCAGTGGGGCAGCATGGTTCTTGTGGCCCTCAGCCCGGCATAAACCGGAAAAGAGAAAAAGCTTTATTGAGTGCACAACACAGTGGATGGAGTAAGTGCAGGCATGAGACCCAAGAAGTTACATTCCGAAGAAAACGGCAAAGGCTGCAGTGTTTTAAACGACAGTGGAGTTGTCAGTGGGTTTACGCATGGATAAATTCGACCGGCATGCTACAATAACCGTGTGATGCATCACAAACGCTTTCTATTGCAACATTCCGCACGTCCTACGACGTAGATACCCAATAATCCCATGCTATTACGTGGAGTTACACGGATTCTTATGCGGGACACCGAATGGCGATATGGGGTATGCCGGACACCGAATGGCCACATGTGGTTACTTTATTGAGCAAGGGTTTTTCGAATAGCAAGATTTTCGAGTCGAATCGAACACCAATGTTTTAGATAAGCGACCTGTGAATATCGAATAAGATATCGAAGATTTTATTCCCGAGCACAGTGAAACATAAAGTTTGCAGGGAGTCCCCTCTTACCAAAAAATGGTGCGCATTGACATTACTTACATGGCCTTTACAGTTACATTTAGGTGCATGCAATGTCATTCGCAATTGAACATCCGGTCAACTACGGAGCTTCTGAATGAGAAACAACTACGTTCAGTTACCTCGTGCACCATGACATTAAAATTATTGGGGAAAAAGGAGAACAAGCGACCAGATGCGCATAGAGCGTTGAGTTAGTTCAAAGAGAGAAGTGCGCTACTACGCACCACTCATTGTTTTAAGAGCATCCGAACATGGTGCGAATGGTCAAATGGCTAACTGTTCTGCCTAAGTTTAGACAACGATTTCGCAAATACACTGCCTTAAAATGAAGATTCATAGTTAATGGTTTAAGATAATCGAGCAGCCGTTATCCCCTCTGTGCATTCGCTCAGCAACTGGCACCTCTGTACAGAAACCATGGCTCTTCTGTCCCAGAACCACTCGTAGCAGTCCTCAGTTTATTGAACTGCGTATAGTCAATTCTCTAATCGAATACGAATGGAATATGAAAGACTCCTCGATGCGTATTCGAAACTCCGAGTATTCTGGCACCCCTAATAGGGAGGCTCAAAGGCACAGTTTGTTCAATGCGGTTATACATAGGTTCTGACCCTTAGCTAAGTTTTTTTCGTGCTACCCTGAAGTCTCCCACTTCGGAAGGGATAGGAAAACACACAAATACGACAGTTTTCAACGAGGGGATGAAACGTCGCCAGCGACAGCACGGTATCGTAATAGTACACGAAGTAAGGCTCGTATGTATTTTACGGGCATGGCAGCCTCCTGGCACATAGCAGGCGTCAACGTCCTGGCTCTGAACTGCAGGGTCCGGGCGCCCTTGCCTCGACCTCGTGTTCCCGCACTTGCTGCGTCCGGTCGCCTATGGCTCTGGGCTGCACGTAATTCCGAAAGTACAGCTGTCGAACGAGGAACTTATAGAAAGAATAAATTATGGGGTTTTACGTGCCAAAACCACTTTCTGATTATGAGGCGCGCCGTAGTGGAGGACTCCGGAAATTTCGACCACCTGGGGGTTCTTTAACGTGCACCTAAATCTAAGTACACGGCTGTTTTCGCATTTCGCCCCCATCGAAATGCGGCCGCCGTGGCCGGGATTCGATCCCGCGACCTCGCGCTCAGCAGCCCAACACCATAGCCACTGAGCAACCACGGCGGGTGGACGAGGAACTTAACGGTGATGATGTGCTCGCTGTACCTGATTTCAAACCGCGCCCACCCTTGCTTGTCGACAGTGACTTCCAAACCTCTAAAGTGGCCCAATGTATCCACAATCGTAATGTCGTAACTATACAGCAGCTATATTAATGCGAGTCTAATTCTTTATTGCACGTAATAACGTTACACGCCAGGGGTTGCAATTTAGCGACGACATACCGATGATTAGTGCTGTCGCCAGGGCACAGAACGCAACGAACTGCTGAGAACACCGCACTTCGCAAAGGCTTGGAAGAAAGTGAGCAGTCGACTAAGGGCGAATGAACATGCGTGTGGCGTCTCGCGTATTCGGAAATTTGCTACCGAGTCACGTGCTGAGCTATACGCGAGAAAACTCCCTAATGACCACGAAACACCTAACCTCGCCGATGACCCTTTTCTACAGCGTATAGGCGTTCGTGCCTGACCTCGGCGCTTCTTAGGCATCGACTCAAGATACACAACGCCGATAAACAGGCCGCAATCTAGCTCTCTGCAAGTGCCCCTTCAAAAAAAAAAAAAAGAAAGAGAAAACGCAGAGTCATCGCGACCGATGGACGCGCGCCCGAGTGGTATCAGACCTCCTTCTGACGGCATCTGCTATTACCGAGGCTCAAAGTCACTAAGCCTGAGTGTTATATAAAAGACTTCTGTTCAACCCCCGTCTCTGCTTGACAGCATAGACGTGGTATAGTCGCACACATTAGAAGCTGTGAAGAAAAGGAAGCAACAATGGCGTAATGTGATATCAAATGAGGACGCGCGATCGCATACTCGTGGCCCTCTGCTGCGGCCGCCATGAAATCCGGAGGGCCCCGTTTGTTGGCGGTGCGCATGGCAAAGGCAAATGGCACAATCTGCGCCGTCTTCATTCACTTTGTAAGCGGTGGTGCATGGCAGCGGGGCGAGGCTTCCTTTGTCGCCGTGGGTTCGTGCCAGCGCCAAGCTCGCTTGCGCAAGCATGGGCGCGTGGACTTGGGCATAAAGCAGACGCGCGCGAAGAATTCATTGTCACGTGGGAGGGGGAAGATGGCCGCGGCAGAGCACGTGACTTGAGGGGCGCGCCAGAGGCGCCTCCGCAGGTTGGACAACAGATTTGCGAACAATGGAGACGGACGGTCCGAGGCGTCTGAAGGTTAATGGTATTCAGCCGGCGTCGTCTGCCTTTTTCGAGGCTCGGACGCGTCGTTTTCGGGTTTTACGTCGTCTGCGAGGGAAACCTAGCAGACGGAAACCGGTTGGCGCTGGCAAATGCTGGCAGGAAAAAAAAATAACGTCGAAGAGATAAAAGAAGGGTGAGTTTTCAGAAAGAGGAGCGAGGGAGATAGCGGAATACATTGTATTCCTTTGGCGAGGTTCGTTTGAGAGGTTTGGGCGCACTTTCGTGAAAAAATCCGGTTCCCGGGGGTTTTTAGACGCTGGTAGCATTCTCTCGGCGGTCCTTCCTACGTCAACAAAGTTGCAGTTTATTATTCATTCTGGTGTTTTACGTGTCAAAGCAACGATTTCATTATGAGGCACGCCGGGCGGGACAACTCCGGATTACTCTTGACCACCTGGGGATCTTTAACAGATTAACGTATTATCACCGTTTACATGTGTGTGAGCTGCATGGTAAGCGTGGTGCAGTGCAACCACTGTAGTATTCAATTAAACGACAGCACCAAAAAGCAACAAGCTTTCGTTGACTCGACGCCGGTAGGCGCTGAATAAGTTATAGTTTTACGTATGTCAGTTATTGCTAGAGTGCTAGGTAGTGAGGAGGCACATATCATAATTATATAATAATTTAATCACTATGATGAGTCCTGACCACTTGTTCACAAAAGGTGGGCAGCGTTTATTAGTTTCATAACACCTGTATTTATTATTACTATTATTTCAGGAAAGGGCAAGCTCCGGGGAGGAATCGGGCTTAGCCTGATTTTCGTGCATTTTGTTCGGGTTGCACAAATCGAATATTATTGAGCTTAACCTGAAGCAAGGACCTTAGACGTCAGTTAAACGTCCAAAGGTAATCTCCAGTCGACTGCTCTCGATTACCGGTCCCATTCTCAACCATGCAGAAATGCTTAATGTGTCGTCTCCGAATCTCTCCATATGCCAACGGATCTTCAGCGTTACAATTGTAAAACATTTATTAGTAGCAACGCAGTGTTCTTTATTTCGTGTATGTTTTTCGTTCAAAAATACTCTGGGTACACATTAGCGACTGGTTTCAAGAAACCTGATTTCTCAAAGCAGGTCTTAGGGACCCACTTACGAAGCGACAGCCGTCATAGCGTAATGATTATAACCTTACGCGTGAAAATATTTGTAGCATGAAAGGAAGCCCGCTATTGGACACAAGTGGCTGTTTGTACTCTGCACAGAACAAAGTACAGTTTGAGTCAGTAAAAAAAGACGTATATATTTAAGGGTTTCGTCCTGCTTTGAACTGCTTTTGTACGCCAGCAGCACGCTATCGCATAAGGTGTTACCACCATATCCTTCCTAGAACAATTTATTTGCGATGCACAGAATGACATCGTCCTCCCCTACAGCAGTAACTGTTCTGGCCTCCGAAATACACGTACATATGCCACAGCTCTCGCAGTCCGTGTGTTCGCGCAACACTGCGCCCAACTTGCCAAGTGTCGAAGGTGAGCGAAATCGCTGGCGCCTCCAACTGGCAACGTCAGTGAAACGTGAGTTAGGATCGCCGTAACGGTGGCTGGGAGTTTATTGTTAATTGCTCTGCGCTTTTATGGCCACGGTGACGTTGAAAGAAGTAGTCGCTTGACGACGATGATGCTCGTCGGCGCAGCGGAAGGAAATGACAAAAGCAGTGTGGAGTTTTCCAACATCTGTCACAGCGAAAGCGACGTGAACGCAAGTTACGGCGCTTCGCATATGAGCAGTTTCAACACCGCACTGCGCGCGGCACGTGATTGATTGGCGTCTACGGGGGCCTCCAACGCACGTCAATATAGTTCAATATCATCTAAATGACTAGTGAGGAAGTCAGAGGGACTCAGCTCTGTCAAAGCCGTTTCACTTGGTGGTGAAAACAAAGGGTCCGCAATAGGTGATCGTGGTACCGTTAGCGCACTTCGTGTTTGTTTTCGTGCTCGTTTTTATCTTTGTTTACCTATTTATTTGAAAGTGCTACAATATTGCATTGCAAGACATATATAGGAGTGAGCGCAGATTGCAGAACAATCATAAAAGCAGAAAATGCGACGTTGGTAGTACGATTCGGTATAATCAATCGATTGGGCAGTCAGTCAATCAATCAATTAATCATTCGATCAATCAAGCTATCGATCAATTGATTTTATAATAGTTATAACAATACTAATACTAACATTAGAAAAAAGAAAATTATATGATGTGGCTTCATAAAGGTTTCAAACGCACAATACTGTGTTTGCTTCTCTGTTGATTTGTTTGTTTATTTGTTTGGTTTGGTTTGGTTTGCTTAGTCATCGTTGATTTTTGCTGTCCGGTGTGCTCACGCTCCTCGCAACTCCTTCTCGTTATTGTCGTCCGCAGCAACGTGTCATCTAGATATACGATGTTTTGCTGTTTTGCTGGAAGCACGCAGTGCTTCATAACTCAAACACGTAACTGTCCATGCAGACGTGACTCATTCGCAAGTCAGCAACCGCGGACACCTGCTCGTTTAAGAGTCACGATGCTTCATTTGTGTTGACGGAACACACATTTATGCACGTTCAAAAAAACACGACGGGCTTCCTACATGCTCTTTTCGAAATTGAGTTGTATGCGTTCGCAAAAACAAGATGCATACTGTCTGCGCTTTTCGAAGCGTTGAATATTTTTTTAGCTGGCTGGTTACGTTGGCCAAATATAGCGTTCTTTGTCATCGGCATGGCCAACAGCCCAACTCTGTGACATCTGTGAGCGTGGCGATGTCATTCGTATACACAACTTGTTTGTGAGTGTACCTTCGCTTCAACGAAGTATTCGTATTCTGACTGTGACGAGAAATTGTTTCTGTTCAAGAGGATGTGTCGGTACTCGTGCAATCTTTTTGGCTATCATGGCTGAGACGCAATTAGGTGACGAGGAAAGATAAAATAGAAGAAGAGACCGAGAACATAGAGCGCTAGCTTCAACTATACCTTTTTTTTTCCTGATTGCACGATTCCCAATTTAAACAAAGCACTACAGCATACGATGTGCAATCTTCGTCGCCGGGACATTTTCGACGCACTCGGTCAATGATTAGCTCGGAGGAGCCTCCTCAATTATTTTCCTCATTTTCCAACCACGCAAGAGAGAAAAAATAGTAATGGAAAACCAAGAACTTATTCCATCGCGCATACAGCACTCTCGAGCAAAACAAGAGATGAAGAATCCGCAACGCAAGATGGGATCCGGAATTCTCCTCGACTTTGACTTTGGCTCGCCGAGCGGCTGCCGGTAAACAGGCTTAACGACGCATGCGCACCCCTGGTTCACGTGTGCACAGTATTTTTAGCAGGCAAGGCCCGCTCGGCAAGCATAACCGTAAGACTCGGTTATCCGCAACGTTTCGCATGACCGCCGCCTCTGCTCCAGCTGCCCCTGGGCGCGCACGCGCTAAGGACGTTTCGGACCTGGCTACTGCTCTCCCTCTATCTGGCGCTTTCTTTTCTTTTTCTCTTTTTACGTTATTATTGTCGCTTTCTTCTGGTCGCACGCATTCCCGGTAGAGGAAACGCACTGCATATACGCTGTGTTGTGGTTCAGATGCTCTGTACCGCGGCTTAACCGCCATTTCTACGCGTGTAGCGTTGTAAACTATAAGCGGCGGCCAAAAGTGAACGACCTGCTTTATGAGGAAATGCCGAAAATCTTGCGGCGTCCGCAGGAGCAGGGGGCTCTTTTGATATTCTCGTGCGACGCTTCGAACGCCACTGCGGGGGACGCTTCGCATGTGGAAAGTCAGCTAGTAGCACGTGCTCAGACGGCGTGTCAATCTGGGGACCCGTTTCACGGGACCTTTCGTACGTGCAAGGATGGTTGGTAAAAGAACAGTGGCCGGCCAGGAACACCTTTAAATAGGCACACTTGAGGAGATATACATTGATCGATCAATGAGTAAAGTCGGCTACGAGTATACGCTCGACTGCGTTAAAAGGCGTACAAAATGTTCTTGTTGTGGTTGTTGTTGTTGTTGTTGTTGTTGTTGTTGTTGTTGTTGTTGTTGTTGTCGTTGAATGAAGGAGCGCGATCTCGGAAGTCCAGCAAAGCTACTGAAAGGCCTCGGAGCACCTTACATAATTTGATGCCACAGCTTTTCTACGAGCCAGTTTCGCTTTACTTTCATACAAAATAAGTGTACGTTTCGTGACGTCACGATACAGAAGGTGCTCACGTGAGAAGAGAACATCGTGACGTCCTGGCACTCGCTCCAGCCAACGCCACCTAGATAGCACAAGGCCTGTTCACTCCCATCCATGACGTCATCCTACTGGCCCGACTGCCATAGAATCTAATGGGTATGCTCCTGAGTAAGCCGCTGTGATTTTGACGTCACCGCTTTCGTCACGGCAGCCTTGGCAATGGAAATTTCTGGACAGTAGCATGATGTCATGGATCGGAGTGAACAGGCCTTGTGATATCTAGGTGGTGTTGCTCCTGCTTGCTCGAGCGCCTCGCATGCTGAAATTCGTTGCACTGCCCGGTGTGGCAGCATATAACAGACTCCCGAGCGACCAGGCGCAAGGACCAAAATGTCGCGACGTTCTCTTTCCATGTGACCACCCTCTGCGTGGTGACGTAAAGGAGTTCGCACGATTTCCCGGTATACCGTTTGCGAGCACCCACATTGGAGAGAAAGCCATATTTTGACGTCACACGTAGTTGTACAACAACAACAAAAAATGCTGGCCTGTCTCAGTCAGTAATTTAGCAGAAAGAACACTTGGACCGGTGAGGCCGTCGCCTCTGCAATACTATAGTTGTTTTGCATGCTGCCATAAGATGCGAGACCGCCTTGGAGCACAGTTTTTTTTACGTGGCACCTAATGCTTTAGTCTGAGCGGCCGTCAGTATTTTACTTCTTTGTATTAAAGTGACACCCTGTGCTTTTGATTGTTCTTTGTTCTCGCAACGTTGCCTTCAAGACAACTTGTTTTGCTGCTTTGTCCTTTTTTTTCTTTCTTTCAATACGAGGTCCTTTCCTGCCTTCTGAAATGCGACCGCTAGGCGCCGTGAACAACCTGCAGGCGCATTGTGCTGACTCACTCAATGGCTTTAGAGCAAAGCGCGCCTCCCTTCGTCCTATGTGGCCTGCTAGAAGTCGCGGTCTTTTGCGAGAGGCAACGATTGTTTTCGGGCCCATGAGTCAGCGGCCTCCTCGATTTCCTCTTGTTAGGCAGTCTAAAGAAATGGGTCTTTTGCGGCAGCGACTCACAAAATACGGGCAGCTGAGCGGCCAGCTTGAGCACGAATCCAAAGAAAGCAGCTGAATCATCTCGCATAGTTGTAGGCGCTTTGAACTATTTCGCATTGAAAAAGAGAGAGAGAAATATGAGTAAGCGCTTTGAGGTAAAGAAAAATGTTGTAATTTGGTAAACGCCCAGCCCATCTGAGTTAGGTTAAATTTTGTGCATTGATAAGAAAAGGCTATTTTTATAGTGAATCAGGAGAATGCTGTTTAGAAATTTAAGGCGTTATAGCACGATATTCGGAAAGTTCAAAAATCGGTTATCTCTAAAAAATCATCATTTGTCTTGTTTGCGTTTGCCTTCTTAAAAACACTGCACTTGCAAACTCTCCGGTGAAGAATGAAAGTCACGCTTATAACGTACATGTCATTCGTGTGAGATGGCTTGGCACGCGCCAGATCGTCCCGAGTCATTACACAGTTTCCAAATTTGCGGCTTCTCTCATCGCAAGTGTAGTTTGAGATCGCTGTACAGTATATATATATATAAATAAAACTTTTTTTTGTATGTGTCTTTACAGCCTTGAAACTAAGCGTGCTCACCGTGGGACAAACCATCACCCTTATGAAGGGTGCAAAATCTTCATTGCACGCTTATATATATATATATATATATATATATATATATATATATATATATATATATATATATATATATATATATATCAAGGCTGTAAAGACACATACAAAAAGTTTTATTTATATATATATATACTGTACAGCGATATCAAACTACACTTGCGATGAGAGAAGGCGCAAATTTGGAAACTGTGTAATGACTCGGGACGCTCTGGCGCGTGCCAAGGCATCTCACACGAGTGTTCGACAGCCATAGCTGTTAAAGCTTATTTCATGCGGTCTTCGTGTCGCATGTCAGCGCCATTGTCACGTTTACTTGTCACAGAAAGTTCCCCCCCCCCAAAAAAAATAAAACTGCATTTGTCCCCAGCAAAATTGAAGGCTTACAAAGAAGCGAAAATATCAGCAACAAAAGAAACTGGGTGCGCAGAAAGAAGGTAGGTGCACAAAAGGGGACCAAAGCAGGCGTTTAATGAGGAATAATAATAATAATAATAATAATAATAATGATGATGATGATGATGATGATGATGATGACTCCGACGACGACGACGACTGAGGGGGCACGGTATGCGACCGCGCTGGTTGGTATTGATGCCGGATGTTGACAGCGCGAACATCAGTGCTTGTCTTCGCTTGCCGCCTCTCTCGCTGTCCTTTGTCACCGTTCGAATTGTCAACCATCATTGCGCGTGGAGCGTTAAGCTACGTAAAAGTGAATAAAATGGGAGAAGTGAAAACGTTTGAGTAAAAAAAAAAGAACAGAGTTTTACCGTTGCCTGATTTCCTCATATGCGTGGTATCCGCAGATTTTTTGTTCGCTGTGTAACTGAATTCCTCTTAGGGTAAATACGATTCTCCCAGGGGTCGTCGGACGACATAGGCTTAATGAACGCTGTGCTCATGCCTTAACAAAGGAGTAAAATAAACAAAAAAGAACGCTGCTCACAATCAAGCAGTGGGAATTCGTCAGAATGCTTTGCATACAAGGGATTAATTAAACGACAGAGGAAACCTTCTGAATGCAGCAAGCAGCAGAACACTTTTCAAGCATACCAAATCCAGCGTACGCGAATAATTTAAGATTAACCCGAAAGTTAAAGGAAAGCCGTCAACATGGAAGAACAGAGAAAGAGAGGAATACAGGAAGGCAGGGATGTTAACCAGTCAATAGCCTGGTTGGCTACCCTACGCTGGGGACTGGGAAAAGGGCAAGAGAGAGAAGGGAGAGAGAAGGTGTAGGTACGTGTACGGACACCACTTGAGTTAAAGCCGCTCGCGCAAGCCAGAAGTTCTGAGAAAGCACAAAAGTGCCTTCACTGCCTTCTTCTGAGCTGAGGATCGGTCGGGGCGGTGCTCTAGAATTGTCTGTTCACTCAGAGGACGATCATCTAATTTTCTCAATGTGTTGGACAAAGATTGTCTTTGTGTTTGAAACTGAGGACAATGGCACAATAAAGGGTCAATGTTCTCTTCGCATCCGCAAACATCACATGCAGGACTATCAGTCATTCCAATTAGTGCTGAGTAGGTATTCGTGAAGGCAACTCCAAGCCATACCCGACACAGAAGAGACGCTTCACGTCAGTGCAGACCGGCTGGAGGTCCGAGTTGAAGTTACGGGCTTAGTCTGAGCAGTCTTGTGCGCCTTGTATGTACGGTATTCCACTCTGCTAAGGAGATCGTGCGTGCTAGAATGCCAAGTTGTCTCGCGGCGTCGGTCCTTGAGAGAGGAATGGGGACGCAGCGGTCTTCTTGGTTTGACGTCTGAGCTGCCTTATCGGCGTCATCATTTCCAATGACACCGCAGTGACCTGGTATCCACTGAAAAGAGATACCATGGCCTTTTTTTCTTAAGTGATGGACAAGTTCCGCGATTTCGCACGTGAGCTGATCGTGAGCTGCATGTCGGAGAAATGACTGCACACATTGCAAGGCCGGCCTTGAATCGCAGAAGACTGCCCATTTTCTAGGACTTTAAGCGTTTATTACTTCACGCGCGTCGCAGATGGCCGCGAGCTCTGCAGCTGTAGACGTAGTGACATGGGAAGCCTTGAACCGCTGGGTTATTCTCATTGTTAGTATAACTGCAGCGCCACCGTAACTGGTTGATGTAGCTGATCCATCAGTGTAGACGTGTGTGCAGTCGCTGTATTTCTCGTACAAGAGAAGTAAAGTTAGTTGCTTGAGCGCTCATGATGGCAGGTCCGACTTTTTCTGAAGTCATGGGATTGTAAGGTTTACTTGACAGCGGCCGACAATGATAATGACGCAAGATGTGAATGTCTGGAGTTTTTTATGTACGGTGAGAAATGACAGTCGCATCTAATTTTTGTTTTGAAGCTATGCGTCAATTTTTCTTTGTTATGACATTAGATGTTTTAAATAATATTAGTGTCTGAGAAATCTTAAGTTCGGCCATCTCTATTATGACATTTTGTGTTGTAGCAATTTGTTGCGTTTGTAGATCTTTACTGTGCGTTTATTTTGCATTTGAGCGTGCTCTTAGACACACACACACACACACACACACACACACACACACACACACATATATATATATATATATATATATATATATATATATATATATATATATATATATATATATATATATATATATATATATATATGCGTGAGGAAGTAGAAGAACAGGGAAGATTATGATCGCTTTATACAAATGAAAACGACGAAGTACGTAAATAGTGCTTACAATCTTTACACTTTTCGTTGACAATGCTTATTCTCGATGCGTTTTGCGCACTTAGATAGGAAATAAGTACCCTTCCCGGTGCTCATATGTGCCTTCATTAAAGGGTTAACTGGCACCCGATACATAGTACACGTGCATTTTTGGAATTTCGGCACCGTCGAAATGCGGTTGTCGCATGAAGGATCGAACGGATGACATGGGGCGCAGCAGCGCAATATTGTTCAATACGTCGACTGTATGATCACTCCTAATGTAATTAGGATAAAATGAACGAACTAAATAGCGTGGCAACAACGATAGATAACGATGATGATCCTTAAACGTGACCCGCACCCACACTGAGGACGCGACCATGGTTCGGGTGGTTGTAGGGTGCACACAGATATTAATGACTATACAAAAACGAAGCAAAGAGCTAGAAAAGTTTAAACCGAGAATACATGTATCCTTCCTAATTCGGCGGTCAGACCACATGAACGGACAATTGCATTTAAAAGAAACAGAATGAGGAACCGTTGAGCGATTCACACCGGAAATAATTTCGAAGAACTATGATAAGGTTGGTAAATTCAGTGAGAAATCACATGGCAAACGTTTCTGTCTTCAGTGAAATCACACCCAGCTTCAAACACACCTCTGTGACACGAGACCACATCTCCTTCTACTTTTTCTCCTTTATTAGCTATCACAGATGTATAGATGTGATAGATGTGATTCAATTTCCCTTGTAGTCAGGGGGATTGTCTGAGGAGCCGTGTAGCTCGGTCAAAATAAAGTGAGAAAGAAGAAAGTTAAAAGGTGAGAATCCTTAAGAACGACAGATAACCTTGTAAGCACGCGACAACCGGCTCTTTCAACACACTTCAGGGACCGCTCAGGGAAATGAGCGGGTCGACAAGGGTAAGCGGTGACCGACAATGGCGCTACCTTTCTTCGGGCGAAACGAGGAAAGTGTCCGTAGCGTGAAGTAACTACCTGCTCACTTGACCTCGGCTTGACGCCGCAAAAGAGAGAGCGTCTTCGCGGACACGCTCGGGTGCCGTCGGATGCGCTGAAACTGAATGCCATAGCGTTTCCCAATTAAAGGGTATTACTAGATTAAGGTTAGGTTAGGTTAGGCTGTAGGATAACAAATGAAAACTTGGGAATGTAAAGACCGCGCAACGAGTGATATCTTTATCTTTTGGTGCCGGCAAGTTTTACGACTGAGCAGAGCTATCTGTTATGCTTGTCCGGCGCACTGTGAGCTAATTTACGCCCTAAAAAGTGAAAAAAGGGTGTAAATGTGTCTATAACTCACACCCTTAGGGTGTCCATTATGTGGATAACACCCTAAGGGTGCGAGGTAATGACACATTTACACCCTTTTTTTCACATTTAAGGGTGTAAATTATTTTACAGTGCGGTCTGCCAGATTGAAAATTTGTAATATCCTACAAACCGGGGGGGGGGGGGGTGTATGGGAGGGGGGGAGAGGGGTACGACACGCTTTCTTGAAATCTTTGCAGCCGTCAGTGCTCACACACTTCTGCGGTAGTTATCGCCCCTTGATTCGAAACACAAGCACCTGCATGCGGTCAGTTCTGCAACTGGCGTAACTAAGGAATTTGGGTTCGCGTAACGCCACTGCCGGTGGTTTATACGAGGCGCAGGCAGAGGTACGGTATAGGTGTAACAGCGGCAGCAAGAAGACTACGCGTTGCGTCTTCCGCCGCGAAGTGTGGGCTGCGTAGTGCGCGCTTCTCGAATCAAAGAGGCGGCCCCCAGGTTGATGCCCCTTACCTTATTTCACATCTCTCACGCTCCCGCCACCTACTTGCGCGCTCTTTGTGCCGAGACGAACGATTTGAAGCGTGATTCGGCTATCACTCGCTCCCGTGGGATTGCCGTATACCACAGTGGCTCCGAGATTTTGTAAACGCTTCCAAGAGGAGCGAAGCGCTTTTGAAGTGAAGCGTGGCTGCGGTGAGGTTTCGACAGGCAGGTGTCGTCTTTTCTGTTGTTTCCTTTTCTTTTTTTTTTTGCTTTCCCTCTCTTCAAGCTTATTCGTTTCCCGGTAAACGCGAGACGAAGACACGTGCATCGGATGTAAAGTGGGGTCCACTGTTGAATGAAACACTATAATGTTGGTTAGCTGCTTAAATTGAGTTTAGTGGCGCAAAAGCAGCGAAAGTTATGCTGCGCCGAAAGCAAGGTGTTATAAAATCGTATTTAAACAACAGCAAGAACCTCAAACATTGTTTCTTTTTTCGCTTATAGGTTGCCATGAGCCATAACGTCAGTATTGAAATGTAAGCATGCAGGCCCGCTTCATAGAGACATACTGCAATATAGTGACTTATAAAATCTGTTGTCCATAATACATTCCTCATAGTCTTCAGTCTGATTACTAGATCACTTCAATTTCGCGTCTTTAAGTGCACCTTCGCGAAACATAAGTTTAGGGCACCGAAAGGACACACGCAAGGGAGAGACCCACCGGCACACTTTTAGAGCCCTAAATCATGTTTTCCAAGTCGCACCAACTTGCCCAAGTATAGTTTTATTGAACAAACACTGTGTTGCTCTGCAGCTTGTGCAAAAGTCCCATGTCGTGCAGAAATTTAAGCATGTCAGGTAATGGATCGTCTCTGAAGGCTAAAGCAGGGTGTAAAGGTATGTGTAATGCAGAGAAGTTCGGCAGGTGTTACACTCTTGTAACACAAGAAGGCGAAAGCCTGCTGCGCATTTGGTAACACGTGAAGTTACAGAATCGGGGTTAGATTTCTCCGTAAGACATACCGGTAACGCATAAAGGCTCAACCAGACGTACGCGTTCCAACGCGTCCGCACACGCCGCACTGACTCGACGTCGCGTCGCGCCCGACGGAGGAAGAGGGCGCGCACCCAAACGATGCACGAGTTGCCGCGCGTCTCGCCGCGGCGGCGCAGTGTTGCTAGCTTGCCATGTTCAAGGCAGTCTAGCCTTCGCTTAACGGCCATGTTAAGCATGTGTGTTACATATTGCAAGAAAACACAATAAAAGCGGGGAAGGCGAAGCTAACTTCACCACAGACTTCACGACGCGCGCGTGGAGCCGGAGAGATTGCTCAAACACATCACGCTAGGCATCTCGGAGACGACGAGCGCGCCACCTGTCGCTGTCATGACAAAATGCCGCACCGCCATACGCGGCGCAGCCCAGCCGATGCTGACACCTCCCATTCTAGCCACCCTACCCGGGCTTGCCTGAACGTCGCGCGAACAGTCGTTCCGGAAGTGACGTTGGCTTGCCGTGTTCATGTGAGGTGCGTCATGCTACTGACGCGAGCGGCAGCTTCCGGCGCGGGCGCGAAAAACCTAGCGGTTGTAGGTCTCCACGCCGCCGCGCGCCTACACGCGAAACAGCCTCCGCGCCTGACGTCGTACGCTCCCAGGCGTGGTGCGGCGCGTGCGGGCGCATTGGAACGCGTACGTCTGGTTGAGCCTTTAGGCTACGCAGTAGGGGCTAGACCTCTTTTCAAGACATGGCGAGCCGCAATGGAAAGCGCACGTGTGGCACTATAAGGCGGCCTCCTCACTAAGAGGCAGCGGCAAGCGCTTCATTCCGCAGTTGCGTACTTGCGCGGCCGAGCAATTGTACGCTTGCCAGGTGGAGGAGTTCGCAGATGTTCAACACACTCGCGTTCCTTTTAACAGTAGGCCGCGCTGTACAATACATGGCGAACGAGAGAGGTTAGGACCGCTACGCGGTTGTCTCGCCTGAAATTGGAATGCGACCAATGAAAACGCTAGAAACGGGAAGAAAGCGCCAACTCTACGGGAGCACATTCACAATCATTGAGCGAATTCAATTTAAGGTTTCATAGCATGTTTGTAACCTGCTGCTATACCTGCTGTACCTGCTGTAACCTGCTGCTGTACAAAACACTAGTGCGTTCGAAGATTGAATACGCGGCATCAGTATGCTATCCATACACTATAGTTTTCTCATTGCAATGCTCGAATCAGTTCAGGATCGCTCTGATAGATATATAATATCTGATTACTATGTCATGCTAGTGTTTCAGGAATAAAAAAAAGACACTTAATCTTCTATATAGATCTTTCCATACGACGTCGCATATCTCGCCTGTGCGCGTTTCATAATATATATTACACTAACAGCACCCTATATAAAGCAACCCCTGTTTATGCCTCCGGTGTACATATCGTCTCGCAGAGATCACCCTCTAAAGTTGTGTGCTCCACAGTGCTGGACGCACCATTACTTGAATTCCTTCGTCCCAAAAACTGCTTCGGACTGGAATCACCTGCCCTCCTCTGTCGTCACCATCAACGATCTTGCGAAACTTAAGGATGCTGCTCATAATTATCTGTTGTAGCCTTTCCTGTTCTTGTTTGTTTTCTCATGTATTTTTTCCTACTCCTCTCTGTAACCCTGACCGACCCTGAGAGTAATCAAGTGAAAATGAAAAAAGAAGGAAGACGAATGATGACGCCCTGTAGTGCGAACAAATGAATCGGGCAGCCAGGCGCTTTGTTCTTTTCACTGCGAGATGTTATGAACGAACAATATCGCGTGGTGTCTGTGCCTGAACAGTGTCTGTGCCTGAACAGTGTCTGTGCCTGAACAGTGTCTGTGCCTGAAAAAGCGTGAACGCAACTTTACCTCCGTGACGTTGTGAGAATACTCGTCTCAATGCGTCAGTTTCGTTTTGATGCAGACAAAACATTTTCTGATAAAAACTTTCTCATAAGAAAAAAGTAAAACAAAACGTCACATTTCTATTCGTTTAATTGCCGCAATCTCAACATTTCTGAGTAAAATTATGAAAAGCAGCCGCAGCAGCAGCTATGGTCAGATATTTCCGGGCGTTTTCGCCTTGACATCACCATTATCAAAATTTTGATTTGTTAATGGAGTCTGTGTGGTCTTGGTATTTAGTTGTGTGGCTTTTATTTTATCTTATTACCCTAAGTGAGACGTAGCCGAAGCTAATATAAAGAAACATAGTCTTTCGACAATAACGGATAGGTCCTCGCCGGTTGTTTGTCCTTGTCACATGCGAAGATAACGAAGTGTTAATTGCCGTTATTGATGGGCTTTTTCCAGGAAGCGTATCGGAGTATAGTTTTGCTTCTGTTGTGATATGTATCTCTCAAACAATGTAACCACGCTACCACCAAGGCCTGAAGGCTGAAACGTTTAAGCGTGATCTCCCTCAAGGTACTTTGCAGACACCGACGGAAAAGGTTTCCGTTGTCAGTATCCCATGCCTACGGAGGTGATAAGTGACTACTTCCGGCATTTATTCTTTGTCACAAAGACCAGCGTAACTGATCGTACGGTGCAGAGTGTACAGCTGTTTTTGGGTATCTGATCCGGTTAACATTATGGCGTTGGTATTGTCAGACTAAACGAACGTGACACTGGCTATTACATCGATGCCGTCGCGCTAAATATGCTTGCGATATCACGCTTCTCGTGCATCGCAAATGTTGTTATAACCACACGTATACTATAAAGACAGGTCCGCCCTGCTACGGTGTACACGTGAGAGCCGATTACCACAGTACGTTCTCGAACTTTAGTTCTCATCTCAAGGTAAATCTGGACTCCCTCATGAATATGGGGCGAACCAGTCACTTTTCTGGGTCGAGTATTGGATGGTACCACAAAGAGATAGAAACTAAAGGTAAACGTAGGGAAGTTAACCAAGGATGCTACCCTAGGAGTTAACCCGGTTGGCTACCCTACTCTTCGGGTGGGGGAAAAGGCGAAGAATAGGTAAGAATAGGTAAGAAGGACACCAAAGAGGCGCCCATGGCGAGCATCGTTAAGTTAGTGAAACCATTAGATGTCCACTCACTTCACGCGTTTTTGACACAAGCCGGCCATTCCAGAGTGTTTATCCGAGACTACGCTGTGGAGACAAGGTGCTAAACAAGACTGACTCAAAAATATATACGATTCAGCTGAACAGAATAATGCGATTGCGCGTATATATAGGAAGGGCTGATGCAGATTTCTTCTGACCCTGTGCTCAGCCTTCCTGGCTTTTCCCTTCCGTTCATACCCAACACAGATTCATCTCATTATGAAATGGAATTGGTTCTGCATCAGCAAGATTCCACCCGGACGCCCAATCGGCAGCTTCGCGTGGTAGGTTACTGCAGTTACACTTTAACCAAAGCGGAAGTAATTCACACAACAACTGGGAAATAAGCTATCGCTGTCCTAAAAGCCATTCGGCACTTCCGTGTATACGTAGAAGGAACAAAATTCGAGCTTTATACTAATCCTGAAGCAATCACATACTTTGGAGGAACCAAACGAAAAATCGCACGCTGGGTGAACAAGCCTCAGCAATATGACTTTGACGGGGATTGTAGCAGCAGAAATTATGGAACGCGAACACAGACAGAACGACTAGATGAGGACGCAACTGTTAGTCGTTCCTTCTGTGTCCATGTTCCATAAGTTCTGTTGCTACATTCCTCGAAGAATGAATCAATAAGCTCAGTTAAACCCCCTTTTGACTTCAACGTCAGTCATCACCTTGTGGCTTCAACGAAAGGCTCTGCTGCCATGTCGAGGTTAATGGTCACGCCTGTTGCAGTTCGCCAGGAAGCAATAGACGCCGTTAAGATTTGGGGAGGAACAGAAGCACTCCAGCCCACACTTAAGGGGAAAGTTGCCTTGCATCCCACCTTGGTATTAAATAATCTTGAACCTCAGCCATGAAGCGCTCATTTAAGTTGACATGATGATGTTTGAGAAGGCATATGAATCTAACGAAGCAGTTAGCGTGGCCACACACGAAAGGAGACACCAAAAGACATGAGCAGTCATGTCGCGAACATCAAATGAATAAGAGGAAATTCAAACAACCAATACGACAAAACGACAATACTGAAGCACTCGGGGACACAATTCGAAGGTTGCACACTTGGGCGCGCTGAGATATGAAAGAAGTCTGAAGGGGTGAGGAAAACGTAAGTGTTCCTTGTGTGCGGGGACGAATTTACAAGGATGGTAGCAGCGACGCAAGGAAGAGAGGACGCCAACCGCGTGATCTCACTGCTCAGCCGCAAAATGTTTAGACAGACCGAAAGTTTTGGCATCGGATACTGGTCCAGCTTTTCGAAGCCACGGACTACAGGAATGGGCAGAACGACGTGAAGTAGCGCTCAGTTTCACCGCTCCGTACCACTCAGCAGCTAATGGATTATTGGTGTAACGAATTATTCGAGACCTGAACCAATACATCAGCAAGTACCCAGATTTTCCGGGAGCGTTGAAGTGCTGCCTTGAAGCAGTAGTAGCTTATCACAGTCACTCACAAACAACTGGCCATGGGCGTGCACCACTCTTTGTTGCAACTGGGAAACCGATGTACCTAGCTGACATGTCTCTGGAAGTCGTCAAGGTGGTAAAGTTCAGAGAAACAATGAGGAGAGAAGACCTCCAAGCCAACTACTGTTAAAGAATGAAAATAACTTTCGAGAAAAAGTAAAACACAATGTGGCCCGTGCTGGAAGTGGGGTACTTTGTTCTCTTGAGAAAGGGGGCCACCACACACTGACTCAGTATGAAAAGAAACACATGAAAGGACTGTATAAAACACCCAAATCAGCACGGCAACTTAAAACTGTCTGGTCTATCAGCGTGAATGGAACTGAAGAATTGTTCTCCATAACAAATGTGTTTATATACCACACAGGAGGAATGAAAACATAGGTGGGGTGCAGTGAAACATGCCAAGGCTGAAGAAGATTATCTGAAGAACACGAGACAGTTATGGGTGGGAAGGAAGATGAGAATAAAAAGCTTCAGAATGGCAATATGATGCTTAAGTTGTTTCACCTATCTTATGTGTGCGGTTATATTACTATAAACTTTGTCGTTTCCTCTGGCTTATTATATTTTTAGCCAATTAATTCGAAGAAAGAAAGATGCGTGGCATATTAACATATACAAGAAAAAAACTGCCTGATGTCTTCAACTCCAACGCGGTGTGTGTGTATTTATAAGCACTTCGCTTCTTTGGACTGGTAATCTCTTTGTGTTGTTGTTCTGTTGTTTGTGTTGTTGTTCATTGTCGGCGCCTTTTGATCGATGTACAGGGGTCGGTACTGCTGAACGTGCCGTTTTGTTTTCAATATTCAAGTGACTATCCACGGATATTTGCCATAACTGCTTTATTATTGGTACGCTCTCACATGAACTTTTTGCTCATTCTTTATTCATTCACCAACGTATAGCTCGCGGAGAAGCCGGCAACAATGTAGTTGGGTACATTTCCCGTTTGAAAATGAACGAATGAATGAGCCAACGTGTCTTGTAGCCTCGAGCATTTCCCACTGCCCTAAAAATAAGAAAATGTTGGAAAGAGCAACCGCACCGCCTGAGACAAATTGTATCGCATAAAGAAAATTAAGTCACAGCACTGATTAAGCATGTAGCATACCACAAGCGTTAACGTGTAACCTGGCTGTTGCGTTTAAATAAAGGACACGCCTCCGATTTTAATTCTCTCAGCTGGGCCGGGTCAGCTCTTAAAAACGCGAGCTGTCAGTACAATATCGCAGCTGCCATGCTATACTGAGGAGGCCCACTTTACGTCCTCTCTGAAATACCTACGGCTCTACTACCTTCATTGGGAAACTGGAAAAATTAATGGCTTCCTCTTGATACCACGCGTGTAACAAGCTTCCTAGCTGCGAAATCACGACGTATGTCCTAAATATAGTTTCACACACGTTCGCTATATAAACACGACTATGCACGAACACTGTAACAGCAGAAGTGATTCGATTCCTTCAAGTATTTCACGCTCCGCTGAATTCCGTGGCGGCCGAAAGCGACACCTGCTGGAATCGGAAGATGCAATCTAACCCGTGAGTGCAGTTTCTCGAAGGCGCTTTAATTGCCGGCGTGCATGTAGGTTAACAATAGCAATTGCTCTTGTTCGAGGATCCCCGAGCAGAAGTGGGCCAGCAAGACAGGCAGCGCATCGGAGCAGACGATCGGATTGTTTGCCACCTGGTACTCCGTTCTCTGAGCAGACGGGTTATTAAAGGAGAGAGAACTAATACCACGAAAAGACAAACGCGTCCATAGCTTCACTTACGTTTACGACCTGTTTTTCTTTGCCACGCAGTCAAACGGCCCTTCTGCACGCTCGTATTTCGGCGCATCTGTAAAGATCGCATACAAGATAAGAAAAAGGGAACTTTTACGCACCCACACGGCATTGGCGCTTGGCAGACGATCTACCGCTAAGCAGCAGACTTCGGAAAGACAGACGCACAGCAGAAAAGAAAGCTCTCCTTTGGGAGCATGGAGGCTATTAAAGAAACGCCAGTGAGCACAACGTCAAAACAGCCCCATCCAGCCGCACCTATAATGGTGACCTGTTTTGCCTAGCCAGTTAAAGCAGTGCCCCCATTAGATCGCTGAGTAGGTGCAAAAAATAAAGTAACTGACGTCGGGCATTGCTACCTGCGTTCATCGATTCCATGCGATCGCCATGGCTAGCAAGAATCAATAAGTTATTTCAACAAAAACAAAAAACCATCGTCCTCTGAGGCAGTTGGCCTTCTTAAACAAAGCGAGATATGCGCGCACATTTTTCATTGCTTCTGGCTTCAGTAGTGATCACTAGGTCGCTTGCAAAACGTGAGGATCCTGTGAGGGCGTTGGCTGCACGATCGCTTTCGTTTCTGACGTTGGCCGCGCGCGAAACCCACATCGTGCCGTCTTTTCTTCACGCTCCTCGTTTTAGTGCCTTCGATATGCGAGCAACGCAGAGAGTTCAACGACTGGTTCAATCACACGAAATGGGGGGGGGGGGGGGGGGGGGAAAGTGTCGTCCACCAGAAGGCAGCACGAAGCTACAAAGAAAACCCACACAGGTTCGTCTGGTCGGTCGAATAGCCTTGATCGTGAACACTGTCAGACGCATGACACGCCGGAACACATATTACGTCATTGCCCAGCACGTATGCTAAAGAAGCGGACGCTGGACAGTTTCCTAACCGGCGTCGACAGGCAGTCACAGGGCGCTGTTCTCGGCCCACTGTCTGACACTTCAATTGCAAGGCGTGTTAACAAAACCTTTGTTGAAGTTCCTGACACGTAACTGGGCAAGCAGCTTCAGCAGGGCCAGTGTCTAATGTACACAAGCATCACCTCCTTCTCTTATCTTCTTCTCCTCATCATTAATCCCAATATATACGCCCCTTTCCCTGTTCCCCAGCGCAGAGTAGCAGACTAGAGCGCACCAGCTCAGGTGGACCTCTCTGCCTTTCCTGCAGATGGAAATTTGTCCGTCTCATACAGGTTTGCGACTAAGAAAGCTTCATACTTGAAGAACAATCAGTCCTGGTCGGATCAGCCTGCACAAAGGGTTGTTTTCCTTCAATCATCGAAGAATCCGGTAATCCGATGGAAGATTTGCCGTATTCGTTTGGTTGCGCAGTCTCCGGGATTGCCCCAGTTTAGTCGGCCCACACAGCACTCTATGCAAAGGAGGGGGAAGAGACAAAGAAAGTTTCGCTCTAAAATGCCCCGAAACTCAGGCATTGGGGAGCTTTAGAAAACACCAGGTGGCAAATATTATTTAAGAGCCCTCTACTGGGGTGTACCACACGCTGGTGTACCTTGCAGATGCAAAATGAATCGGTTGATAAGTAGTTCTGGTATTACCCGTCACGCCCTCCCACGCTGGCGTCACAATTTATTGTACCTATAGCGCGACGTGTGTATTTTCTCTCTAAACTTACTTTTTTCTTTCACGTGTGCCACCTACCAAAGCGTGAACCCGCCAGTGTTGTCGAGTTAAAAAGTAATTCAAAAGCTGATCACGTGGACGATCACGCGAACGTTTCGCAGCTGTAAACAGGAAGATAACATCATTTTCATTTTTTTAAAATAATGTTGTCAGAGAGTGCCTAAATCAAAGATCGCAGCACGGTCATACACCACTCTGTCAAGAGAGAGAGAGAATGAAGAGGAAAGGCAGGGAGGTTAACCAGATATGAGACTCCGGTTTGCTACCCTACACTAGGGATAGGGGTTAGAAAGATGACAGAGAGGAAAACGAAAAAAAAACGCGCACACATGGAGAAACACACACAAAAGGCGTTCCAGTTAAAGTCGTTCACACAGGCCGGTAGATCGCAAAAAGCGCAAGAGCGCTTGCACGGCCTTCTTCTGTGACGGTAGTGTCCTTTCGATGTTGCAGAATTCTTTTTTCGGATAGCGGTTGGTCGTCCAGTTGGTCAAGTTCGCGGCTAAGGCATGTCCTCTGTGGACTGTACTGCGGGCAGGTGCACAAAATATGGCCAATTGATTCTTCATGGCCGCAGTGGTCACAGGTTGGGGTGTCGGTCATCCCTATGCGGAAGGCATAGGCTTTATTTAGTAAAGGCAACGCCCAACCAAAGTCGATATAAAAGCGTGGCGTCTCTACGGCGAAGCTGTGATGGCGCTCGAACACTGTCAAATTAAACAAATTGGAACGCGATCTACTAGCGTGTAGAGTTCGAAAGAATGCTCTGGAGTAATCTGTATCCGTAGGCTGCATTTTGTCGATCGACACAATGCGTCGATCCATCATAGTCTGTCACAGACGAATTCGCGTTTGAGCGATTGCCCTGCCGTTTCAAAACAAAAACGACGCGCGAAAAAAAAAGAAAAGTGCATCTGACAGAATAGCGTTGGTCATGCGCCGTGGAGTGCGGCGACCACAGGGGTCAAAAACACGTTGCGATGAACCGCCCAGGAAACGCATGGACGCTTCCGAGGCTAGGTACAAGGAGGCTAGGGAAAACCCTTTCCTGGCGACGGCATTCCGGGTCGTTAAACAGGTCGTTGAATAAAATTATCTGGTATTCTTTGGCTGACGTACTGGATACTTTTAAAAGAAACTTGGAAGATGTTGCGCACTGGCCGACAGTATTGTGCACTTTCGAAGCGAAATAACATTGTTTAGCCTAAACTAGGCATGCTACTAGAAGCTCCGTAGATTAGTGGACTTCTAATTATTTAATCTTCTTTATTAAGCGTTCTGCATCTCTCTCTCATATGCGAATTCATCATCATACCATAACCGTCGTCGTCAACAGCATATTTTAAATCCACTGCAAGAAAGAACTTTTCCAGGGATCTCGATTTACACCAGTAATGCATAATCCGACTGCATCCTATGTCTGTGGACTACGTAATGAAAGTTCATAATCTTATATATCATGCAATCCAATCTTCTGCCATCTCTGATGGCGTTTTCCTTCCCGTGGCACCCTTCTGTTAGTTTCACAGGCTATCGATTATCTTTTCTTACGTATTACATTACCTGCTCGGCTCCACTTCTTTTCGATCTAGACTATCAGCTGCCCATGTTCGCTCTTTATACTGCCATTCTCCTATCTCTTCCCCTGCCTATTGTCTATCCATCAAACATAACATATTTATAGATGGACGTATTCAAATATCAACAATGATGCCACAAAATTACACTTCGCATTTCGGTACAGCATTAAAGCAATCAGCTGTCAAATGCAGGACAGAAATGCCCCCAAAGCACATAATCAGAATACATGTTCATGCATGCACTTTTACAAACGCACGATTGCTGCGTTACCTGCAACATCGCATCACTCGGAGGTACTAGGGAATAAAATTGCTCACACATCGTTACAATGTGGCTAGCAGATGACGCCCACCGCGGTGTTCACTATAGGTTAGCTAATAATAAGTCGAGGCAAATATCATGTCCACTGTTACCAATGTCAGTGGTTTAAGCGGAACATGCACATTTTCTGCATGTGCACGTTTTTTTGTACGCTTGCTGAACTCTCGTCATGCAATTTCTGCAAAAATGAATGCAGACATTTTTTGAATATTTGCCCTACAAAGTTGTGTCAATAATGGAGTGCAAGGATGCCGGTGACAAATTGCGTTCACACGCTGCTACAGCGTGGGCTAACAGACGATGCTCCAGCTCCGTTGGTTCCCTAGGTTAACTACTGATAAGGCTAGGGACAAACAATCCCTACAGTTACCGACACACACTCGTAGCAGACGACACAGAAGCGGAGCGGCATTTCCAGACCGGTCCCGCTGCGCCCCCTCCGTGGCTTTCACCTGGCCGGGCACCGCCAACGCATTGTCGACCCGCGTTTTCACGACGCTGACCGGTCGTTTTCTTTTTCTCCCTCACTCTCTGTCTTCTTATTCCTTTTTTTTTCTTCCTGGAGGTCGCATTCCAACTTTCGCGTTAGTTTTTTTGAGGTGTCTACGGACATTGTCTCGGAAGGAACAACTTGACCGAACGTTTTTTTTCTGGTCGTTCCACAAGATCGATCGTCTGCAAGCAATGATCGCCTTGCTCACCGTGTACGTCTGCCCGTCGTCTGCTAAAGAGCCAACGCCTGCGACTTCCTGTGGAGCTTATCGTAGTGGCATTTTCAGGTGGCGCCGTCGTCTCTGCGCAGTTCGCGGGTGAATTACCGCGTGCCAGCGCGAAGGCCGCCTGGGACTTCCTGGCTCTTTGCTGATGCCGCTGGCGTGAGTTTGTTTTGCGTTTTATCTTTGCCGCGGCGAGCGCTTACACAAGGAGATCGAAATTGCTTCCTTTGAGTGCAACCTGGAACGCCGCAAGAGAATGTGTTGATATTTAACGGTATCATTCGTGAGGGAGCGGTTAACCGCTTTGTGTACGGTGTGCCGACGCCTGCTTTGGAGATGCGGTGCTGTACGTCTGGTTTCTGATGACGGACGTTTTCTACAATATTCTTGCATACTTGATGACAACGCCTGATAGCTCTCCTCGCATAAATGAGATAATTAATAATCGATACTAGTAAACATTACAACTTTCTAGACAAGAAGTAATTTTGCTTAAGCACATGACCGGGGTAGTTGGAGAAGTATGGGAGAGGCCTCTGCCTTGCAGTGGGCGTAGCCAGGCTGCTGCTGCTGCTGCTGCTGCTGCTGCTGCTGCTGCTGCTGCTGCTGCTGCTGCTGCTGATGATGATCATGATGCATTTTGACGAAGGTTGTGCGAAGATTGTGGTATCGTTCCCCACCTGCGGCAATTTTTTTCATCCACTTTCATTTTCCATTAATTTATCGTACCTTTATTTCATTTATTAAGCACAAGTGATCTCCCCTATGTTGTCCATGGTGTCAGTGTTTGTTGGTTTCTTATGATGTGATTAATAAAAATCGGGTCCCTTGGTTAACCCCCTTTCTTCTCGTCTTCACTTTATCAGTGTCCGACTTCCTTAGGGTTTCCCTCCGCATGTGTTTTTCTTTTTTTCTTGCTTTGTAATTTTCAGGTTTCATTTCTCTCTGTTCATTTTACAGATCTGTGCTGGGTGTGAAAAAGCGCGTAACAGAAGTTCCCAACATTTCTAATATATAGCAGCACAAAACGAATCAAGCAGTCACCCCCCCCCCCCCTTCCATGTCGCAAACTTCGTAGTTTCGCCGGGTGGCGTTTTCGGACGCATTCCCAGGCCATGCGAACCGTCGTGCAGGCTTAATGGTTATGAGGTTGAGCAGCTAAGCACGAGGTCACGCGTTCGAATCGCGGCCGCGGCGGCAGCGTTTCGATGTGGGGCGAAATGAAGAGAAAACAAAAACGCTCGTGCACTTGGGTTTAGGTGCACATTAAAAAAAAACCGAACTGTTATTTATCTGAAGTCTGTCACTACGGTATGCCTCGTAATCACATTGTGGTTTTGGCACGTGAAGCTTCGGAACATTAACTTGCCAGGTCACGGCGCACGCCGGAAGCATTGACCAATCGACTGACGGTTTTGCAATCTGTATGTCACGACAGAATACATATGCTTGAGATTACAAGAATTTTGTTGTGTGCGCGGGACAGTGGCAACAATCGAAAGTTGGTATTATTGGCACTGTATTTTTGACAGCGTGATTTATTTATTTATTTATTTATTTATTTATTTATTCATTTATTTATTTATTTTAGCGTCCCAAAGCAACAAAGAAAACATTCACGTAACGACTTAGCCAGCCCGACGGGTTAGGCATGGTGATGAACTTGAAACAAACAGAACAGACACACAAATGAAGCAGAATAATAACAAACAGAAATTTCTTCATCGCGCAACAGAGGTCACATGCTCTGTTGCTCGTGCCGAAATAACACACTGTGCTGAAAAAATGGTAAAGCAAGTAGATCGCTGCAATCTCTAAGTAAAACTACATTAAAGGGTCACCAAAGAGAAAAAGTTTAGCCACGCTTCTGAAATAATATACCTTTCTGAAAAACAACACAAAAGCTCTTAGTATCAAAATAGCATCGTTAAACCAGAAAAAAACGCAATACCAATGCACTGGTGACGGCGCCATCTTGAAGTTTGTGCACCACTTCATCGTGAAGTCATAGGTTTTGAAGGGGATTGCTCGGTTGCAGTCAATTCTCCATTATTAAAGAAGAACTGAATTACATTCTAAATGAACGAAATGGTCAACCTAGCAAGGTCGGAGAAGGTTTTCTGCGCCAAAAGAGCCCATATATACGACAAGATATTTTGAAACATTCTTGCGTTTCCGTTTATTCCTCTCTCTCTATCGCTCTCTCGAAATTCGTGACGTCACACTGGTGTGCAAGTAGTGTTGTGGTTTTGTCGCGGAAAAGACGTTTGTGTTCCATTTTCTTCTATAATAATAAACCGTTATACAAATAAATGAATGACGAGAGGGTTTTGAGAGACCAATTTGGTGCCCTATAATATACTAAACGTTGCAATTTAGAGTCCTTATAAAAACAGCGTCAAAGCATATTTCAGTAAACTCCTAAACACCTTTAAGTAAACGCAATTTCTAGCCTAGTCTGGAGTCATTGCGAATGTTACTCAAATATGCATAGGTCTGCATCAACACTTGGAGACTCTGAGAATGCTCTGAGACGACTCGTGCAGCACTGACCGAAGCTTCGAAATTTCCTTGCTAATTCCTTAACGAACTATAGGTCTCATAATTGTACCAGTTATAGTTTAATGGGCACGCTGTAGTACATTCACTGTCACAACTTGCAAATTTTAAACCGTCTGGTGGTAGTGGCGGCTATTCGGACATGGAAATCTGGAAAGCTATCATTGTCTATCACAAGAAAGAGGAGGAAGGAAGAAAGTAGAAAAGAACAAGCAGGTGATCTTGCTGCTTGGGCTACGAGGGGCCCTCAGTCCAGGGCTCACAACACTGGGGTAATCGGAGATCGCTCAGAGATACCTTTGTCCTGCTGTGAACATCAATTCACTGCTGCTTCTGATGATGATGGTGATCATGATGGTAGGGATGATGATTCTAACACTAAGAATACAGGGTGGGCGCTAAATCTCATGTGTCCGTTCCCGATACCTCGTTGTAGTAAATGGCGTCACTTGCCCAACTTTCTGCCTGAATCGACGCTTTATAAATAAGCACGGTGCTTTAAAGAAACACGCATCTTCACGAATCAGGCATTCCGAAAACGAGCGGGAACTGTGTCGCAAAAGTCTCAACTATTCCTTCCGCTCTTCTCCCTAGGTACCGTCCGCCGTATCCAAGGGCACTCCTTCTACACGACAAGTGCCCAGGAGGCGTGGTTCTTCTCCCTAGGTACCGTCCGTCCGCTGCAGCCAGGGAAATTCCTTCCCCACGCCGAGTGCCCAGGAGGCGTGGTACGGGGAGCGTGCGCCCCCAAGGCGTTCCCTAGGGGCCACCGGCTTTCTCCCCGGCATCCCGCCGCACAGCTGCTCGCTCCAACACACGCGCGCGCCGGCGCACTCAGTCGCGCATTTGCCGGTGGCGTGAACAGGTCGGCGCGGAGTTCAGTGTGGTTGTGTCGTGAAGTGCCCTCTTGTGGATATACACACTTCGCCGTCACCACCGGTTGCAGGATCTACACTACGAGCTGGGATTATCTCTGCTCGTCAGTGAGGTGAGTTGCATTCGATGTATGGTTTTTTTTTTTCGCTATATATACCGGTGCGCCAGCCTTGCTTAGGATGAAATTCGGCAGCTGAGGACGAGGTCACGGGTGCGATTCCCGATCACGTTTCTGCACTAGCGCGAAGCGCATCAGTATCGGCGTTGTTTCACGTAGTTCGCATGTTCTAGGTGTGACACGAGGCATACAAAGATATTTATATCTTCCAAGTATAATGTCATATCTGATAGCGCAAATGTTTCTTTCTTTTTTCTGGGTGGGTTTAGGGAGGGGTGTGTGGGGAACCAGACATTTGATCTGTTCAGATAAATTTCTGCTGTTTAATAGTGTGGAAGTGACAACCAGAAATTGCTGCGAGAGTACAACAAACGCATAGCGTTCCGGTTAATATCACCCAGTACTGCTAGCGTAATGACCTTTAAAAGAATGTCAAACCCTAAGGCTAATGTATCGTAGCAAAATTGAGGTATCCATCTTTGCTGTGCAGACACAACTTCACTCTCGGGTTGAATTTCGCAATTTCTACATGTATCCTATTGGGAATAATCAAAAATGCTTAATTAGTCAGTCTTTTTCATTAGCTACCTGGACATTCCGATTTCTCGTGCAAGTTGTCCTAAGTCTCTTCAAGTAATCCACCTGAACGGGCAAGATTGGGCTATATGTTTCGCGTAATACATTTTCTTATTCAGAATCTGTTCGAACTAGGAAAAGAATAAATCATAATTCATGGTATAAAGGCAAGCGGACACTCTACAGATTGTCTGAATTCATTTTTGCGATGTAACTACTGCAGCCAGCTGTGAACGCAGGGTTGTTATCACCGGCACGTTTAACGTCGGCAGCTATAGTCGTACAGCTGCTGGCTCTTAACGGGGCCATCGCGCTTGATGAACGATGGTCGTGTACCGTGCATTTGCGCCTCTCAGCTTCATCAGTAAGACGCGTTCTCCATTAAAAAAGTCATCATCACAACAAGAACAGTGAAGCAAGTTATTATCGGCTGCACTTTAACCCCGACAACATTCTCAGAGGGGCAATAAAGAAATATGCTGAGGAAGTTTAGGCTCATAACGCATCCTTAAAAACACGACTTTTCGCTGATTTCGCGGTAAGATGTCGATTACTCGAATGGTAAATAGGGGCCGAACTTACACTTTTTTTTTTGCAATTTCGCGCCGTCGCGTCATTGTGACGTCAGAGATTTTCAAGTATTTTTCTCCTCTTTTTTGGACCACTGTTGGTGCAGTACAGGTTCTCGAAACTCTCTCAAGTTCGGCATTTAACTCATTCAGAATACGGTGTAGTCCGGCTTTGTCAGCGGAGGCCCGAACAGACAGCGTCAAAATCTGTGACGTCAACGAGAGGTGTTGCGGGAACTTCGAGATGGCGTCGCCGCCAGCCTTTCATTCTTCCTCTTTTGCTCGTTTGTCAAGGCTCCCCTCGCTGTAAGAGAAAGGGAGAGAGAGAGAGAGAGACAAAAGGAAGGAAGGGATGTTAACCAGTCAAGTGTCCGTGGCTACCCTAGGCTAGGGGAAGGGAAAAGGGTTATAGAAAGACCAGAGAGAGAGAGGGGTGAGAGAGGCATGCACGGACACCAATACAGAGTCAATGGCACAAGCCGACGTTCTCAGAAAGCACAAAAGTGCCTTCTGAGCCGATGATCGGTGGGGGCGATGTTCTAGTACTGTCTGTTCCTCACAGTAAGACTGTCTTTGCGACTGTATGTATGTGTGTGTGTGGTAAATGTTGTTTTTTCTCTCACCATGACCGAGTGTTATGAAGTTTATACAATTAATAACAATAGTCGCTGGTTATTTGCGTTGGAAAGCGGAACAGTGAAGCTTATAGCGGAAATACCGTAGTGGAGGATGGTCAGTTTCGACCACCCGAGGTCCTTTACCGTGCACTTCAGTCCAAGTGCAACTACACATCGCATCCCATCGAAATGAGGCTGCCAGGTCAGGGCACCGAACCCGCAACCTCGTAATCGATTAGAGAACGTCGTGGCCACAAAGCCAGTACGGCGAGTGGATATGCACCCTTGGAAACTGCGCAGCATTTTTTTTTTTTACAAGACGAGCGCAAGAATAGTGACAATGAGGAACCCAGGATCGCAACTGAATTATTGAAACCATAAGCGTCGCAATTGAAATACGTAGGCTAAAATGCATACTTTTGAGTAGATGTGAGGCTATGCTACTGGGTTCGTTATCCTGAGTCATTCGCTTCCTGTATGCGGACGTCACGAAAGCATCTCGCATGCAGTACTTTCACACAGCTGATGTTCGACGACGTTTTCAGTGCCATTAAAGGTTCTATTGCTTTTGTTAGCTTCTTAAAGTGTACTTTCAACATAAGTACTTTAGCTTTTCAATGCTTCGTTTACTTCCTTTCTTTTTTACTCCTGCAGTCAAAATAAAGCAGCACGCTTGTTTCATTTCTCCAGAGGTGAATGACGTTAGACATCAGTCCCTCAGTGCATGCTAATACAAACCTATCGACGTCAAAAAAAAAAAATGCGGCGTGGGGGGAGGGCTTGTTGTGGAATAGCCCTATTGGGCGGATATTCAGGATATTCGGAATAGTGCGGATATTCAGAGCTAAATCAGTTGGCTCACGAATATGTAAGTGACCAAGCGACACGCGAGAAATCCGATATTTGCTATTAAATAATTTTAATACAAAATTGTACATACAGCTTTTTTGTATGTTATATCCGCCGTAGTTGCGCTCTTACTGTCTCATTACTGCCTCTGTGCTTCAGTTCTTCCGCCTCTGACACGTCCGGAATTCTCTATTTCTTCACATTTGGGAACGCGTAAATAAAAAGACCACCAGCACTTTGCTTAGCGAGAAGTATTTGGTACAAAAGAATTGGAACTTTCTAATGATTAAGCCAAACAATAAATTCAGCTACTCAATAATTTCATTCCTGGCATGTAGACAATAGTTCGGAGCAGAAATAATAAAAAAAAACTAAGTTAAGCAAATCGTCCCAGGGTTGTTGCAGTTCTTGACAACGCTCAATGGACTAGCCCACCGATATCTCCTTAGCAATCGCAGCAATCAGTCCATCCACTAATGCGATACTCAACAGCTCTTTAACATGCGCGACGTAAATGGCAGCAGCCGTTTAACGCCGCTGTGTTTTTTTTTCTTCCTACGGGTGGTGAGCAGCGCTACAAGTACCATCGTAACGCACGGGCCAGCAGTCCTCTAAGCGAAAAAAAAAATGCTCGTCCCACGCGAATGGCGCCGAGCCATTATGATTTATCCCCAACGGTGGTCGTTTCCCGGAATGGTCCTTCCTCGAGTTGTTTTCCTGTAACGACATTGCCACAAACAAGCCGAGTTTGTAAATAAACGAAGCTAGAAAATATGCGGCCCCGGCTGGGTCATTAGCAGCCATGCCTTCCGTCCGGTCCAAACGCGAACTTTGCGGTTTACGTTATAGGTACGTTGCCCGCAATGCCCTCCCAAGCTCTGGCGCAAACAGGAAAAAAGTGTGTTGTCACACGTATTACCTGTGATTGCTTGCACGGCGTGCCATCTTATTTATTCTCATATAGGTTGTTTCACATTTGAAATAGCGGTAGCGGTGACAAAAATAGTCGTAGCAAGAATTCATAAAAGTGGGGTCTCAATGGGTGGCAGTGGCCGAAGCACTATGGTAGAAATAGTAGGGGTGGGGGGTGGTAGTATAGCAGTAGTAGTATTATCGGTATTTGTTGTAGCAGTAGCTTCAGTAGTAGTAGTAGTAATAGTAGGTATGATGATGATGGTAGTGGTAGCGACCTTGGTACTCACACCTAATTGGTAGTAGCAGAAGTAGTAGCAGTTTTAGTAGTAGTAGCATTATCAGCATTAGTTGTAGCAGTAGTAGTACTAGTAGTAATATTCAATTGTGGCTGTGGTAGGAGAAGTAGCAGCTCTAGCAACAGTAGTTGTAGCTGTAGTAACAGTAGTAGTTCTAGTAGTCGTGATGAAGATGGGGATGGTCGCAACCTTGATACTCTATAGTAGTTAGCAGTAGTAGTGGAAGTTTTAGTAGTAGTAGCAATTTCAATTGTAACAGTGCTAGTAGTAGTACTAGTAGAAATAGTGGTAGTAATAGTAATAATAGTAGTGGGGATGGCAATTGTAGCAACCTCGGTGTTCACTAATGGTACCAGTAAAATCAGCAGTTAGTCGTACTAGTAGTTGTAGAAGTAACCGTAGAAGTAGCGTAGCAAGTAGAAGTACAGCCCTAGCATATCAGTACTGATGGTAGCCATTTCAGAAGTAGTAGTAATATAGTACTAGTAACAGTAAAGGAATAAATGTAATATCGATGTGTCCTGCAGTCCCCAAATATCCCTTAACATTCTGCAGGCTCGAAAAAACGATCGTTAAAGCGTCACTATGTATCATACACACTGATGAATGCGAAGATACCGGCTCCTTTGGGCTCGCTTTAGGCTTGCCCTGACGCATGTTATAATTTATGGCGATAGCCAATGGTTTCTTCTTCTCTGCATCCCCTTTGGAATGTCCCTGCTCTAAGCGCGCACGTTGACATTTGTTCGGTTTGTAGCAGTGTTTGTCGAAGCGCCTACGACGAATCAGGTTATCGCTACCCCCGCGGCACGCTGTTCAGAACGAGCAGGTGTGAGCCAACGGTCGCTCCGGGAATTCAGCCGTCGCTCGGTTTCTACGAGCCAGACGACAGGGAAAGGCCCGCAGCTACAGGCCGAGGTAACCCGTAACCTTCTGATGACGTCTGCAGATGGATCAGAGGAAAGTGTTTTCGCCGCCGTTTCCCACGAGGCGCTGACGCGCGCAGAACGCGGCCGCGCAAAGCGATTTAACATACACGACCCGCTCGTCTACAACACCCTTGTGCTCCGCCTCGTTAATAGCGTGCAGTGCCGTATGAGTTATGTATGAGATCCGTTAGTTTGGTTCCTGGAGAGCCGGAGGAAGTGCTGCCAAAATATTGTCACTTGATAGATAGATAGATAGATAGATAGATAGATAGATAGATAGATAGATAGATAGATAGATAGATAGATAGATAGATAGATAGATAGATAGATAGATAGATAGATAGATAGATAGATAGATAGATAGATAGATAGATAGATAGATAGATAGATAGATAGATAGATAGATAGATCACTCTTGCCTTACGAACACGGAGTATATTTCCCGTTGGCACGCCCATGAAGAAGTATGTTGTGTAATGCACAGAACAGATAAACAGTAATAAAGAGTAACACAGTCGATTACAAGAAAAGCTGATCGCGGTCCTAGGCGAAAGGAATATGGAATAGTGAGATAAGTATGTGGTTGGCTGACGCATCGTGACTGGTGATCGCTATAACAGAAGCTTTCAGTCTACAAGGGGTTTAAGTATAGTTTGGTGTTTATTTATGATGTGGCTGATAATCGAACGTAACATCTACGATCACGTCATTCCAGACGGTGTGAATGACATATCAGATGACACATATATTTGGAGCTATAGCTAAGTGTTTGTTCAAGGGTATAGTAAGGTTGTTTAACTTAACTACTTTCAAAACTACTTCACATCGGACAGTCCATCGCACAAGTCGATTATGGTTACGTACAGGACGAGCGCGTTATCTGCGAGCCAGAAATAATAAAGGACAATGGGGACCGAATTGTCAAATTCGATGAATAGTTTATTTGTTGAACAGCAGACAGAACCAACTGTTCGCACATTTTCGGCTCATTGTGGAACTTGTTTCTTGCAGTACGGGGACGGCAAAGGGTTTATCGAATGTGGCTGTTTATTAGCATATTGTCGGATAGAACGATCACGGACATAACGAGTTAAGTTGGAGACAATGAAGTGGATCTACCATCTAGGTTTCCGCACTTCATTTCACTGAGCCAGAAGTTACTTTCACTGTCGAACATGGCCAAAAGTAATTGATAAGTTAAGATCCCCGTCATAGTATCCCTATCTTTATTATGTTTACCTTGCTTATGACTATTCATTTTCTTTATTTTGCTGTACGGTATAGAAAAATGGAGCTGAAGTTTAATTCCTCCCCACCAACCCATCTATAAGAGATCGGGAAACAATACAATTTTCCTTACGTTTCTCTCCGCTTTAAAGTTGTTTTCTTTTACTTTGTTTGTTTAGTCATGTATGTGACGTCAATTTGTAATTAAAAAAGAAAATTTAGGCTGGTTATAATGTTCGCTTTGGAGAGCGCAGTTCGAGGACACGTCAAGGCAGCCGTCAAAAGACAACGAGCCGTTTCAGTGCAGACGATCGCTCGCGCTCTGCGGAACAACGCACGTGACTTCGCGCTCGGTCACGTGATTCCTCCACGCGGGCGGCCGTAAAGTCCCTTGCTTTAGGCGGCCGCGAGTCTGCAACTCGGAGAGCGCTGCACAATTTTAACGAGGCGAGGGGGAGAGAGAGCAGGTGGGGCTATGTACGCCGCTGACGTCACGACGTCTCGTCGTCGAGAGTCCCCTTACGCGCGCAATTATAAAAGCGAGCCGGCTTGCTCCGCGTCGGGGCTGATTTGCACACAAGTGCCGCCGGCGAGCTTGCTCGGCCGCGACTGCAAACTGGAGTGTGTAGAGAGAGAGAGGCCGGGCGCAGGCGTTGTTTGTGTTTGAGAGGCGATGCGAACGCGCGGGGCGGTTGTTTGTGTTTCCGCGGCCGCTTGTCTCTCGAGCCGTTTATCGCGTAGCTAGCTGTTTGCCGCGCGTTCTCCCTTTCTTCGCGTGTAATTCCTCCCCTTCTTGATCGTCCGCGCAGAGACCTTCTTGCGAGCGTCGTTTCCGCCCGCTTTTAAACACCCTGTTCTGCTCTCGCCCTCGTGCTTGGAGAAACGGCTCAAATGGCGCGGGCATTCTTTCCGGCGTGTAACGAACTGCGAAGAACGCGGGAGCGAGCAGCCTAAGTGCAATCTTGCGCTGCCGGACACAGTGTAGAGAGAGTTATTTGCCGTCTTTCTCTTTCAGTGTTAAACGAAATAATAAAATTAAAACAAAGCTTGCATGCTGCGTTCGCCCTGTCAATGGGGGCACCGAGTTAACTTTAATATTTGACTGACTGCTCACCGACCGACCGACCGACCAACCGACAGTGAGTGAGTGAGTCGGATAGTGAACGAGTGAGCAAACGAGCAAGCGTTCCATTTTTTTCTTTACTTTTTTCTGCTACTGCGAATTACGAAATCACTAATCCGCGATACTGTGAATGGTTGAGTTTCTGTGCCGATTATTTTTATGCGCGTTCTGCGTGCAGAAAAAGTCCTTGGTCGACCTCTACGTGTTACATGATTTTATTTTTGCATACCTCAGTTTTACTGATTATAAACAAGTCTTTCCATCACGTTATGCTGTAAAGGAAGTCAAATTGGGGCATTTCGTGGTCCTTCTCAGCGGCTTCTGCTTTTCCAAAGACGAAATCTTCGGGTCTCGCTACCTCCGGTGAACTTATATAACTTTCGGAATAGGCTGTCTGTGTGCCTACTGTGACGATGTGTAAAATCGAACACGAATGTGGAAGCCTCCGAACCTCGGCACTCTGTTATTGGAATTTAATGACACGTTGCCTTTGATTCGATATTATATAGCCCTGGAAGTTGCGCACGAGGCCGGCGGCAGTTGGCGCTAGTGAAGATGCTACAGCGCGCCTTGTTTGCTTTCGACTCTGCTGTAGTGTAGTCGGGCAGTGAAGCGTCCTTGCAGAAGCTGTCCTTGTAGCGTATACAAGATTACGGACACTCTCAACAGACCAAGTCACGTTGGTCGTACATACGTCATATGCAAGTTAATTGAACGTCTTCTTTGGGCTCGGGAACGTCGAGACGCTTTTGTGGCGTATAACAGTATTCAAGCACAAGTCACGCCGCACCGCCTACCGAAGCTTAGGTTCCGGCTAGCAAAATAATCGCGGCAGGAAAAAAAAAATCTAAACGATGGATAAACGTGTATTTGACGTGAAACATTCATTTGAGCACCAGGCGACGTATTCTCAAAAAACACTCTTACGATATAATTCTTCGTAATACAAAGCGCCAGCTTTTTGTAACGTTGGGCTATACAGTTTCCTACAATAATCACTAGAGGGAACTCGACCGTTGCGATTGTTCAGCCATCATGGGAGTGATGGGTAGTACATGGATTTGTCTCATCTTCGTGCTTGGGGCTTCGTACGTTCTTGTGGATTCGTTTATGACGCTTTCTGCGGGCTTAAATAAGCCTAGATTTCAAAGCAGTTTATACTTTTTTTCTAATGCAGAAGGTAACAACACTCTGCAAGCACGCATAATCGCTGCTAATTGCAGTGGTTCCGCTTGTCCAGGCGTCCGTAGCGTAATGGTTTCAATATCGGGCTTCTGTGCTAGAAGTCCCGTGTTGGATTCCTGCCTTTGGACAATTAATGCGAAAGCGTTACTGGCCGCGAACTTGCGATTTTGCCATGGCGATGCTCCGACGAGGCACATGACGTCACAACGCGCGCCTCGCCGCGGATATTTCTCTCTCTCGCTCGCTCCCTAGTCACTACTGCGCATGCGCCACTAGTAGCACCGAGCCACAGGTGTTCCGCCGTTGCGCAGCGCCGCGCCTTTCCGCACCCGCCGTTCGGTATGACGTCACATCGCGTTCCTCCTCGTTGCGCTCGCCTCCGCTTGCTTCGCCAGCTGCGTCGCATGCCGGATAACATGTCGGAGGTTTGAAAAGGAGAGCTCGCGTGCGCCACAACCACAGTTGAGGCGGCAGTATGGACGGCGAATTCTGATAAGCAGGCGGAGGAGGCCTGGAATCGACATCGGAAAGAGATGAAGAGGAAACGAATCGCCCAGGAAACAAACGAACAGCGCGCCGAACGACTGGCTAAACGCCGCAGCATAGCTAGACAACCAGACTAACCTGGACTTGCAATCAAGATTAACCGAGGCTAACCATGCTATATTTTAGCTTTCGCTAGTTATATCCTGGCATAGCCGAGCTAAGCCACTGCCAATTTTTTTAGTGATGTTCATTTAATTACATATAACGCAGTGCGTCCTTAAACATGATCACTTTGCAAATTCGCGAAGCCAGTTAAAGACAAAAGGACTAAGTTGAGGCAAATGCATGTTCTAGCTACCCCTCATTATCATGTTAATTGAACTGCCCTGCTTGCATCTCCTGAAGACACTAGCGCCGCAGTCCCACCTAGTAATTGTATGAAACCCACATGTGTTGGGCATGATTCCTTCTTTCTTCTTTTGTGGGAGGAGGGGGTCGAAATAAAAAAGAGATTTAATTACTTACAATCGTGATTGCTCCTCCTTTTCGCGTAATATTAACAAAAATAAGAAAAAATATCGCGAGGTAAGGAGAGACCTCAAAGATTCAGATCATCTGGAATAACTGAGTTATAAATATGAGGGTAAACTAAATTCCCGTGTATTCCTAGATGCACTAGAACATTTCACAGACAAGAAGCCGAGTACAGGTACGCCACACAACATACGGAGTCACGACGCTCAACGACGTATAATGACTTCCGAACACGTATGAACGCAAGACCCCGAATCAGTCTAAGATAAACAAGTGTACAGATGGTAGAAAAATAAGCGGATGACGTCATGCGCGCAGCAGAACAGCCAAGTTTACTACGGCGTGCCTATAACTAAGGGCAAAGAAGATCCCCTCGAACGGAAAGCTTCCTTGTTTTTTTTTTATTTTTGGGACCCGCCGTGGTTGCTCAGTGGCTATGGTGTTGGGCTGCTGAGCAAGAGGTCGCGGGATCGAATCCCGGCCACGGCGGCCGCATTTCGATGGGGGCGAAATGCGAAAACACCCGTGTACTTAGATTTAGGTGCACGTTAAAGAACCCCAGGTGGTCAAAATTTCCGGAGTCCTCCACTACGGCATGCCTCATAATCAGAAAGTGGTTTTGGCACGTAAAACCCCAAATATTAAATTAATTAATTATTCCTTTTTTTTGGGGGGGGGGGGGAATTCGGCCCCAGTTCGCGTAGTGGGCCAAGCACGCACCCGTGTTTCCGTTCCGATTCCCGGGGCAAGGAAACAACAGCGAAAAATGATCGATTCGCAATGCGTGCAGGGCTTTCAGGAATGCCTTCTCGAACGCCGTCGTTGATTCACCGTAATCAGAATGATTGGGAGGCATGATTACAAAGCTCGCGTACACACGCCATCCCCTGCGCGAGCACCACTGATCATGACATGTCGCAGACATTCGAGGAAGGGTTCGGACACGCCCATCGACGAACCAGCATCCGTGGAAGGCCGTCCACAGGTAGAACTGCAACCATTTGTTGACGTCAAAGAACACGGTGTCGTTTTCCTCGTTTTTTTGTACAAAAGGCTTTTTATGTGCAAGCGCGCTTCGTATAAAACGTTCCAGGTTGACAGTCGTCGCCGAGTGTTGTTTTTTCCCCTTATTGCGTGATAGCTATCGTGAACTTTTTTGAAATTATTTTTCTCACGCTTTTCTTCCTTGTTTTACTATATACTCCCGCCAGAGACGCCGCATTGTTTCTATCTTCTGTTGTGCTGTATAACGGCTATACGGAAATATACAGGTCATCTCGAAGAAACGCCTTCACTGCGTCCTCAGGAGGGCTTATTTAAACAGTCTACATCGAAAGTCTATAGAGGCGCTATTTTCTGCGACCTCCTCAGCCGCAGACTATCTGCAGACAGCCTTACGCACTTTGTCAGTCAATGCCCGTGCAGGCTTTCCCAAAACAGACCGTTCCGAGCTCGGGAAAAAATGCAAAGGTTGTATATCACACTGAGAAAGAAGAACGCTTCCTGTATGCTTGTTTGTATACGTATAGAGTTTACCAGCACTTTATTTAAGAATTTTTTTTAGTATTCTCTGAGCTGCCTCGTATTTTTACGTAGACCTGCCGTGATGACTCGGCTGGTGACTATGGCGGTCTGGGACTATGGCGGTTTGAACCCGCAAGGAGTCAGTATTGATCAGCTGCCCTCCACTGCGTCGTCCCTTATGTCCCTCTATGCGGCTTAAGGATGTTATCAACCCTAGAAATTAAACTTAACAGGTAACGTATACCGCGCACATTTCAAAAACAAAGGACAGAAGGGGAAATAAGACAGAGCGCTCCATCATATCTCCGTCTGTCCTTTGTTGTGGAAACTTGCGCCGTACGTTAGTTGTTCAGTAGAAACAATCGAGGCCGCCACAGGGTGTTTTATAAAGTTATATAAACAAGTGCAAAGTGCCACAGGCAAACTTGTCGACGTTCCGAAAGGTAGGTCTACGTTCGTCAAATGCGGCCTCGTCATCCTTGGCTTGTTAGTTTCAATGGGCTAGTATATATAGTGTAGCTAACAGGCCAAGGATGACAGGGCCACCTTTGACAAAGATAAGTCTACCTACCGAAACGTCGACCAGCCTGCATGAGGCAATTTATACGTCCCACGTTTACGCAACTTTTATCCCACATTGTATTTCCATCTGTCCGCTCCCATCATGTCTTCGTAGTCCGTAACAGAGAACTTCCACATTTTTTTTTTACACAGCAACTGGAGTGTTGCACTGCTCCATTTTATATAAAGAAGGGATTGGTGAAGGTTGACTTTTGGCGCCATTGCAGTGCAACTACTCTCGATCACTGCTGCAGAGGCCACAAGGCATGCGAAAATTGCCGTTCTAGTCAGCATGTCGATGGAGCCCGTATGCAGTGGCGTTCCACATCCTTCAACGCGGAACGCGCCGCGAGCGCCACGCAGCGGCAGACACTGGCATCAGGTCGATACTATATAGTTACTGTATTAGGCTATACAGGAACACTAGCCGAGAAAACCGTGCGAGAATCGGCTCGGAGGAGCTATATACCGTGCGGCAGTTCCCGCAGCTCGATCGGCTGTCGCGTTGCCCGCCATGCCGCAGTAGACTGACAACGCAATACTGCGATTACGCAACTACGGGATGTTGCGGGAAGGGAGTTGAGGTCAGTCAGGTGGCGCGTGCCCTTCCCCCGCCCTCTCCCTCTTCCAGAAAATACTTTCCCGGTGACACCGCTGAGTCAGCCTCTAGTTATTCCTGCTTGCGCTCCACTCGAGTCGGTGAATATCATCAAAGCATTAGCTGGGTGTTATTTTTCTTTTAAATAAATATAGAATTTTTTTGCCTATATGCTAGGGGACTGCTACTCCTTTTACCTGAGCGAAGGCGATAATAATATTTAAAGCACAAAGAAATAATACGACTTCTTGCACTTCCTGTAGATAAACAAACAGAAACATGTAGTAACGCAAAGGCAGAAGGACTCCACAAAAAGTTTAAAAGCCGGGGGTGTCAGAGGTAGACTGTATATGGTAAGTTTTAAGCAGGCGCACGAATGAGACACTCATGACTAGACACTGCGACGTGCTGTTAATGTTGATCGCCTTTACCGTGCTGTCGGTTCTAGGATGTAAGTTGAAGCAGGATATGCGGCCGCGATAGGTCATCGCGGTGTTTACCCATGAGCTCCCACGAAAAGACACATTGTATATATACACTGCAGACTGTGCAGATCACCCCGACGCTTTGCAAGCTCGGTCTTCTTGTAACACTGCCTTGTAAAGCACCGTCCCGTTCTATTTTACGTGTGTGCAGCTGGACGATAATGACTCTCGTTTCACTTTTGTTTTCGAACTACCGTAACGAGCTGGGTGGGAGACGTAGGACGTAAAAAAAATGAAACAGAACAAAAGAGCAAAGAAATTTGTGAAGCGTTCAACGTTCCATGCGAGCGCGTTCGGCCAGCTATTACTGGGGACCTGCGCGCTTAGCCACCCTGCGCCTTTGCTCAGTACGACATAAAAGGAAGCTCCAGACCACCCGGGCTTACGTTTTTTTGCCCGTCTTAGAGAGAAAAGGAAACAACTAAGGCAAAACATGGAGGTCTCGCTTTTGCCCTAGCGAGTTTCCAGGCTTCGAGGTGTTTCAGAGCTACCCGTTCTTTCTTTCTTTTCTTCCTTTCCTTCTTTCTTTCGCTGTTTCTGTTCTTATTAGTTGCAGCTCGAGATGCTTTTTCGTAGTTTCTATTTGCCCGCCGATTATTTCGTTGCCCAGTCCAGACTTCCTCATGCTTGCGCTACGCTTCCTGGTAGTCCTTTTCTTAAGGCGAGCGTGTCGAATTGATGTGACGTCAGGGATTACGTGTTGCCGGCCGCGTAACAGATTCAGGCGCGTGCTCTGCAACACGTCCCGTCACGTCGCCGCGGCGACGGACGCGAAGCGGGACGATATGGTCGAGCGAGTCCGGAAAGTGCTGCGCGCGCGCAGTGCCTTAAAGAGCTCGGCGCCTGCGGGTGAGAGAGAAGGAGATTCTTGTTGTTGGGAAGGAAGGGTTGGGGTAAAGTGCAGCGCAGTAACTGTCTCTCAGCAGAGGACACCTCAACCGCGCTGCACAGGGGGTAGGGAACGAAAGTAGGGGGAGAGAAAGTGCAGAATAGAAAAAAAAAGAAAGTGAGAGGGGGAGTGTCTGCCGGCGACAGCTGGTACGATAGCCGTCGAGGAGCCCCTCGTCGCGCAGACAACGCTGTGAACGATCAGTGTGCAAAGAGGCGTCGATCAGTGTGCAAAGAGGCGGCGCAGGTTGTCGGAAAGGTGTCGTGGGAATAAGTCGCGGGAATGTATCAAGGGGGTGTCAACAAGGTGCTATACACGGAGCCAATAAGACTGCGCGAAAATGTCCCATAGAGGGATTGAAGGAAAACATCCGCGAAAGGTATCCTCGGTAGCTTTCAGCGCCGCATGCACAAACACAGGGACAAAATAAAAGATGGGCAGTTTCGCTCAAACAAGGAAACATTGACAACTATAGCACGATTTATCTCTGCGCTTGGACACCTCGGACGGGGTTATAACTATATGCGGGTGCGACAAGTTGTCTCGACGTAGCGCGCAAGACAACTCCTGCAGCGTAGAAGAAACAGTGCCCTGGAGGCTACCAGGCGTCTCACAACGCAGGCGATAACCAGGAGCATCGCCAGGTGGCGTGGTAGGCGTTGTACCTCTCCGGTGCGCGAGATGAGACCGTCGGGAAACCGTTAGTCACTGCACCGTCCAGTGAAATGTTGGACAACGTTAGCTGAACGTTTGCTGACCGTTCCGCCCATATCACTGCATACACACAGCAGCTCAGGAGGAACACTATATAGTGGGCTTGTACAGTGGCCTGCACACAGCGCTGATGCCAGCAGCGCGAGGGAGAGCGCTGCCCTGGTTCTGCCACCGCCATCTAGGGTGCCTACATGTCCTCCTCACCCACCGCTCCGTGCGGAGCGATGGGCGAAGAGGTGCACCCTAAAGGCGTAGCGTTGACGGTGCGCCCCCTTCGTCACTGTTGCTGCCTAGCGCACTCCGCGCCTCCGGAGGCCTCCGAACTCGCCTCCCCCCACCCTCTATCCCGCTGCCTCTTTCCCTTTAATGAGTGATGCATAAAGTTTTTCATCATCATCATCATCCACTTACCGTACACGCCTGCCAGCGTGAACTGCTGTGGCAGGAGCGCAAGAAAGGACGCGGTCTGTATGGTGTTTGATTTCTTGCCAGATGTCCTCTTCACGTGTCAGCAAAGTAACCCAACAAGTCGCTTTAAAGCTTTATAATGCTCAATATTAACTTTGTCGGGTCCTTTCATTCCTTCCTTTTTAGTCTTTTCTTGCCTACGTTCATGCACATCTTTCGACACACATACATACGCAGTCCCGTTGTTACCTTATCGTCTGCAGTCTTACTCCTTGAACTCGTTCTTACCTCCGTCGTTGTTTTTAACTATGCAGTCGCTGGGTGCTTTGCATCCTCCAATAGTGGACTTGTGCCACAGAAAAGACCAACAACAGCCCGTCGCTCCTTTAGTCAGCTGCTACAATGGCCAGTGGACGGGCGCGTTTTTTAATGAACTTGTAGCGGTCTAATACGATTTCCACCTGTCGCCCTGCAAGAGCATAGAGAAAGCGTATTGCGTTATGTGCTTCTTCTTTAGGACGTTCCGTCCACCTAGGCAGAGGCTTGTAACTTACATTCGCAGAGAGGCGTCGCTCGGTTTCTCCCACTATTCGCCGAGAGGATAGAAATAATCTCCGTTTTGCACATTAGGCGACTTAAAAGAGAGAGAATGCTGTACAAAGCAACACTCCCCTCTTTGTTTCCCTCGTGTGTGCCTGCCCGTGCGTTTTGTAGTCGCACCTCCCCTTACTCAACGACTACCATAAAAGCGAGGGAGGGGCTGTCAAGGTAGGATGCGCCGTCTTCCTCGGTTTGTAGTACCATTGACACCCTCGGAGTGTTCACAACGACTGAGGCTCGCTCCCCGCCGACTCGCGGAGAGAAACCAAGATGGCGCTGAGTTCATTGTCACGTAGGTGGCGCCCCCTGGCGGGCTTATACATTGCGTGCTCGATTCTTCCGGGGCAAACGTAAAAAGTAAAGGGCACTGCCAGTGACTCGTAGAGAGAGGCACTGAACAATGGAATGACCAAGGCGTGCGAAGGGTAATGGCATTGGACCGTGGCGTCGTCAGAATACGCCGGCTGAAGACCACGCGACAAAGCCTGCAGCGTCGCTTTCGGTTCATCGTCTGCTAGCACTGAGCTAGCAGACGGAAGAGTGACTGACCGTCGCCAGTGGACATTTGAAATACGAAAGTCCCAAAGAAGAAATAACACACAAAAAAACGACGCTTGAGAAAAGTGCCGATGGAACTGAACTTCCGGGACGCGTAGATTGTCACGGGTGGGACACAGCCCGAAGGCCTGACCCGCCGAGGTCGCACGCTAATGCATCCCGAATGACCCAGCTCTTGTACAGCTTGTACACGTAAGCCCGCAGACAGGCAGCGAGTCGTTGCTGCGGCAGACCTCATTCTCCAGTTTCGCGACGGACAATGGAGCGATGTACAAGCAGAAAATTAATCAGCGCCATGAGAAAGTTCAGTGTTTCTGCCTAAAGGGTATAGCAGAATAATGTCACAGGGTTTCTGTGCTGGTTCTTGGTGTCTGCGCCATAGGATTTCTTCCGGAAAATCACTAGAGGGTAACCCGGCACTGTAATCACACAGCCACTATATGGGAATGATGCATGGTAAATTGATTAGTCTAGTATTCGTGCTTATTGCTTCACACGTTCTTGTGGCGTTCCTTATTGTGCTTTATGTTTCTCAGTTTTCAAGCAATTAGTCCTCTTATTTTTCTAACCGCTGGAAGTCAAGAAGCATCTGCGCATATGCATAAAAGCGAAATTCTTGCATATATGAAGTATCATTTCTTGAATAACTTCAGTTAGCATTGTCACGAAGCCGTTTGAAGCCAACTTTAGGCAAATCCACTTAATGTCCATACATGCAGCCTCCCGTTGACTCTAGCGTCAGAGTTTTCGCTGGTTATTTTTGTAGAAAGCTGTAAGGCCTGCACGTGTACAATCTCATATTTAACAAAGTGTCAACTAGTAGTGGCGTTGTGCAGAAAATACTTACACGTAGTAGTAACTTTTATGGGATGTATGGATGTAAATGCATATGACTTCTGTTTTACGCTTTCAAACAAAATAAACCGGCATAGTGCGTGAAGCACAAGAATTCGTCATATTTCGCGCAATTACCGGCAAAGCTGGGCCCGTGTTGAGATTATGCTCTGAAGCTCGAATTGTATGGAAAGATTTCAGCCTATCTTTGTGATGGACATATCGTTAACGGAAGCGGTCGGCCAATGGCAAACGTCACTTCAATCATCATCGTCATCATCATCATCAGCAGCAGCAGCAGCAGCAGCTGCAGTCTGTCTATATGTCCGCTGTAGAACGAAAGTCTTGCAAAAAAAAATTTCGTGAATTCGGCCCCTGATTTCTAAGGCTTCAATAGCTGCTCACAAAATGAGTTCACAACCTGCAGGCTTCTCCATGCTGGTCCATTACCGCGGCTTGTCGTTGTCATTTTTTGCCCGTTCAGCACAACTTGATAAAGTTTTCGGACAAAAACGATATCATTGTGGGGCGACCAGCAGTGGGTATGGGAGTGCGTGCAGCGAGAAAAGTAGGACCACGTGAAGTGGATCAAAGACCTTACTAAGCGCCTACAGAGTTGACCAGTTTCTGTGCAAGCCGCATCGCCGTATATATCAATAGACATCCCTTTTCCTAAACGGCGAAAAAAAGTCCCTATACGCTCTGTGCACATCAGCCACTGCTATCGCGGCCAGCGACCATTTCTACGCCATGTTCGTACCCATGGCAACGCGTCCCGCGAGCGCCCGCAACGATTCAGGTAACGTGTACGCACGCGCTCCAAGTAATTCCCGAGTGCGGTCTTATAATGTAAACGAAAGTCTCCCCGCAGAAAATCTGTGGTCAGGCATAATAACAATAATAATTAAAAAAAAAACACCGCCCCTTCCAGTCAGTAAAGACGGTCAAACAGCAAAGCTGTGTTAGTTACACCGAGTGTTATACACCATGCCAGTCAAACTTCGCAAGGAGTCTGTATTGTAAATATTTTGTTTCACCATTCTTTCACCTCATTTTCGCTTTTGCCTGCTTCGCGTGGTGAGTAATCTTTATGAGTGCTTTTTTTTTGCGATTCCCCCAGTGTATTTTTTTTTTTGCGCGTGATGCAGGCCCTATACGACGACGAGCCCGTTCACTAGCCAACTCTTGCTGACGCTCGCGGTAGGCAGCTGCTACCTTAGGAGTACGCCTTACCCGTGGTCTTTCCATAGTTGTATCTGGGACGGAATGTGCGTAAACACTGAGCTAATGCTCCGTACATTGTGCGCAAGGCCCACCACTGGAGATGTGGGCACTGCAGTTGTTTTGACGATTGATTTGATTGGCTTGACCATTGACGTCTTTGTGTTTCTTTGTGTGGTTACGCACACGTTCGGCTGCGACGGATAGAACGACGTCAGTGACGGCATGCCCGCAGTCCGCCGTTGTCGCTTGCGTTCGACGTCTCGAGTTTGCTTAGAGAATCAGAGGAGGGAGACACGGACCTACGGCCCTCCGCACTGCAAACTAAATAGAAGACAAGCCCACGACTGGCGTCGCATGCAAACCAATTCATACCCGCACCTAAACCTCTTACACAAGCAGCACCCGACATATTACACAGACACCTGCCCGTGGTGCGGCGCGAAACCCACGCTGGCCCACATAACGTGGGAATGTACGGCTCGGCCAAGCAACGTCAATTCACCTTTTCTAAGCGTCACAGACTTCGTACGGCAGTGGGAGGCACTACTCGCAAGCGAGGATCAGGGGAGCCAGTTGGCCCTCCTGGACCAAGCTCAGCGAGCCGCAAGAGCCAGTGGAGCCCTGGACTGAGGGCCCCACCCAGACCTGCCATAACTCCGATTAACTGAGCAATAACGTTTTTTTCTCTCTCTCTCGAGTTTGCTCGAGACGTCGCAGCCGCCCGCCAATGCATCCGCCCGGCAATGGCTCATACCCCCGTAAACGCGGCCTCCCCGTTACGGCGACAGAAGTGAAATTATGCGCTGGAATGACGAGCGGCAACGGAGCCATGCTGTGGAAGACAACGACGACGAAGAGCGCGGGAGCAGTGTGGCACGAGCCATAGAGTTTGATGCAATAATTGCATGAAACTCTATGGCACGAGCGCGTTCACGCGGTAGAGCGCCTACGGAGCCAGCTGCGGAAGAAGACGACGTCGGCGCCCGAGCCGTTGCTGATGATGATAGCTTCAGCGAACTCCGACAACGACGACACAGGGTCCGCATAAACAGCTTCACTGTAAAAAAAAAGATTATGTGCAAAAGACGTCGTTCAGGCTTCACGAGCTGCGAGATGTTGCACTCAGTGTCGGCCAATGCGCTTTGCCCCAGAACGAACACTCCGCGACGAGGGGGGGACCACCTGCCTACGGTTTCGCCAAAGACGAAGATCGACGAGCTCGCGCCATTCCTCGCGCACTTGCGGCCCCGCGTGCCTCGTGCTTCGAACGCCGGCGATCGTCCCGCAAGAGCCCGAGAACTGTTCGTTCGAACCATGGAAGACTCGGCTGCGTCGCGCGCAGTGGAGTGTAGCGACGGCGCCGTCTCTGACGGTGCCGCCCGTTGTACGCCCGCCAGCGCCCTGGCCGAGAACAAGACCGACACTACGGCGCTCCTGCGCTGGATCAACGGGTACCTGGGAACCCGGTACGGTAAGGTAGAAGACCTGTGCTCCGGGGCGGCGTACTGCCAGTTCGCGGACATGCTCTTTCCCGGAACCATCGACCTGGACAAGGTGAACCTGAGGGCGGCCAAGCGAGGACGCGAGGCCGTCCAGAACTTCGAGGCGCTCCGAGAGGTCTTCAAGGAAGTCGGCGTCGACCGAGAAGTGCCGGTGGAGCGTCTGGCCGGAGGGAACTACCGGGACAACCTGGAGCTGGCGCTGTGGTTCAAGGAGTCCTTCGACGCCCAGTACGCGGTCGAAACCGCGGATGCCGCCGCGGGCCACGCGACGCCGCTCGTGATCGCCACGTCGGGACCGTTCGCGTCCCACACCATCGTGCACGAGCACCGCTTCACCGGGGCCAGTGGCAACGCCGAGGATGCCCGCGCTGCCGTGGACGAGACCGGAGCTGCCGGCCCCGGGCGCGGTCTCCCGCCGTCCAGGTCCGTTGGCGTCGCGGCGAAGGTTGCGACTTGCGGCGGCGGCGGCGCCGGCGCCGGGGACTTCTCGGACACCGTCGAAGAGCTCGCGGGCCAGGTCGCGGAGCTCAAGGACGCCCTGTACTGGCTGGAGCTGGAGCGAAACTTCTACTACAGCAAGCTGTGCGAGATCGAGGTGCTCTGCTGGGAGCACGAGCGGGAGCACGGGAAGGACGACGTGACCGAGCAGATCTTGGACCTCATGCGCGCCAGCGACGACGACGACTGGTACGGCGAGGAAGAGGACGACACCGCACAGAGTGGCGAGCTCGAGGCCGAGGTGCCTGCCGAGGAGCAACCGCGCTAAGCTGGGGAGCCCACATCGACGTCCCTTTGCGACCCCCCGTCCGACCGATGCCCGCTGCAGCAGGGCGGCTCCTTCGCGACGACAAGGCGCTTTGCTCTCCGTTTTTTCTCTTCTTCCTTTTTTTTTGTTTTTCTCAAAGAAACACTTTTTTTTGCTTGCTTTCCAATAAAGGTCCTTTTCTGTTTTGCTTGCTTACTGAGTCGTCGGTCCTCGCTCATGCGTGATCGAGTGACTGGCTTCTTTGAGTGCCTGATGAGTAAAGTTAGCAGCGACAGGGAGCGGTGAGCAAGTGCAGAAACAACGAACCCGAAGACTCACGTCAGTAGTGCTTCAACTTGCCAGCTTCGTTCGTAGCCTGCGAGTCTCCTTAATGCCTTATTCAATGTGTTATTGTAACTGTGGTTAGGTTAAAATGAGACATCCACGCAATCGTGGCATTTACTACAAAGGAAACCCATACGGGTTCCTAGAAAGAAAAAATCGTCCTGGTCCGGGACTCAAACCCGGGACCACCCCCTTTCGGGGCAGCGGCTCTACAATTTCAGCTAACCAGGCGGCTAGCAGATGGCAGGGCGAAGTCGAATATGTCAACAACTCGAAGCAAAGGCAAGAGTTTGACGTACTTGTTCTGCGGAAACCCGCCAGGTGGAGAGAAGTAATTATGTGAAAATGAGACTTTCTACGATTGCGTGGATCTCTCAGTTTCACTTCATTACTTCTCTCCATCTTGCAGGTTTCCGCATAGCTATTACGTGTAACTGTTGTTATTCACAATCGATACGTGACTGTCAGCGGTGGGCATCGTAAACGGGCTTTGCAACTCTGCTTAATTATTATAGGGCTCTACGGGGAAATTTTGTATAAAAACTGGCTGTGGCTTAGCTAAGGTTAAGCCCAGGATGCGAAGCTTACTAGCCTTTATTTTAACGCGACAGCGTTAAGGAGCCCGTGTCGCAGAAAAGCAGGTGTCGTCGGCGTCGGCTCAGGCGTGCGGCGCTTGCTCAGGCGCACATTTCGTTGTCGCGCCGAACGCTGCGTTGCTCGACGCTCACCGCGTCCGATGCGGGGCGCGTAGTCGCTGCGCCGTAGCAAAGCCACCTAGAAACAGTCTCTGTAGCACGCCGCAACCTTCGCTTCTCATTCCAACGAGCAGCTGTCTCCAGGAGGCATCTCACCTCGTGAGTGTCTAGCAGAGGCAAGCGCAGCTCCGCGACGCCGCGAGCGACGGCGCGAGTTGGAGCCCCGTTTCTCCTCTGTCATGACGTCACGGTGTCACGTGGTATTGAAGGCGACACCGCCGCGCCTGAGGAGCTGGGTTGAGCTCTAGTAATATGCTTCGCATAAAACACAACCGAAAACAGAAATAGAAAAACGTGTACATCGCAGGAAAATGAAAAAAAAACTCTTCATTCTCAAATATGCCAATTATTCTTACGCATCATTATGCGTAAGAATAATTATTACTGACAGAAAATAATGTAAAATAATGCAGCATTTTGCAGATTGCAACAGGTTAGGTGGGAATGGCGAAATAAGACGATATGCAAAGCTGAGCGTTAAATCTGAGTCATTTCTCTGCTTTCCTCTGCCGCCTATGGGGAACTTGAGAAACAATTACACGAGGTAGCATATAGACGCTGTTAGACGCTGCCGGAATACTTGGTGCAATAAAAAAACTGGCTGTGGCTTAGCTAAGGTTAAGCCCAGGATGCGAAGCATACTAGCCTTTATTTTAACGCGAAAGCGTTAAGGAGCTCGTGTCGCAGAAAAGCCGGTGTCGTCGGCGTCGGCTCAGGCGTGCGGCGCTTGCTCAGGCGCACATTTCGTTGTCGCGCCGAACGCTGCGTTGCTCGACGCTCACTGCGTCCGATGCGGGGCGCGTAGTCGCTGCGCCGTAGCAAAGCCACCTAGAAACAGTCTCTGTAGCACGCCACAACCTTCGCTTCTCATTCCAACGAGCAGCTCTGTCTCCAGGAGGCATCTCACCTCGTGAGTGTCTAGCAGAGGCAAGCGCAGCTGCTTATATACCGCCGCGACGGCGCGAGTTGGAGCCCCGTTTCTCCTCTGTCGTGACGTCACGGTGTCACGTGGTCAGCCTTGAAGGCGACGCCGCGAGCGACGGCGCGAGTTGGAGCCCCGTTTCTCCTCTGTCATGACGTCACGGTGTCACGTGGTATTGAAGGCGACACCGCTGCGCCTGAGGAGCTGGGTTGAGCTCTAGTAATATGCTTCGCATAAAATCGCAGATCCCACACGCTGTGGGAATCGGTTTGCGCGTAGCTTTCATTGGTGCTTTGAGGAGAACCTGCGTTGGATGTTTGGAAGCTGTAGGCAGATTCCGTATCTGTTCCAACAAATTGACAAAAGAAAGAAGAAACGCTGTCGAACGCTGCCGGAATTCTTGATGCAATAAAGATTGCAGATCTTATGCGTGCTGTGGAAATCGGTACAAAGCGAAGCGTTCATTGGCGTTGGCGAAGAACGCTGTTATTGTTTTAACGACCATTTGCGAGTGTACATGCACAAGGCCGTGCTGGACGCATTTTCTCAGGGAAACTAGTTGTGGCGCTCGAACTTGTGGATCCCACGCGTGACGACGAAGGAATGATGAAACGATGACATAACGAGGAATGATGGAATAACGATGAAAGAGACAACAATATTCGTCATCTGTCTTGCTTGCGCTTCTTTCTTGAAAACTCTTGTCTGTTCACTAATTTCCTGTCAATAATGCTATGTCACGCATGATAACGCGCACAACGTTCGTGCCCTGCCAGTACCGGGCAGGCGGTGTTGGAGAAAGGAAATGGGGCTCCAGATGTATGACTATTATCGTTTAGGAATAAGATAAGCCCCAGAGGGGGCAAACGCTTCATGGAGTGATAGATGTCAGTTTAAATACTGTTCTTGTCACACTTTTGTCGTGGTCTCGCTGTCGCTGTCAACGTCACTCACGTCGTGGTGCCTTCTCGCCATCAATTCCACGCCCGTCACTGTGGCCCTCTCGTTGTTGTTGTGTTGATTAAGGCACAGTCACCCTATGCCGACCCGCGGCACCAATTTCGGTCTACCGACTGTCGGCGACATCGTTTCTTATGCGAAGCATACTAGCCGCACAACCACGCTCTTCCTTGCTGCGCCGCGCGCGGCCGCGTAGCTACCATATGACGTCATAACAGCTGCAAAAGCGGAGGCTCAACTCGTGCGCTCGCTTGCGGCCGCGTAGCTATACATAGCCGGGTCTCAGCTCGTGCGCTCGCCTGCATGAGTTGTTTCTTCGTCTAGCCGAACCAAATATAGCCAAGCAACAGCAGTTCGCCAGGCTAAACAGTGGTTCAACAACTAAAATAAAGGCTAGTATGCTTCGCATCCTGGGCTTAGCCTTAGCTAAGCCACAGCCATTTTTTTTACCTTCGTGTCGCGGGTGCCTCTGTCACACTGTACCGACGTCGAGCTCTCCGCCTACACCGCTGGCAGATTGTCGGCGTCGGCAGAGTGTGACATAGGCGCCGACACGAAGGTGAAAAACGCTATTGCCGACAGTCGGCAGACCGAAATCGGTGCCGCATGTCGGCCTAGTGTGAGTGAGCCTTTACTATAGATTGCGCACCGTAAGATTTAAGGATGTCAAAGGCGTCCAACTCATCGAATTTGTCTTTTTCTTCAAAAGTAGGAAAGCGACACGTGTGGAGGAGGGAGGAAAGAGAAAAGAAGGCAGGGAGGTTAACCAGAATAACGTCCGGTTGGCTACCCTACACCGGGGGAATGGGAAAGGGGAAAGCAAGGATCACAGGGAGAGAGAGGAGGGAAGGAAAGAAGGAAATTGCGGCAAGTTCGCTGACGCGTGTGGTTTTACAGAAATTGCATTAATAGTCACAGGTGGTCGCACAAACCCATCGTCCTTAAGAAACACAAAAGCGCCTTCACCGCTTTATGGGCCGACGGGCGATGGGGGCGGTGTTCCAGCAGCACCTGCGTACGCAGAATGATCTCTTAGGTGACATCGCTAAATTCAGCACGCTCAAATTTCACTTCGCTGTCCTGCTTCAGTTTGTCGAAGGCCAACATAGCAAATTACAGGGTCCATGTGTGCACCCAGGGCCGTGCATTTGGAATCGCACGTGTGCGGCTCGGCCGCGAATCAGCAGCTGCTCCCTTGCTTGTTTCCGGGAGTCGCGTGATTGCCTTCGCTCGCGTATAGAGCAGCTGGGCTTGTTTCCCGCAGCCGTTCTCTTTGTGTGCAGCTTGTCTTTCGAACGTTAACCACTTTCCGATAGTGTTGTCTGACTCGCAGCATCGGCTCCGAGCTGCAGTGGGAACAGCTGTATACAGTCGCTCGTGCTAATATGGCGTCTACTGAAATCCGGTTACTTGGGCGATATTTTACAACCTGAAGGAGGTAATTGATTTGAATTTCATGTGCCCATTCTGTCACGCCTAAGGTTGTTCAATTCCAAGATAATTCAAATAACAAAACCTTGGAAGACATCTGTTGGTCACTGTCCATGTCAATGCCAGAGCATTTCAATAAAAATTCTCTTAAAGACTCACCATCCTAGGCAACAATAAGGTACACATTTCGTTTAGATCCGTGCACCTGAGCAATCGCCCTAAGCTACCCTCAATACTGGCGCACAGCTGACGGAATTTCGGCGTCCGCAGCGCAGCGCCATGATGCAAGATTCCTATATTGTTTTTCTGTCCACAATCCCCTTCCCTATGCAGAGTAGTATAGACGCCGGAAGAATCCTCTGCGTCTCAATAAACAGCTTTCTATCTTTTCTTGGCTGTGCTCGAATCTCGTGAGGTTAAGACAAGTCGTAAGGAGACAGTTGAGCCTGAAATTAACAAAATAAGGACCCCAGTCGGCCTTCTAGCACGCCTGTAGCCACTGTATCCTTATCGTGGCTTCTCTCCATTCATCGTTTGGTGTGTGTGTGTGTGTGTGTGTGTGTGTGTGTGTGTGTGTGTGTGTGTGTGTGTGTGTGTGTGTGTGTGTGTGTGTGCGTGTGTGTGTGCGCGTGTGCGTGTGTGTGTTAGCGTGCGTGCGCCCGCGCGCGCGTGTGTTTGTGTGTGCGCGCGCTCGCGGCCACGTGATCACTCCTGGATTGATGATCTGTCGCTAAACACTGTAACATCGCTAAGCCCTTTAAGCGTGCCCTTCACCATCGCTCGCTTCTCGTTTAGTGATACCTGAGAAGCGTGCCCAAAGGACGAAAATAGGCCGTCAGCCTCAACGTATTCCCTTCGCGTTCGGGCCGAAGCAATAGCTGAGGGGGGGGGGGGGAGCTAATGAAAGGGAAAAGGCCGGTCGAGAGCCCGGCCACGATCTTCGGCATCCATTTTTCTGCCAGTGTGGGTGTGCCGCACCTTATGGCCAGCCAGGCTACACTGCAGGTTTCTTGACAATGCAGCGCTCCCCGACGCTTGGGGTATTTTTAGGCCGCGCACAGGACGCTTGCTGCATAGCTGAAGCGCTCCCACGTTGGGACGTTTCGGAGGCGGGAATTGCTCTCTTCTCGCCGCTACCCCGTTCTCCTCAAGTCAGGAAGCCTGCCTCGGATATCTCTGGCTAACATCGCTGCGCTGCCATAGGCAACTGAGTATTGTAACGGGGCCGTCACTCCTGAGCGTCTTCGCCCATGAATCACAAAAACTGGACGTGTAAAGGATGCGCTGAAAGGGTAACGTTAACGTCTAGTAGCTGTCTTGGTCAAGACCTTCTTTAGACTTGGACGTCTGCGAACACGTCAATGTAGCCGCGGATATAGCTCAGATTAACTGTGGAGCTCTGCTGATGGTATTTATATATTTCTGCGGGCGAATCACAAAAAGAACTAACTGGATGTATAAAAGATGTATTGAATGAGTAACGTTAATGTCTAATAGCTGTCCTGGCCAAGACCTTCCTTAGATTTGGCCGTCGACAAATACGTCAGTGTAGACAATGGTATATCTCAGATTAATTACACAGCTCTGCTGATGGTATCTTAATATTTCATCGAATGAATCACAAAAATGAGCCACTGGGTGTCTAAAAGATGTATTGAAAGGGTAACGTTGATGTCTAGTAGCTGTCCTGACCAAGACCTCCTTTAAACTTGAACGTCTGCAAACACGTCATTTTAGACGCGGATCTCTCAGATTAACCATATAGCTCCACCGATGGTATCAATACTTCAGTGGGTTCGTCACTCCTCAGCGCCTTCTCTATAGTGAAACACAAGCGCGGCTGGATGTGCATGATATGTCTTGAAAGATATTCCAGCAAAACTTTTTGTTGGGCTAGTTGGTGCATTACTGAAGTACTATAGCGCCAAACAGACGACACCGTGTCTCTTCTTCCTGTGTCGTCTGTTTGGCGCTATAGTACTTCATGTCTTGAAAGGGTCGTGTGGTAAGAAGTCTTTTGAACAAGATAATAGGCAGTTTTAGTACTGCGCCATGACGATACGTACGCAACATGCAAGTGTTTTGCGGAATGTAGGAGCGCGTGTCGCGTTATGGCTTTTAGTACTGCGAAATGCCTACGTACTACGTAAGCGGGCGAGCGTTAGACGCCAGGCGCGTCGGAGCGCATTGGTCGCGTCCGCCAGTACGTCGAACCGTCGGTCGAACTAGACGCTGTTGACCTCGCTAACGTGATCTAACGTGCGGGCGCGTTCCCGCTTCGTCGAACTACATTTAGGCCTTTAGGAGATTCTACCTTTAATACGGATTAAATACACGAATCATATCGAGAAAAATAAAAACCGAGCATTTGATTTCTGAGGCCGGCACGGTCATTTCCGACGAACTGCGCCAAAAGCAGGCCGAGCCTTTCGCGCAAACCGCACACACTGAACACTTTCTCGAAAACAGAGTTCCCACTTTTTTCTATGCGTTCCCACCGTGCTGTGTTCGGGAATGGCTTCTGCGCGTTCACTTCACGCAGCAAAGCCTTTCTCTTTTCGCGTCACAATATGTAATATTTTAGCCACGTCATCGAAGGAACCCGACATCAAATACGGCAATGTCAACATGCGTATTTGGTAGGAAAGACACACCTTTTTCAGCTCTTCAAATTCGCTGACGCTGGTCCGAACGAGTCGAAAACTTAGACTCATCGGAGAACATAACGCAGCACCAGTGCTCTGCAGGCCATTGTGCATGGCTTTGTGAAAACGGGAGTCTTGCGCTTCGATCAGCTGCTGAGACCAGCGGCCGCTTCTGCGACGGTATACGCGGCTTCGCAGATCAGCCTCGTGTAGACGGCGCCTAATAGTGGACGTGTTGGCAGACAATTCGAAAGTGTCCTTAATCTCGCTAGCAGGGATGTTGGGTGCATCTGCTGCAGCGCGGCCACAGTATGTAGGTGTTCGTCGTTTCCTGTAGCCCGCTGCCTGTGCCCACGAGGCAAGATTTCAAACCGTACGTCCCTCGTCGTGGTATAGGCCTGGCAAATTCTATTAATTGTAGACAGTGCACGACCTGTTTTCTCCGCAACCCCCACGTTGTTGTATACACCACGACTGCAAAGAGCAATGATTCGAGCTCTTTCTTTGGGGCTTACACTCGGCATTGTCAGTTTCAAATGACGCGTGAAAAAAGTGATCGGCCCCAGCGTATTCGAGCTTTTTTGGTGGCTTTAAAGTTGTGCGCATTTTCAGAAAAAAGAGCGAATAAAAACGTAACGTCGCACACCGACCGTTACCGATCGGCCCCCTGCGCTGTTCGCATCGCAACCAGATGCTGATAGCATGGCATCAGTGGAAGCAAAATCAAAGCGCTGTGCAAGGTGTAATCGGTGGTAAGTGTGAACGTGGCGCTCCAGTGGCAAAGCAAGCAAACGAACGCCAAAGAAAATAGAAGTGAACTATCGCGAACCGGAAATTCGCGCCTCTCTCTGATACACTCTTAGAAAAATTTACACCCTTTGGGGCGTATCTTGTCCCACAACAATAATCGTCATCCATGCTGCCCGCGTTTCCTTTCTTTAACGCTGCGAGCCCGGTACTTTCCAGTCACGAACGGCATGCGCCTTATCAGTGTGACGCAGCATTCTCGACAGGAAAGTAGTGAGCGCCGAGTTTTCAAGAAAGGAAACGCAAGCAAGGCAGATGACTATTGTTGTGGGACAAGTATACACCTCAAAGGGTGCAATCATTTTAAGAGTGTAGCGACAGGCAGGCGGCCACAATTGGGCCTATCGCGTTTCATTCGACGCCAATAGTACGCAGTACTAAAACTGTCTAATAGTGCAACAGTCTCTGCCCGTAGCTCCTCGCGACAGGCGTCTTTCAGGCGTTCGGTGATAAGTTGTGCGCCATAGATTATAACCCTGAAGGAGCGTTACACGCCAAGCACCTGCCAGTCCAGAGTGCCGGGTTAAGCGGTTCCGTTTCCACGCCACCACAAAAATCACTTTAAAAAAGAAAGCAGTCTACATTCCGTTATCTGTATAATCGCAACTGTATCACGCATCCTTTGCCTCGCGTAACATAGGCTCGAGATAACCAATATACAGTGTATGTGCAGGGTCGCAGAGTGGGCGCTTATCTGTCAGCTAAGAGCTCCCTCTTGAACGGCCCATTGACCGTGGAAGTGCAATGCGTTTATCTTTATTAGCCTCTTATGCAAGGCTCGTCAACCGGATCCCCGCTCCTTACGGCACGACGGAGTGACAAGAGCTGATAAGGGAGCCTTCGCGCATGCGAGTCCGAAACACCGGGATTAGGGACTCGCGCTTTGATAGGGAAGCTCGATGCTGCGAGGCACTGTGATGCCGACTACGGAGAAAACAAGTTAACTAAAAAAAATTAAGTTATGGGTTTTTACGTGCCAAAACCACTTTCTGATTACGAGGCACGCCGTAGTGGAGGACTCCGGAAATTTCGACCAGCTGGGGTTCTTTAACGTGCACCTAAATCTAAGCACACGGGTGTTTCCGCATTTCGCCCCCATAGAAATGCGGCCGCCGTGGCCGGGATTCGATCCCGCGACCTCGTGCTCAGCAGTCCAACACCATAGCCACTGAGCAACCCCGGCGGGTAACAAGTTAACTGCGACACACAGGCCTAAGAAGCTGCGGGCTTTGCGGTTTTTGTCTAACCCCGAGGCCTGTACGGCACGTCGACTCCCGCCGGTTTTGCTACGCCAGTCAGTAATGCCCTTGGGAACCGTGTCTGAGCGGGCCGTTGTAGTCTCTAGCGCATTCACTTTATGTCGTTCTCGCGGCCAAGTTGAAATAAATGAGAAGATAAGATGCGGAAACTCGTGGCAACGAGGCGTCCTTACTGCCATCGTCTTCATGCGGTCCGTTGTTATAGCTGACACACAGAGCAATGAGCTAATGTGTTGAACGAGCGATTGTGTGGACTATAACGTATAAGGGATACGGCAGTAATGGTGCGTTCAGACCAGTCGTAAACGCGCCTGTTGAAGTAGACAGAAGATAAAGGAACGAAACACTGGGAATTTAGCCTTATGATATACCCGGTTGTTCATACCCTGCATTGGCGAAAGAGAAATGTGACACAACCGTCATATAGGGCCACAACAGTCATGAAATCATTCTGATATCTCATGCAGCGTCACTGTGTGTTTACGCTACGGCTGTAACGTATAAAACTTCGTGCTTATAACATTATCCCGAAGTATGACACGGTGTCACGCTCTCAGACACTGTCTCTTTTTTGTGCGTGTGGCACTACGTGTTTTGTGTGTATACGACACATTAACAAAGCGTTAGCTACATAGCACTTGTTTCGCTTGCTCGAGAGGTATTGCTAATGCCTGTCAAGCGTTGGCACATTTTGTGCACAGTGCCGTCAAACCCTGAATAACCTAACTGGGGACAGTGATCTGGCAACCACGTCCGCCATCCGCGTCCGCCATCTTTCCTGCGGCGAAGTTGCGAAACGGCTGCATCCTGGTACGCTCGGCGTCGTTGCAGTGCGGCTCCACAGGCCTCTGTGAAATGCAAAAATCCTCTTTGTCGTCAAGTGATTCACAAATAGTGAACGTCAAGCGTTGCCACGAATCAAAGAAGCCGCGCTAACAGATTTTTTTGCGCATCAAGTTACCTGTCCTGGTGGCAGTCTGAAGAGGGTGTAACATATTTTTTTGCGCATCAAGTTATCGGCCCTGGTGGCAGTCGCGAGAGGGTGTATAGTAGACTGCTTCGAAATCGTAACTGCATGGCGAGCCACTTCTCGCAGTGGCATGCGCTTCGACATGCACTAGTGTGCCGAAAAATTGCTCATTTGCTCTCAACAAAAAACTGCCGGACCATTCTTTTTAATAAAGTTTATTCTTCTTCTTCTTCTTCTTCTTCTTGCTCTCAAGTGTCAGCGTGAAGCTTCTAAAATAACTTTGCGTCGGAACACAACCAAGCATGCAAATCACATAGTTGCGTTCGCAAAAAAAAAGAAACATGTGTCGCACGTGCGTCTCGAAATCGATGCTCCATACACGCAACTAATGAGCATTGCGGTTTCTTCCTCCGCTTTGGGTTCTCAACTTGTTCCATAGTGCAGAGGAAAATTTGACAGTGCATCAATGTGCTGCGAACCCGGAGGTCAGAGGTGACCGGCAAGTCGACTGTGTACTCGTGTTCGTTCGCCGCAGCAAAGAGGGAGAGAGAGAGAGAGAGATGCAAATGAGATAAAGGCAGGTAGTTTAACTAGAGTTAAAACCTCCGGTTTGCTACCCTGCACGAGGGGAAGGGAAAGAGGAAGTAAAGACGGAAAGAATAGCGTGACAAAATCAAGCTTGAAAGAAAATATATGAAAAGGGACGGAATGGGATCATTATAGTCTTTCTAATAGGCCACTGTCACGTAAAAAAGGTCAACAAAGCATTGACCGACTTTCGCTGCGACGACAGTTCATGCAGGTGTTCGCGTGATGGAACGCGAAAGCTTCTGTTACGTTTTCGTCACCGCCAGTACGCTTGCGGGATTAAACAGCGCCGGTGCGAGCGCTTTCCCCTCGCTCGCATTTCGTGGGCAGTGCTCACTCGACAAGCAACTCTTTCCTAATTCTAAACCTATACCCGTGGGAAGCGGCACTGTCTGTGCTCGAGCTTGAAAGACCAACTGAGGCTGGCGGAGCGGGCGCCGCGGGCGGTGGTTGCTGCTGGACTTCTGGACCGAGGAATCTGCCCACCAGCGGGTGAAGAGCACTTTCTCCACCCGCTCTCCTTACCTCTTCAAGGTGTAACAAACTTTACTACTACTACTACTACTGCTGCTGCTGCTGCTGCTGCTGCTGCTGCTGCTACTACTACTACTACTACTACTACTACTACTACTACTACTACTACTACTACTACTACTACTACTGCTATTCGCACTGAGTTTGCGCTTCCGGCGTATTTAAGTACAAGACTTCGCTGTATTTACAGACGCTTGGGCAGCAAGAACATGGCGCAACAAGAGAGATTGCGCAAACATGCGGCTCCGCCCTAGGGCTCTGTCTTCATACCATAGTCGCACACCGATAAAAAAAAGGTAACTAGGTTCCAAACGGAAAATACAGAAAACAAACGTACGTGCAATTTAGCAGCACGTTGCATGATGAAGCGGCGACAGCTTGAGCCCCGAGCGCTGGGGTGCTGCTGTGGAGATGCAGCATGTGTATCCAGGTACTAACTTCACTCCTCCATTTCCTTTAGCCGCGTTTTGGAAAGGAATTGCTTTCGTGAACTTTGCTGCCTTAACTGTTCAGCGAATAAACGGCGACTATAAACACACCAATTGTACTTGTTATGCAAATTGGCTAGAGAGCATTTGTGCTTTATAATGAATGAAAAGTGGCAACTTACGCAAAAATGAGTCTCTGTTCCTAATTGTCTTAATTGTGATGCGGTCCCGAAAAAAAAAATTAAGTGATCTTCGTGTCGCCAACTACCTGCCACTTGTTTTCTTATTCAACTCGCGAAACAATATTTTGAAACGCGAGAATGTAAGATCAGTTTACGCTTTTCTTTTATGTTAAAAAAAAGAAATGTTCCACTGCATGCGTTGGTATGTAAAAGTAGCATATATATATATATATATATATATATATATATATATATATATATATATATATATATATATATATATATATATATATATATATATATATATAAAGAGAGAGTAGTCGTACGCTATAGTTTATTATATTACAAACGCACGCTTCGTCAACCAATTTTTCGTACGGGAACTATAGCGTCGGCTTCGAGCGCGAATTTCAACGAAGCTTACTTGGTGAAAACTTACACAGGAACAGTATTTTTTGGGATGACACGCATAAGAGTAAACAACCACGCAAGCGGCTACATGATCTCAAATTAGATGCTACTTTTTGCGCGCTAATCTAACAGCGCCCCGTTCGCAACGCCGATTGCGTCTGGGCCACTGCTTTGCTCGTGCGCGTATATTTATTCCCTAATTTTCTTGCGCTCGTTGCTGAAGAGAACTGACCCAACTTGTTGCCAGCTTTACCATGGATGTCTTGCTTAGCTGATAGCAGCGCATGGCAGAGGGAGGACATCGCTGAACAAATGCGAAAGCTCCAGCTACGCACGAAGCTATATATGCTGTCCAGCGAGTGGTCGCTGTATAGTTTCGTTTTACCCTGCCGCATAGGTAAAATGGCGAACGGCGCTTGCTGCAACACCGGCAGATGGCAAATTGAAAAGCAGGGAAGCGTTGCAAGTATTACAAATACTTCCAAAAAGATGAGGCGTCTGTAGGCTGCAGCAAAAATACGGAGAACGCTCAGCATGTCCTAATGGATTGCGAAGGGATTCACTTAATGAGAACCGGAGGTAACGTACACCAGAAGCGTTTGGATTTTAAAGTGGACTGAAGCATCAACCGGTCGGCAGTCGAGATACCCAAGAGGCGTTTAGAGTGCTAGTGGAAAAAGAAAAGAAGCAGAGACGAGAGTGATACAACCGGATCCGTTACATGCATAGGTAGCCATACAAAGTAGATAGGGAAGATCTGTGGGGAACAAATACAGATTGTGGCGATGTATACAAAAATGCTAGAATGCAAAACATGTACAGCATACCTGAATAAATAAAGTAGGCTAGGTTATTATTTGTCACCGCCGCATTCCAAAGGGGATGCCATTAAATCACCATCATCATCATCATCATCATGAATAGCGCAGTGCGCCTAACGAAGGACAGACTGGCACAGTGGTGGCGTGTGACTTGGCAACAGCGCAGAGTGATAAACTCTGAGTGGAACAGGCTGAACTCCAGTGCCTCAACGTCAACGTCAAATATCTGTGCACCAGGTCGGGCTGTGTGTATACATAAGAGCTGGGGTCATCCCTTACCCCCACGTCCCTCCTCCACCTATCTATTTTTTCATTTCAGTCTTCTTTTCTTTTTCTTTATATATCGCCATGTATATAGCATTTTCTCCGGCTAGGGCGCTTTAAAGCAGCCCGCTCGTTGCAAAGGGTTCTGACACAATTCATCATCATCATCAACATAGCGAATATATCTTGGACTGATATATTTGTTCCACGTTTCATTGTTTGTTATCACAAAGCATGGGCCCCAAGTTCCAACAATAAGCACAAAATGAGGGTTAAGTTGGAGAGTTCGGTTGAATTCGCCACCACCCCGATTCAACGGGGATGCTCATCCGTCGATCCGTGCCTTCTTACCGCTATTAGCCTTCGTTCTTATCGAAGCTTAGAAAAATCGCGCAATATTAAATAAACAAAACAAAGTTCACGCTTCCTTTTGACTTTTCTCTTTAACGTGTGCTGCACTTATTATTTTTTGCTTTCTTATTAATTGAATGTGAGAACACAGTGTACGAATATGTCTGTTTGAAATATTTAAAATAACGAATTTTATGTCTATGTAACATGCGCTGCACTTATCACTTTCTTCTTTTTTTTTGCTTTCTCATTAATTGAATGTTCGAACACAGTGTACGAATAAGCGTGGACGAGATCACTACAGCGCTTCAAAAGCATTCACCCCTGTCGGGATCGGGTTTGGCCAACGACCTTTCTCAAGCTCTGTCCGCGTTGTTTCTTTTGTGAGCGAAGGGATGCTTAAACCCGAAGCACTTGATTACTCGGGCTTCATTGTTGCCCGACGAAAGCTCCCTCTTTCCCCGCACTCGTGTCTCCGACCACAACCTCCACCGAGACAGATACAAAAAAAAGAAAAGAAAAGAAAAGAAACACAAGTGGGCAAATAAAAAAATATATATATAGTCCAACACGAGCGGAGAAATAGACGCAAGAAAGCGGCAGGCGTGCGCTGTCACGTTTCCGCCATTTTTGCGGCACGAATCCCGCGCCCGGACTGGAAGTCGCCACTGAGTGTCGCTACTTTCGTCGCGCGCATTTCTAACTTCTTTTTCTCTCTCTCTCTTTTCGCCACTTGTTCTTCTTGTCCTTGCCTTCTCTGACATCAATGTTTACTTTTCTATCCTGTCTGCGGCTGCGTGCGAGATCTCACGAAGTCCTGAGGATAGGGCGACTTAACTTTTTTTCTTTCTTTACTGGAGACCCCGCACGACCCCACGTCTCGAGAAAAAACAAACAAACAAAAGCAATGTCGCGACAGTCGCGTCGTCTGTCTTCTCGGATCGTGACGGTCCGTATAGGTCTCTTGGTGTCGGCTCAGAAGCCCGTATAGCGCACCTACGCGAATGTGTATGGCAACGGCGTATTCGCACTGTCGCGGTGATCCAGCTTGCGAGCGGAGAAGAGAAAGCAACAATGGAAGCGGAGGAGAAAGCTGCGGTCGCCGTGGAAGGAGGACGAACGGCGAAAAAAATCGCGTTCACACTGGCGGCGAAATCGCTTTCGCGCCGACGAAATGATGACGCGCGGATCTCTTCCTGCTTCTGGTATATATAGTGCGCTGGTTTAGACGGCTTCTGCGAGGTACCTAAACTGGTGCCTAGACACAGTTTTATCCACTGCTGTTCTACCAGAAAAAGGCAAGAAGTAGGCAGACTAGTAGGCGCGTTTCTACTATGACGCTTGCCTCACCAGTATAAGATTTGAAACTAAGCCTAACGATAGCAGTGTGCGTAAAGCCACCCATCATTTACAACAACGAAGACACACACCCTCGAGAAACGAACGAAACAGAGTAAAAGAAACCGTAGAAGCGGAGAAATTGCAGTCTGGAAGCGCAGGCGCGGGTGGGCAGAAAATCGCGTGCACACTACAAGGGCGAAATCACTATAGCCGCGACCATACGTCGCGCGGTTTCTTCCTACTTCTGGCTTATTGTGCTGGTTTAGGCTGCATCTGCGAGCTGTGTATATCCCATTTGGTGGCCAAAATAGACTTGCCGTTGTCCTGTGGCTACATGATTCCCCTGGTTACTATACCCGAGAAGATGCGAAGGAAGCGTTGGACGAGCGTGCATGTATAGGCTTCCATCACGACGCGTGTCCTAGCAACAACATTTCGAAATGTAGACTATACCTCTGACAGGTGTGCGTACGTATATGGTCACGCTTCGTTCGCAATGTCGAAGAGAAATAGTTCGCAAAAGAAGAAAAAAAAAGTGAGAGAAGCGCGTAAAGCCACAGACCGTAAAGTCGGATGTGAATGCGTGAAAATCGCTGTACATTTGCCAGTCAAATCGCTTCGCCTATATCTTTGGGGTGTAGCTGTATGCATGCACGTATGTATGTATGTATGTATGTATGTATGTATGTATGTATGTATGTATGTATGTATGTATGTATGTATGTATGTATGTATGTATGTATGTATGTATGTATGTATGTATGTATGTATGTATGTATGTATGTATGTATGTATGTATGTATGTATGTATGTATGTATGTATGCTGCGCGTGCCCGCGTCTGTGTGTGTTTCGCACGTACACTTACAAAGCACCCCCGTTCGTGCCGCCTTCATCTTGCTTGTCTGGCTCGCCAGTAGGCTCATTAAGTTTGTAATCAGACTGTATATATAGCCCACACGTCCCCGGACTACAGGGCGTCTAAACGCAGCGAGCACGCTGGCGCCACATTTCCCTCTTTACAGGCGCGAGTAACAAACACCATCCTCGGCCCATGGCCTGACACTGCAATTTCAGTGCGTGCAACAAAAAGTATTGTTGAAGTTCCTGCAGGACACCAAGCTCGACGAGCGGCTCTAGCGAGGCAACTGTCTCATGTACATAAGCACTCACCACTTCTCTTATCATCATCATCCATCCCAACACTTGCACTCCCCTTTCCTCTTCACCAGTGCAGAGTAGCAGACTAGAGTGCACTATAGTCGGATACAACTTTAGAAAAAAGGGGAGGCCCCGCCCAGATGACCGAAGCGGTGAAGTCACCGGCCGTCCGGCGCATGACGTCAGTCCAGAGTGCGCGCCCATTGGTGGATGCTCGTGTGCATCCGCTTCGGAGGAGTAGACGCCCCCTTTTTTCTAAAGTTGTATCCGACTATAGCTCAGGTCGACCTCTCTGTCTTTCCTATCAATAAATTCTATTCAAACAAACACCACGGGGGCGCACGGGCCCGGTGCGATGCGACCAGCTCCGATGCTGTGTATACCGTTTACGCGACGCATTCAAGACGACTGCGCGTGGCAAGAACAGCGCCGATCCAAGGGCAGCCAAACCGCACGCTGGGTTCTTGCGCGACTCCAGCGAGCCGTGAAGTGAGGCTACCGTTGTGTTCGGTGGATGAATGAATGAAGAGGCCGAGCCACGAGATCGATCGCTTATTTTTATTCTTGTTCTTCTTCTTCTTCTCGGGTCACCCAGTTACCGTTGCCGAGTGCAGCCAGGCGTATAACGCGGAATCCAATTCACAGGCGTCGTAGATTCAGCCTTGACCCGAGAACGGTGTGTGTGTGTGTGAGTCTGCCGGGCCTCGAAGGCGTCTCGAAGTGGAACCGGAACGCGTTCGGAGAATCGGGGAGGCGCTTTGGGGGGGTTGCCCTGAATTCCCCTTTTGTGGAGTACACACACACATATATATATATATATATATATATATATATATATATATATATATATATATATATATATATATATATATATATATATATATATATATATATATATATATATATATATATATATAAATACACGCGTCGAAGAGGACGATGGCCACAAATACACCAACAGTGGAGGCGGAATATACGACTTTTTAAAAAATCAGCGGAGCCTTGAGCGATTCCTTCGGCTGCGAACCAATTTACTGCGACAGCAGCAGGCCGCTCAGAGAGGAGATCGCCATCTTTTCTAGAACAGCTTACCCTTTGCGATGCATGCAACCTCGTCTACCTCAGCTTATTGGTAGTATACCTGTATTTACTGTGTCAGCATTAGGAGTTGTCAAAGTGGAAGAAGTATGCGCGTGTGTAAAGTGTGGTAGCGATATATATATATATATATATATATATATATATATATATATATATATATATATATATATATATATGTGTGTGTGTGTGTGTGTGTGTGTGTGTGTGTGTGTGTGTGTGTGTGTGTGTGTGTGTTTCAGTTGACGATGGTCGCCTCCGTATCTCCTCCATAGTTGAACTTTGCTCCTTCATGTGCCATGTGGCAGGACGTGTATGGAGTATCTCCTGAACAACACTTTGCAATGTGGTGAACACTGTTTAAATCATGGATCCTGGACCTCAGAGCTAGAGGCGCGACATAATTCTATAGCGGATTTCTATCGCTTTTTAACGCTAAATCACCACTGATATATATATATATTTTGCCTCCAATATGTATTCACGCGCCACCACTCCCAGGGTCTTCTGCATGGCACGCAGAACGCCGCACAAATTTCGAAGCGTCAGAGCTGCGCTTTATATTTTTTTTGGGGGGGGGGGGTGGCATTCTCCGCAGAACAATTAAAAGATGTACATATCACACTGTGCACATGAAATTGAATAATTGTCAGGCACCCGACTGTGGCATAAAGCTACGAAGAAAACCCGTATTGGTTTCTCGGGAAGAATAAGAAAGTTCGCAATTGAATAAGAAAGTTCGTCATGGTTCGTGCTTTGAGGCAAGGACCTAGCTAAGCCGGTCGTTCCGAGCTAACCGGGAGGCTAGCAGATCACAGAGAGGGGAGGGGGGAGGGGGAAGCGCGAAATTATCGACAATTCGAAGTACTGGAACACTGATAATGGCAAATCAGTTCTGCGGCAGCCCGTGAGGTGGATGTAAGCTCGTGAAAGAGAACAAATCAGGAACTTTCATCTAACTTGGGGGCTTCCGAGGAGCTGCGTAACTTGCCACAGTATACACGCAATTCACTTTCTATGCCTTTTAAAAATTCCTGCGACCAACCCACCATATATGGCACGCTCATATTACTTGGTCTGCATTGTCTGGCAGACAACGCCTTGTGGACGACATCTCGTTACAACGGGCTGCGGCATTGGGGGACCTTAAAGCACGCTTCGATGAAGGCTACGCGGGGAGCGCGATCTGGTTCATGGAAGTGATTGGCCGCAAGGCTTACGGATGTCGGTCTGGATTCCGGAGAAAGCTAATTAAATTGGCTGTCGGCGTGTCTTTAATCTACAGTACTAATGCAAGAATGCGAACAGACGGGCACGTTCATTAGCGGTCGCAATCAATCTTCCAGTATCCCTAGGCGAAAAACAGGCATGGCGGTGTTTCAAGGCCGGCATAGTACGTGCCCGTAAAAGGGCACACCCTGTCATCCACAAGCAGACGATCTGATTGTCCGTCGCACCATGCACTGCTCGCTTAGCGGTAGCAGACGACGCGTTCGTAACGGTGCACTGATTAACAGCGACGCCGAACAATGCTCCGTATATAATAACGCGATCTGCCGTCTTTGGCCTGATTAGCCATTCCAAACACCGCCGCTGTCTGCGCGTTCACACATCAGCGCTCCTATATATATGCACATCGGGGTTAATTTACCGGATGTCAGACTCGGCACGAAGCGTTAACTTGAAAGCAGAAGACCGTTACCAACGCGGAGCGAACTTCTGGAAGTTATAAATAACACCACAGAGGCATTCTGCGCTGGCGAACTATGGAGGTAACCTTGCCACCTGTGCACGCGCTTTGGACAAACAGAGTCGAATAAAGAACCGCCACGTGCCATAAACGGAGGCTGTTGGTTGATTGCTGGCATTGTGGCCAGCGGGGCCGCAAGTCAAGGCGGCTCGCGTCGGCTGCGACTTCGTTCTGTTTGCTTGCCTATCTCTCTCTCCCTCTATCCCCCCACTCTCCATTGGCTTACGGCTCATAAGCAACGCGCAAGCCCCCACAGGAGCCGTCGGCATAACCAAACGTTTTTGTCGTCGGTTTCAATCTTCCCTGGTGCGGTCGTCTGCTCTGTAGTCGACAAAGAGCCGAAAATAGCCGCTCGTTTTGGTGATCCTATGTCCAATGAAACGGCTGTGCTTGGAGCGCAAAGAGGCAGGCAGCGGCAAGCTTTTCTGAAGTTTCACCGTGCCTTTTGCTCGCGACGATACCGCATAAGTCATTGATGATCGCAACCACCCATTCATTTTTTTGTTTCCCACCTTTGCAAGTTCATTGACCTCCATTACTGTTTGTTTGTTTGTTTTAAGAACGACCGCTGTTTAGAAATCTGCTTTTTTTTTCCTTATTTGGGGCTACATATTATTGAAAACTTGTTCTGTTCTTACTGTCATTTCATAATGCCTATTATGTATACCTTATAATATGCGGATCACTATCCGGCAAATGAAAAATGAATGTACTTTGATCACGCAGTCAGCAAATCCCCTTAGACTACAGAAAGATAGTTATGGTGGCGAGTAGTACACAAAGAAACACCCCTCGCCGCCGGAATCGCAAGTGCATGACAGTCAAAAAGCCCTTCTCCCGCTATTTCAACCGGTAAGGCGGTGGAGTAACTGATGATGATAGTGGCAGTGAAGATGACGACAATCCCTAATGGCAGCCCCTTTGAATCATGGCGGCGACAAATATTCACCTAGCCTGTGTGACCTACTTACTCACTGCCATATCGTAGTCTAGCATATTCTGGATATATCTGCTATATCTCTGCCTGTGACGATCTCGTCCCCATCTATTCTCCACCTTTATTCACACCAATACACTAATCGTCTCTTGCTTGTCTTCGTCTCTAACCAGGGGAGGTATTCTCTAAGAGTCCACCTAGTGGACATGTCCATTTCGTCTGTTGCTCAAGTGCTGATTGGCTGTGCACGCGCAGCTCACCCGAGCCAATCAGCACAAGAGGAGCAGACGAAATGGACATGTTCACTAGGTGGACTCTTACAGAATACCTCCCCAGCTGACACTTTCATCAGCTTTGAAACCCAGCCTGTCTGGATGGTGGACTGGACGTCCACTACGGTTCTGGCCGAGTCGGTTTCTGGTTTTTGCTGCGGCAGACACGTCTCACCCTGTTGCAAATATTTGTTCCCGTAGGTTTTTGCCCTTATATGGTGCCTGCTCGAGCTTCAAGAAGCAAGTAATCGCATTTTGTTTGATTGTACAATTTTTCTTCCTTGGCTGTTGCTTGAGATGTTGCTTGTCGTTATTTGTAAATCTCCATAGACCTTTCTTTTCTCATAATCTCCATCCATCTTACGGTCTCTTGTTTCTCTAACTTTATTTTTGTCGACTCCGAGTTTTTATACTTGTTCTTCAGTTACCCCATACTTGTTTGCCAGCTTTCTTAACCTCTTCCGCCCTTCCGTATCGGCGCTATTAAAGTACAGATACTTGTACACTGTAGCCACCTATTAAATTTCACCCATGGTACTGATATGTTGCTCAAACCTAATTTCGCGCTTCCTTTACCTTAGCCATCCTGTACTGCCTTATTTGGGGATTTCTCGTGGGCCGGCCCACAATGCCAATCGGCCAATCGCCGTTTGGCGAACTTTCAACCCCGATAAGATCTCTGACTTTAAGCACCGTATCGCGTCAGTAGGCATTATCACCATTGCTGCTTTTCGAATGCCTCGTACCAACACACATTTATTGCAGACCCAGGTGTTTAATAATAGCTGCGTTCCGCTTTCCGTTTGTTCTCAGTTATTTACGATTGGTTTCAGTTATTTACGATGTTTCAGTATAGGTGTTTCCCCCCGTTTGTGTGTACACCCAGGTTTGGCTACGGGTATGACTTCCTGTTGAACTGATGCCAATTCACTACCCGTTTCCTTATGAAAGACTACAACTGCCGATTTCTCCGTGAAAAAAGCTAAAATTAAGGCCGATATATGACACTTCGTCAGCACACGCATTTGGCAGTCTCTGTAAATTCCCTGCATTAAGCACTATAGCAGCACTCTGTCGTCCGCATACGATGGCTCAAGGAAGCACCATTGCACCAGGTTCCCTTTAGGTGTGTAACAAAATCGTAACCTACTTTACTATCTTCCACGTCGGCTTTCAACACAAAGCGTAAACAATAGAGACAGAGGACGCCGTTGCTTCAGTTCTCGGTGAATTTCCAACACTATTGCGCATATTGTGGCGCAACTTAGCGTCTCCATTTGAAGCTGGCACTCTTGCCTAGAGTAACAGTATAAGAATCCTTTAAAAGGAATCCACGCATGCAATAACTCTACTCTATATATCCTGTCTTTGCAGTAACTCTAGGTAACACGGTTTACCTTAACGCATCCTCTTGGTAGGCTACGGACAACTTTGTACGGCCCTGAAGGGAAAGCTACAGTGGCAAAATGCACGCAGTAGCGTTAAGCTGAAAAGAGTGTCTAATTCTCCAACAAACCGCACCGCTCGCCGGCCGCAAGCGTGTGGTCGTGCGAAAAAGTGCACATGCCGCCACACTGGTGCACAAGATTCAGTTCACACTGGATCTGCAACAAGCAGTGCAAAGCGAAATTCGTGCGCCAATGTGCGACGTGTGAAGTTTTCTCCACCTTTCCCTACTTTTCCTTGTATTTCCCCCTTCCCCTTTCCCCAGTGAGAAGTAGAAGGCTATAGACACGCTCTTCAGGCCGACCTCTCCTCCTTTCTCTTCATTAAAATATACTACTCCTCCTTTCTCCACCCTGCGGCAGGCCTGTGGTGCGGCGTGGGTTTCGGATGCAAGCTAATTAGCTCGGGCCAAACTCCGATGCAGCCAATTAAGACACCTGTGAAACGCAGAAATGCTTTTTTTTTCTGGGTGACCTCTGGGCATATCTTATGTTGAAATTTGTGGAATCTGAGATAGAAAGTTCAATTCCAACAACTGTTGGAAGCAGAATTTTCATTTAGTGCCCGAACGCTATCTCTTTTTTACAGAAATTTCCAAATATCGGTAAGATTAAAAATAAATATGAAGCACGAAGTTTACAAAACCGTAACTCTGCGCCAACAGATATTGCAATTCGCTACACTGCATCCGTTAGAATATCCAAAGGGGACAAAGTTGATGTAATAATTTATATCTAATGGGAATTTGTAGCTGTTCTATAAGGTTTTTGTAAAATTCTTACTCACATATTGGTGGTGTGCTTAAGAGCCATACACAATGCATCAATTTTGTCCGCTTTGGATGTACTATTCGATCCTGTTGGCATAATTGTGACATCAGTTTTCATAGCTGAGTTACAGAGTTGTAAACTTGATGATTTCGTTTTCTCAAAATTAGCGGTTGTCAACAATTTGCACAAAATAATTGACGGCCTAAATGATAGCTCCGCTTCTACAGTCAACGGATTTTTAACTATGTTCTTTTAAATACAACGAACCTAATCAAATTTGGTGCAGTGGTTGCCGAGAAAAACCATTTCTCCTTTCCCGTGTATTTAGATAGAAGCCGAGGAAGAGAATTCCATAAACATCGTATTAGCAAAAACAGAATAAGACATAATTCACTACATAGAGTCAAATTTGACTAATATTTCAGCATTTCTCTTGCTTGCATGCTTCAGTGAATGCGAAACCAAAAGCGCTGTAAACGCTGCCGTTATACTTTGCACGCAGTAACGTGTTCAGAAGCTCCACCCCTTCATTAGTACACTCTACTTACATTGCTGCAAAAAGGTTTGCGCTAGTATAATTGCTGCGAGACAGGTTTGTGCGTTAAAGAGGCACTAATGAGAGATGATAAAGTTTGTAATGGGTCTTTCAAAATGCGATGTTCACTATAGATCGAAAAGGGCTGATTATTAGTGGAGATTCGGAAGACCAAACTCAACTTTTTGAAATTTCCCACTAGAATCTGAGCGACGGTATCAACGCTTGACCGTATGTGAGTGAAACGTCACACATGTTCAATATTTTTCCCCTTTACTTTTAGTCATTTTGGCACAAAAGTTCCCGAAACTTGGTAGCTTAAATAGGTGGTGCGAGATATTCAGGATGGTCTCTGGCTTCCAAGCCTCTGATCAGAGCAAAAGCGTACACCGTTCTGCCATTGCAAAAACGTAACTTACAAAAGATGATGCGGATCCCACACACTCGGGAATCTGCGCTCGATTAGTTTATTTATTTATTTTTTATGTCCCCAAGGCCTGAAGGCATTGCAGAGAGGAGTAGAGATAATTGATGGAGCTCTTGTAGACTCCGTTAATGTGGACGTTATGTCGACGTTACACAATTGTAGATACTACATATATTTGCGTTATGTAGTACAGCTACGTTGGGATCATGCGCGTGTGGTGATCATTGCTTATGTTGAGAAATCGTGATAATAAATGGGTTATTATTCCGCTATTTTTATTATCTTTTTCCCCTTTGTTTTGTTTGTTTTCTCTTACATTCCTTGGTCACTGGAGTTAAATTTTGATGACTTGCCTTTAATGGATTATTTTCTCACTCACTCCTCATTTAATAAACAACTGCACAATTTAACTTCTTTAATCATACAACGTACTGAATGGTCAGCATTGCTTGACATCTGATCACCGCTCAATTGGCTTCTCTACGTCACACACAAACATATACTGGATTACGTCTGCTTCTGAGGCCCTTTCAAACAACTGCTCGCGCCTCATACATTTCACCCCGGGGATGATTCATCGTCCGCCATCAATCAAAGGCACTTCGTCGCGCCGACAGAGTGAAAGAGTATATTCCCCTTACCTACCGAAAAAAAAAGAAAATAGCTATCGTTTAGGTATTGCATGAAGGCCCTAACCGTACTAGAATGTGCTAGTACAACTTACTTCAATATAGCGCATTATTAACGCAAATAAAAGACGCTGTTTGACGCACAAGCGCTATTTTAGCCACTCGAACCGGCTTTTCACGAGGAATTCAAAGAACGAAAGCACCTAGCTGCGCCGCCGCTCCCCAGGCTAGGTACAAACCGTCTGGATGCTAGCGACGTCGTGACCACGTGATCGCGACCAACGGCGACTGGCGATCGGCGATAGCGGCGTGGCTGGCGGGGCTTTCGACCGGTTCATTCGCCTTCGTTTGACCGCATGCGTTCACGCTCACGTTTGTGCACTGTTTGCTGCAATCTTTTTACCGGGGCGTCCAGACTGCCCAACTTGCTCGCCGGCGTCGAAGACGGCATCTGGCACCACTGAACCGCTGTGTCGTTTGGATCGTCCGTGCTCAACAACAACATCGGCGGCGTCTCCGCGTGAGTTTTACCGCCGAGGAAGTGGCATGTGTCAATGGCCGCCGCCACCTGATGAGGGAGGGAGGGGTGTTGCCGGCGTGCATTCATCCGCGTGACAGGTACCGTTCAGAAAAAAAAAAAAACATAAGAAAGAAAACCGGCTGGGATACACCTCGCCTTGTTTGTCCTTTTTGGCTAGTGCCCCGCATACCTCCTGGTATAACATGCCCGTAGTACGCCGCTGGGTTTCTCCCCTCTCTTTTTCGATCGCTCCGCGGCGTTCGCTTTAGTAGTTTCGCCGGATTTAGGGTCTGCGGGAGTTGTCGTCTGCTTTGTAAATAAGCGGATCGCTCGAGAAAACGTTTAAAAGAACACGCACATCTTTGTTGGTTTATTTGCGGGATGTTAATTCCTGGGCTAATTATAGTCAATAAAACGCGGCTGTTTCGTCTGCTGGTGAACGAGCCGTGTGTCATGCGTCTTTACACACGCAGTGCGCTCGGCCTGTTCGGCCGGAGTTGTGCAATATTATAGTAGTCTGTTGCTGCATCGACGTGAAGACTGGAACGCTGCGCTGTTCAGCAGTTCGATTTGCCGTGACAAGAACAAGTTCAGCGTACTACGTAGACGCGCGTCAAATCCACCGATGTTTCGTCGCAGCGGTAATTAATTCACGACCCGTCGCCTTAATTAGATCCGGAACTTCGAAACGTTATGCGTGGCGTCGCTCATCAGGCTCGGCGGACCTCCTGGTCCTGCGTGCATTGTTCACATTTATCTGTCACATGGGTAGTTTCGGATCCTGTTGACGCACTGTGCGTCTGTCCCTGGACTTTGCGCGCTCGATTGAAGCATGAAACATGGTTTAGTAGAATGAGATTATCGTTATTGCACATTAGGTTGACACATGAAGCATATTAGGGTGTGCCAGGGGTAACGTCATTTGTTATGGCACAATCAGTTGCAATATGGACTGCTGTTTTCGCCGAGTTGCTTGTAAAATTATCTATTGCTCTTTCGGGCTGTATGGGTTCTTTGGCATTTGAGGTATGTTTCAATCCTAAAGTTCGCATAAATATAATCTCGCCTTAAAGGGCCCCTGGAACGGTTTGGTCAAATTTTGTAGATGCATAGGGTAGAGCTAAAGTTAATCATTGGCACGACAATTTGTGTAAAGCGTCTCATATTAAGAGAGTTATGGAGGAATAAAACTTACCCTCCTCCATAGCCATGAATTTTCTCAACTTGTTCGCGGAGTGATCAGGGCTAAGCCCTGCCTTCACTGGCTGTGCGTCGTGATGGCACGTCATGTTGTGTACTTCCAGTTCTCTAGGAGCAAGTGTGTAAATGCAAAGCCTTCCTGTGCGCAAGTGAATCAACTCGCCCATTTTGGTGCGGTCGGTTCACATTGAGGAGCAGTGGCGGAACCTTTTGCTACAATTTTCTGCACAACAAAGGGATACACATCGACACCCAGAAAACAATCGTAAACTTCTGGACGAATAATCTTATCTATATATGGCGACGCTGGCAAAGCATTCCTCAAATGTTTTTTTTTCTTCCGTATCAATATAGCTCAACTTAATATTTCTGTTTATGGCCTTTTAATGATATAATGATGGCACTTATAATACCTGAAAAATTAATGTTTATTTTCTATCTCAGTGTGCAATACACATTGATAGCAAGCACAATTAACAAAAAGAAAAATATTTCCTGTAAGCTTTTCCAGAAACAGAGGGAAAACACCAGGCAAAAAACTAGAAGCGGGTTCGACTAGTGCAGACAGATCTAGCCATATGTGAACCATAGGTGCACATAGCATTTGCTTTACATCATGTTTGTAATGCCACACCACTGCGGCCAGAGATCTTGCATTGGTCTGCCTCCTCTGACCACCATGCTTTCAAAAGAAAGGGAGTCGTGGGCCAGTCTGCTTTTTCCTCATCCTGTGTTCCTGCTTTAAACCAACAAATGATGCTTGCTGCCTGCAATTCAGTGTTGCCCGAGGACATTTAGTCAGAAACTTTGTACTCAATAGTGAAACACTGGAAGCAAAAATTCTTTTTCTGATATGCTGCCTGTAAGCAACTCTCGTCAAGAAAGGTTTAACGATGTAGCAGTGCAAATGAGACATAGACGAAAAAGGAAGGACAACGCAGTGCTTGTGTCATCCCTTCTATTCTTGTCTGTGTCTGTTTGTTGTGCTGCTGCACCATGAATGAAATGCTACTTGCCAAGTTTTCTATTCTAGTGCATATCTATTTAGGCCAAATTGTCAGGGCTAGCATCAACTTTAGGTTGCCCGTCTCCACCATCCCCAAGATATGTCACAAAGTACATCGGTGTTCTACTTTGCCCTACAGTGTAGGAGGGAAAAGCCAGCAATGGCAGCACCAATGCACCAAGATGGCTGCCTGTGCTATTGCCTGATAACCTTCTAGTCATTGTCAAGTTATATTTCCAAACCTACCTGTCTTGCTGTGCAAGTCAAAGGTTTTGGCATGTTTCTTGGGCATGATTAAACTTGCAGTACAAAGATAGTACTTGGGCAAGAATATGGAAAACAAACATCACTTTTTACTTTTTTTCTTTGCCCAAGTTTTGTCTTTGTGCTGTTACTTTGTTTTGCTGTACGTATTTGGCACCTGCGAAAAATCATACTCAGAGGGATCACTGATAGGCCTGTGCATACATTGGTGAGTTTGTAGCGGACCAAAGTTTGATAACGGCTCTGCTAAAATGGTTTCGTCTGTCTCTCCTTTCTTCTTGCAGCCATGGGCTACGACCCTGCCCAGTGACGCTCGCATGTCCGGATGGATGACGAGGACAAACGGATCGTGTCGGATTTTCTGCCATCCGAGGGCATGATCCTGCCATCAGACGGACTTCAAAGCCCGCTGCTGGAGAATGGGAGCGGAGGAGAGACTGAGGACTCATTTGAAGGGGAGGGGAGCGAGGAGGTGATCGTCAAAGCAGACAAGCTCGTCGGCTGTGCTGTCCAAGACGCTCTGCACCGGCTTGTCGAACTGTGCGACGCACCCGAGAGTGGCCTGGTCACCCTGGACAAGCTCATGGCTGTGATTGAGAGCCAAGGGTTTCAGTGCTCTGCTCAGGTGGGTTGGCCCTTGGGGTTGTTATCGCTTCTCTTTACTGGCCCAAAATCGGACGCAGTGCAGAGAGCGCGACACAATCGAGTGTATCGTGATTCTCGGCGTGCCGTGGACCCTTGTTTACCTTGGAGATCATGTTGTGAAGCTGCGCTGGCTCAACATTCTGCATTGCTCGTATTTTGTGGCGAGTGGTAATTGTGCTTTCTTTTTTAAATTTTGGAATCTAAAATGTTTATATTTGTGACCTTTTTTCATGATACGTGTACTCGGTTTGTCAAGAGTAGAATTGTGCATTCTACACAACAGGAATTGGGCCTTTTACATGGTATAAAATTTTGTTGCAGTTGGCCTTTAATGGTAATTCCACTCTGAAGTGTGTTCAAAAACTCGTGTTCGACAAGATAAGCGAAGTTGTGTTTTTTACCGTCGCACATCTTACACCTTACTTACAAGAGTGTTATAGGCCTCTTTTAAACAGCAGTCTATTTCTCATGCGTTTTCTGTTATATCTGCACATTCTGTCCATCAACTCAAGTAGGGTTTTACCCACTTGCTAGCTAAGGGTTCCTCTGCATAACGTTCATGCAGGACGAGCAGTCCCTGAATCAAGTGTACACTGCGCTGTGGGCAGAGAGCGAATCCAAGGGCCTGGTGACGAACGGGACCTCAGGAAAACGGGACGTCCACGTTGACATCCATGGCTCCAAGGTGATTCGAAACCTGCTCGACGACTACCAGCGAAATGCAGACCTCGAGTGAGTTCCCGTGCTTTGTTTAGTGAGAGAAAAATATTTCACATACTCTGTGAAGTATGAGTGGCTACTGATGTGGTACCTTGGTGTTGCTGTTTGCAGCTTGGCTCTTTCCAAGCCGTCTAGCCTTTTGCCTGCCTGATCTCGATCTTAACTATCGTACTTAAAACATCTGTCACTATATTGTTCAATTACCTGTGCCTGCAGTGGCTCTGGTTCAATCAATCTCTTCCCGGATTTTTTCCCACCAATGCTCTAATCGTCTCTTGCTTGTGTCGGCTGATGGTGATTTATTGGGACTGCCGACTCAACCAAAGCACCACCTGTTGGCGGCAGATATAAGTAATCTGGCAAATAAGATATATTTTTCATTAAAGAAAATTATATGTCCTTTTGTGCATTTCTTGGAAAGGTACATTGTCCTATAGTTTATACTTTACGAATGATTAATTTCTTGCTTATGAAATTTTGTGTAAAAATAGTTACATTTGTCACCAACAGGTGGTGGTTTATGCGCTGTTGGCAGAACCGAAGCGTCACCGGTCGGCAAATGTAGCTGTTCTGTGAATCAATTATTTCTATTTTTTTTTAAATGTACCATTCTTTCTGTGTCTTTCTATCAAAATTGCATCATTGCTACGATTTAGTTTAGTTTAGTTTACGCTACTTTTTCAGTTATTGCACTTGTACTTTTTCCGTTACCTTCGGGTCACCCCGTGCAAAGACAGTCGCAGGGTGTTTAGCTGACTCTTATTTGTCTGGCATACCCTGGTGCAGGGATATCTGGGAACCCGGACTGTCAGTGCTGCTGGACTCAAGTAAGTCGGGCGGGGGGTTACCCACTCCCGGCGGGGGTGGAGGCCCCCTATTCTCAACGCCTCACTGCTGCACCGGTGGTGGTGATGATGGCGCTGGTAGCACTAGAAGGGGTGGTGGCCATGCATCGGGTTGCTCAACTCCGTCTACCTGCTCCTCGGCAGGTGAGAGTGGAGGGGGGCCCTTCCTTCATCTCTCTCTCGGCACTAACATGGTTGACAGAAAAGACGAGGGAAAAAAGCAGAGGTCTGCTCAGTCGGGATGCGGTAACCGTAGCGAACTGGTAGACGAAGAGAGTCGCGCAAACTACAGTGCGCTTCACTTCAGCATGCCAGTCGCGTAGGGTACGTAGCCTCAGAAGCAGAGGCCCGAGGCCATGAATACTGATTTTGCTACAGGCAGGCAGAAGCAGAAAGCCTTCACGGCAGCACTCAAGAACTATTTTTCAGCCCTTTCAATAACTCGTGGATTTTCCTCTACTGATTGGTGATAAGGAGCCTCAAATGGTTTGAGTCGCATCAAATTCGTTGTGGTGAGATCTGACTGTAGTCGTATAGCCCAGAGATGGTATTGCAAGCGCTTTATACGTGAAGTATGAGATGCCTAAATGTCGAGCCTCGTTGTTCAAAGCATGTAGAGCTGGCTTAGGTTTTGACTGAGCAGTCCTTTGTTCTTTTTTCTTTGCCCTCCCTGGTAAAAAGCAGTTGCATCCTCTTGTGCAATGTGGCAGTGATTATTCTTGCCTTCGGATGCACATGTAGTATTGAAAAGTCACTGTGGTCCACGTGTGCAGAATATTCAAGCTACGAACAGCTGAAATTAAGATAAATACTCGCATAAGTTTTCACTATGAACAGGGAAGTATGAGTTGTATGTTATTAAAGTGTGTGTTTCAGTGCCCTCCTAATTTGATGGGAAGTCCTTTAAGTAATAATTGCTCGCTGTTAGTTCACAAACTGAAACATGCCAAGCCAAGTGCAAGTTATAATCTGGTTTGTGGCTAGGCATCGATTTTCCACCGTAAATTTCCCACAGGTTTGGATAAAACAGTTGCCCTAAATTCATTTTGTTCTATATTGGTATACAGGCAGACTTTATGCATATACCCATACTAAAATTTTTAAACTTGTGATGCATTACAATTTGCAGCCGTAAATTGTCAAGTTAAACAGAAATATCTTGCGGGTAAGCCCTAAAAGGCAACATTTGCGTGCTGCAACATCACGAAATTGGGTTTGCGAACAGTCGCACATGTGCCACTACTTTTTCCACGGAGGGCAATACGCCTGTGTACTAACAGAGCGCCCAGTGTTGCCTTTTTGCTGCTCCAAAAATTTGCCAAGTGATTTAATCACGTCACCCCTCTGTTTAAAAAAAAATGATTAATGTATTGTAATATTCAAAATGAAGTACTAGCATCTGATCTGTGCTGGATTTTTGGAAGTACCCAAGGCGTGCACTGGGGCTTGCTCAGTAACTGTCGTGTCTTTCTGACCAACAACTTCCCGGGTGGTCGTCTCGGTGACAGTCAGCGCGACTGCGTGCCTGGCCCATAGTAAGTGCCTGTCTGACATTCGCGTCACCTGCAGGTCGACTAAAATTTGTAACCACCTGTCACTGTAGTGCCCGCCTTCTTGCTTCTTACGCTTTCACCTCTCAGTTTTGGCTTCTGCATCCCTGCACTAGCCGCTACACTGACTGCTGCACTAAAAGTGTCACGTGCAGCATGACCGTCACACTCTTGCACTGGCTGTCACACTGACCTCCACGCTGATTTTTTCACCTGTTGTGATTGAGCTGGTCGTGCAGTTGTAATGATACTTCGTCTCAATGACTGAATGCATGTATATACACGGTGTTCTGGGTGGAGGCAATGCATGACTGTGTGTGGGTGGGCGTGTGCATTAACATTTGCTCAAAGTGCATTTGGTGGAAGTTGGGAGACGTAAAGGAGTACTGATGGGACAGTTTCACCCTGGCACCTTTTTGTGCCAGATGAAAGATCAAACCCTTTAAGCCCTAACAAAATTTGCATCGTGAATTGGGGTGGACAAATGTTGCGTTTCGAATACGAATTGAATACTGCACACTATTTTGTATTCGTATTCGAAAAGGAATTGTTCAGCATTTTTGAATGCTCTAAAGTAATAAAATATCTTGCAGCAATCGAATGTTAAACTCTGGTTACTGTTCTCTGTCTGCCAAACAAAGTGTCTCAAGTTATCAGAAGACTATAAAAATATTTGAGGCAATGCCGATACAAAATGGGCAAGCTTCGGTTTTGCAGTGGAATCCAACATTAGAACCTGTGATTCTTCCTTGTAGTTGGTCGTTTTGTGTCTTTAAGTCTATTCGTGTAGCAGTTTTATTTTTTACGCTGCAGCCTGCGATATTTTCCTAGCAACAGGCTGTTTAATTTGTGCCTGTGGCACAAGTAATTCAGCATCTTATTTTTAATACGAAAGCATTATGTGCCCCATTACTCGAAAATCCGATGTTGTAGTCAGTGGCCTGACCGAAAGACGGTACCGAAATTGGCTGACGGCAAAGAGTAAAAGTATGTAAAAAATACTCGTATTGAAGTCAGATTTCTCAGGGAGGTTCCTGTAAACAAAGTAAATTAATGGCTTTGCAAAGAATATTAGGTAAATTTCAGTTGGGGTGGGAATCAAACCCAGGCCTCCACGGTGCACGACGAGCACACTTTCTCGAAGCCACGGCGGCTCCATGGTTCAGATTTACTAAATTTGTGCCTAGTGCGTGCGTGGTTGGGCATGTGTTGGCGCAGCCGATGGGTAGGAATTCGCGCCGCATCATGAGTGTATAAAACGAGTGTATAACATAAAAAGGATTAATGTCCAACTGAATGCCGCTGAGCGGTCCTTCAAATTATGAACTCCTTGCATGCAAGAGAGTGCGTTAAAACGCTTGGCGCATTTTCGTTTGACCTTACCGAGCCACACTTAAACCACAAACGAGAAGTTGTGTGGATAAGGAACGTGCAGAAAAAAAAAATTTCACGAAGGGGACTAAATGCTTTCGCTTTCTCACATGTAAGTAGTCATAAGTGTCTCTGCTGAATTTGTTTCCTTTTTACAGCTTCTGATTTTTCTTTTGCAGTCATTTATTTAACATGTTTGTTTGGAAGTCTAGCCATACAGCGGCCATTCTTTCTTGAACAAGCTCCTTTGCAACCAGGCTTGTGGGGATGTCTGTGCAGTTTCTTTAATGACAATCAGTGATCTTGTGTTTAAAATTGATGCTTCGTCTCTGATAGTTAGCTGTCTCTTTTGCAGTACTCATTACAAGCATGGTACATAATTATACTGAAATAAAAATTCCTGCTGTAAATATGGGCATCCTCAGTAGACTATTCCATCTTGTGTACTCGCTGCAGTTAAGTTCTGTTTATTTCACCCTGATGGGACCAACAAAATTAATCGAATTAACTGGTAGGTTGGATGAAACAAGATGCAGAAAGAATGTCAGAACACACTGCTGATTTATTTGTCAGCATTTATGCAATTCTAGCAAGCCCGCAAATCACGCACGCACCCGCTTTCTGTGTGCACACAGCAGAAAACTGAGGTAGGAGTGACATTAAATCTCCTAATTAAAACAAATCTAACAGGCAAGCAATCTTTTAGCAGGAAAGATGGGCAATGGTCTAATGTGTGTTGCACATTGGGGGCGGTTTTCTAAAGTTCGCTTTGCCGCAAGGCTCGGAGTCAATTTTGCCGCAGTCATTTGTGTTATGCGATAAAACACACAAACGCTGTGTAGGCGGTTCTAGTTTTGTATTTAAGTGCACTGCACAGGCAACTCTCAGCCTGATTTTTTTAGGAGTGCCATAGGGGTTAGGCACATGCACCAGTCAGCACGACTGGTGCAGTTCAAGTTATCCAGTGAAAACCAATTTTAGGATGAAAATAATGCAAGTTGGGCCCATAGATATGCATGTGCGCTGGTAGGGATCTTAGGTCAGGATTGAATTAACCGGAGTTTAATTAATGGAAGTCTACTGCATTCGTGTTCAATTCATATTCGGAATAAGTGAATATTTGCCCACTTCTGGTCATGACGAGTTAACTTGCTTTATTTCTGCAATCACTGCAGCAGTCACACGCCATTGCAACCAGAAAATATGTGTAGAGCACACTCGTTAAAATTTTGTGAGTGGCATCGTCATTCATTATGAGCACGGTAGCACAAGACAAAGTAAAGACAAGGAAAGAAACGGAATGGGTGCTTCCTTGTCTCATTCTTTGCCCTGGGCTACCATACTTGTAATGAATCATTGCCAAGTAGCCCGGTTGTCAGCTGTAATGTTGTTATATGTAACTTTATTGTTTCACAATGGTGGCAAACTTTGCTCTGCAACATGACATCACGATAGTGTCGGTGATGCCGGGTGCAGCATTTCGGGACCAAGAATAAGGGTACACTAAAGGCAAATATTAAATCGGTGTGGATTGTTGAAATACCATTCCAGCAACCTTGAAACGCTTGCTTCTGTCCAAAAAAAAAACTTGGTTTAAGAGCCAACAGCCTCTGTAAGATTCACATACCTCTAGTGCAACTCAAGTTGTACGCATCCGAGCGGAGAGCTGTGATATTGCAAGCACTATCACCACCCATTACTGCCGTTTATGTATGAGGCATTTCAATATTTCTTTTTTATTGCTTACCTTTCATAATAACTCACTTATCCTTCTGTCAGTTGTGATGCAGTGCTGTAATAATGTCTCATTTTCCCATAATTTGCCGAGCACTCTGGCAAAAAACAGAAAAGTGCCTAATTACCTTTAAGTAAGCATTCTAGCATGCAATGTAGGCTGAAGCTGGCGGTCATTTTTTGCCAATGTATGACCTTCGCTTTGGTGTGTAGACATGCACGGTGTTTTCACAAGAGCTCTGTGTCGTGCATACCCCTAGAAATCCTCGCATCCCTGGAGGTGTCCATGTTCAGCTGTGGAAGCAAAGAAGGCATCGCAGGCGACTTCAGCTTCGTGTGAGTCGAATGAAACTCTGTTCATGCTCTCTTCAGGGTTGCCACTGTGGCTGTTTATCAGTGCTTTGTGCATGTTCTTTCCGCGGCAGGGTCTCTAATTGTCAAAGTTTTTTGATTGAAAGTGACGTTGGAGGAAACGGCATGTACTGCCACACGTGATCCGTGTTCCGTGAGCGCTAAACTGCGTAACATCTTGCTTTGTTGGCAATTCTTTTTTTTTTTGTGCCAGAAGCTGAGTAATGATGGATGTCAAATTTTGTTGCAACCAAGTCGCATCAGACATGAAAATGCCTTTTAGGTCTCCTTCAAGTGTCATGTGCACAAATGTGTACACTAAGACAGTGCATTGAAGCATTTTGAAACACTGTCCATAACTTAAGTGGCCTCTCCCATGGTGTCTATGAGTGAGCCCATTGGACGCTTGCTGTTATTACTCGTCTTTGTGGAAGCAAGCTGCCATTCCTTGTGAGGCACGGCAGGCACTGAGTGCGGCATCGAGGAGGAATCAGTGTGGCAAGTGCAATGCGTCGTTGACAGTGTCGAACTAGTCAAGATGCAGCATGCATACGACACTACGTTCAAATGGCGCCCTTGGCGCAATTGATGTGTGCAGCTGTAGTTTGCAGCAGTCGGGAATGCTCATCACGCCACTGCTATCTTCGAGGATGTTGCAGGAAAGCTCGCCGCCTGTCAACAGAGCACACATGGTCTGGTGTGGCAGAGTACTATATCTACATTTTACGTCTGACCTCGTTCGAAATAAAAGACTTAAAATGCATGCGATTTTCCAGGTGATATAGAAAGTCTTCGACATGCGCAACAATGCAATATATTCATGTTCGATATAATGAGGTTCGAAATATCGTGTGGGATCATTCTTTTTTTTCATTGTTTTTCGGGATGTTTTACGCCATGCATAATTTTGAAGTGGCTGGATAGGCTACATTCAGCTGGGCTAGACATGAAATAGTTGATGCTCTCATATTTGACTCGCATGGAGCCCACATTCTGTAAACATAACAAAACTTTCTGAAGAATAGAAACCTTATAATCCATTCTGCCGTGGGGCACTTTCAAGTTTCTGAAGTTGTAAAAAGCACGGTGAAACTGAATTCTCAATGGATGAAATTGACTCCTTATTGGGATGTCTGATATTTGTTATTGTATATACTCGTTGCACACTGATAACATAGAAAAAGATGTTTAAGATTTACTCTTATATTCGATAATTCATTAAACCAGTCATTCGTTAAGTTCGTGTACCGAGGTTTGAGTACCAGCTAGCCTGACCTTGCACGTTAAGCTGCATTGTGATGTTCAAACTACATCACAAAGAGAAATAAACTTCTACTGTATTGTATTGATTACGCGGCCCTTCATTTGGCCCGTTGATCCAGGGACGTGGCCCAGATAGAGGCAGAGCGGTCCCAGTTCCAGCACACGGTGCAGCGGCTGACCAAGGAGAAGGAGGATGCCTTCCGTCAGTGGTCGCAGGTTGAAGAGGCCAACCAGGCACTCACGGCCTCTAACAAGGACCTGCTCGAGCGGGTGCGAAGGTGCGTATGCGTGCCTCGTCTTCACTTCACCTTTTCGAGTTTGCAAAGTGGGCACATGTGGCTAGAAGTGTGTGGATAATAACAAAGAACTTTCGGAGTAGGGAAATTTCTGAATCGAACTTGAGAAACACAACCACCTGCCGCGGAAGCTTAGTGGCTACGGCATTGTCCTGCTTTAAGCTAAGTCGTGGGCTCAATCCCGGTTGCAGTGGCCCTGCTTCGACGGGGCAGAGAGGCAAAGATGTTCGTGTACTTAGATTTAGCTGCACATCAAGAAACCCAAGGTGGTCAAAATTAGAACTCAGTCCCTCCACTATGGCGTACCTCGTAATCAGATCATGCTTTTGGCCTGTAAAACCCCAGAGTTTAATTGATTTAATTAGAAAAATTGTGTCAGACATAAATATTGTAAGGAACAGTTCAAGCTAATTTACTTTAAAACAAGTTATCTTACTCTGGGCGAACTTGTTTCCGACAAGTGAAGTGGTAAGCTAGCGTTTGTCCTCGGCGATCGAGAGTCTGCTGTAATCGCTCGAAGGTTGCTTCTCTTTTCCTTCTGTTACTGTATGATGTGATCACGTGCAGCAATGGCACGTGGCATGTTTTCGTGCATATCTGCGGTGACGTCTTTCCTATGTGCCATTGGTACATCGGAGGGGTCCATGAACTGGTGCACATAGTTTGAGGACTGTACGTGTCTGCCGTCAGTATTTTTCTTTCCAAGCAAAACAAAATATAGAGGTTTCTCGGAGTCCTCTGTAAAAAAAAATTAACTAGTTGCATTATTCATATCTGCCAAGTTGCTAGGCATTTCTGTTTTACAAATTTGAGCTTGTTCTACAATTCTACGAATGGTCTGTCAAGTTCTTTGATAAGTCAGGTTCTTTGAAAATAAGTTCTGTTTACAAAAAAAAAAAAAAGCTTTAGGGGGTCAAAAGAAGGGAAGGTGGAATAATTGCAATAGATGCAAAAAAAGAAATTGTGATCGTGCCTATGGTGCCCTTTTGTCTCAGCGGGAGACGTACACGACAAAGGTACTTGCCTCGAGTGTGCTGTATTTATTTGCATAATGATCGCACCCCTGAATTTTGTCATGAAAATGATATTTTTTTCTTTCCCACATAATGATTGCACCCCGAACTTGGCGCAGCGATATTTCGTGTGCCAAGTCTAGCAGATGATGATCATGCTTACCACCTGTCGAATGCTGCGCAGCGGGCTCTTCAAGATTTACCCAGCGGCCTGCACGCGCGGAACAGATTCTTAAGCAGATGCCCCATTCCATTCCTTCGATCACTTTCTGTACTTCGAAGAAAAAAAAATATCTACTGCCATGCTTACCTTGGCTTTAAGATTTGTAGGCTTTGTAATGGTTGTGGTCAACAACAACAAAGCTGTTGCAGTAGCATCTCTATGGACAGTGGACAGCCATGTTTTACTAGAGCATATTAATGAGTAAAAAATAAGCGTAACTGTATTGTGCTGTTTTTGTTTTCTTTATCGCAAATGTTGGCACTAGGAAATAGGACGAAACGGGATCATATCAACGAGGTTCTACAGTCTTCAATATTTGTTATTAAAATATGTTTGTCGCTTGGTGATATTTGCAAGAAATATTTTACGTTTAGTTCATTGTACCCGATAATTTGTTGCATCTGTTTTCATATCGAGGTTCAATTGGGTCAAGGTTCTACTGTAGCAATGACTATTCACAATTGATATTAAAAATTTTGAATACTCATACATCCCTAATAATGAACATGACCGGGAACGACTGACGTCACAAACTTGTTGCCCCCACCCGATCGCTCACAGCCTGTGCCAGGAAGTGGAGGCCCTGAGGAGCGCCAGTGTGGAACTGGAGGAGACCAAGGCTGCTCTCGCGGCCACCAGTGCCGCCCGAGAGCAGGCCGAGCAGCAGCTTGTCCAGGCCCGGGCGGCCCGGGCGGCGCTCCAGAGCCAGCTGGAGAGCAGAATTATCGAGGTGGGAGTCGGTCATTAACCCTTTAACTCTCAGGTTCTTTCGTGAAATTGTGCACAAATTTACGAAGTTTTCTTGTTCCAACAAGTTGAACAGTATACCCGTATTATAAAAAATATTACGGACAACTTCCGTTAACTCGATCCTGACGGGACTGACAGATAGACTGAATTATCTGGCGGGTTGAATTAAACAGCATGCAGGGAAAATGCTGAAACACACCGCTGATTCATTTGGCAGTCTTTACCCGATCTCAACACATTGCCGAATCAAATGCACGCTCACTTTCTGTATGTGCAGAGTGGTAAACTAATGTAGAAATGACATTAAAGCTCCTAAGCAAAGTAGAAACCTAACGCGCACCCCCAATATTTTACTAGGAAAAAATTATTCCACTATTGCTGCCGGTTTTCTAAAATTAGCTTCGTCATAGGTTTTTTTTTTCTTAAAAAGTGAGTTTCACCGCAATGCATTCGGTTTATGTGGGAAAGCATACAAACATTGGGAAGATGGTTTTGGTTTCGTGTCCGCGTGCATCACAAAAGCAATTTTCTGCCCAAATTTTTTTTTAAGAAAGGCACACGTTACGATCGGGTAAATACCGTAATCAAAGATTGTGAGCTACGGTTATTGCTTGACAATCTTCCTTGGGTCGGCCGAAAATAGGCAAAGACTTGAAAAATGATGTAGGTTCAATGCATACACTGTCGCCTAAGCTCTGCTGAGACAGGCGCTGCCACTAAGGGGGTTGCTGTTGGGGTGACTGTAGGGGTCACATGTGTGCGTGCTGTGTGGTCAAGTTCGAATTATCCTGCAAAGGCTAATTTCAGGATCACAGTAACGGAAGCTGGGGCTTACAGAAATGCATTGGCACAGGCCGGGACCTTTGGTCAGGATCGAATTAACCAGAGTCAGTAAAGCAGTGAAGGGGGCTAGTTGGTGAATGTTCATGGTTATATTGCGCTCAGTTTTACACAGACGATATTAAGTGAAGGACGGGACGTGGACGGACGTTGCGCAAATTGCGCTACGTCCGTCCACGTCTTGTCCTTCACTTAATATCGTCTGTGTGAAACTGAGCGCAATATAACCAGAGTCAAATTAACGAAAGTCTACAGTACATGAGTAGTGTTTATTAGGGGGGGTATAAATACCGAATAGTAGAGTTCACATCAAATATAGAATCGATCTGAAGAAAGAAAGCCAGATATCAAATCGAATATAGAATATTAAAAATGTTTCACCAAAGTTATTGCTTATAAATTTTGGGCAAGAAAACAGAGTAGTACACATTCTTGGGAGTCTCCTAGCATTGCATAGCAAGAATGTAGCAAGTTATCAGTTACTTAGGTGCATAGAAATCAAGATATGCAGTACTGTCAACTCTTATTAAAGGGAACACCATATTAACATGCCAGCACTGCTTACAGCTCATTTATAGTATATGAAGGTCCGAAAAATAAATCTTCTGCTAGAATATAATTTCTGTTCAATAAAATCAAGTGCTTTTTTTCCTTCTGTAGTGAATGAATTAGTGACATTCTGTTGGGCTGAACACCAATGAGGTACTCAGTTTCATGGTGGACTTGTGTTTTGCGCAAATCTTTTATTTATTGCATAGAAAGCTTTGCTTTCCATATCTCCGAATCACAGAATAGCTATCTCAACTTTACCACAGGTGGGTTGTCATATGATTGGTTTGTGCGACAGAAGCGAGGACCACATGCCATGCTACTCGATCACTGCATTGAGTGTAGCCGGCGCCCACTGACAGTGAAACACAAGTGCCTTTTCATTGTCAGGTTCAGCGTGATTTCCGATCTGTCAAAGATTCTGGAATCTGGAGGATCACGGCAAGCTTGTGCGATGCTTACAGCTGCTCTTGTTGCTGTTCCCTCTGTCCATGTTGCGTTAACGTTTCGATTGGTCTTGCCAACCCGGATGAACCTTGTACCGACAGAGGTAACCCCAGTTGATGCTGGGCTGTTCTGCTAGCTGGGTTTGAATGAATGAATGAAACCATGTTTATTCCACATGAAATGCGTCGAAGACGCTACGGTGGAATTAGGAGGGGTGTTGTTTGAAAAGGGGAAGGGTAAGGCTGCCTCCGTTTTATTAACGAACGTCCTGGAGGCAGCTAAGTGGGGGCCGCATGACGCTTGTGGCTGTTGTGGAGCCGATCGCCGACGGGTGGTGCTGCAGGGTCCTGAAGGAACAGCAACAGTGCTTGCCAGAGCTCGATGTCATGGTCCGGAGACGTGGTATCCGGGCAAGCCCAAGTCCGGAGAGAAGAAGGACAGGGTACCCGCTGTATGGTGGCCAGGGCACAAAGCCTTGGTGGGATGTAGAGGGGGCACTCCCAACAAAGGTGGTTTGTGATCAAACAAAGGGTTTGTGATCCCCACATTGAGTTGACACTAGCGAGGACTTGCTGCGACTTCTGCTGATGCGTCAGTTGGGACAGCCCATCCGTGATGCGCTTGGCTTCCCATTTGAGCCGGAAACGAAGTGAAATGCTTATTTGGCCACCATCGAGCACGAGAGGCTTTGCCGCCCACGTAACATGTAGCACAGTGCGGGTCCCTACTCCACATAATCAAATATTCCAATAATCGAATAGTGGATATCCGATTTGCCAATTGAATTACTGGAACGTTTGCTGTTTGATTCGGTGATATTCGAGCATTCGCATACCTCTACTGAGAAAGTGCTGAGAGTTGCCTCGTCATTGTTCCTTCCAGGTGGACAGCCTGCAGGAGAGGCTGACAAAGTCCCAGGTTCGCGAGAAGAAGGCTTCCGAGGCAGTGGCCAAAAACCGGCTGCGGCTGCGCGAGCTCGAGAAGCGCAACCTCAGCCTCAAGGAGCAGCTGTCGCAGGTACGGCGGGCTCACCTGCAGGGGTTGCACTGAGGGGAAGCATTGCAGGCTTTCAGCGAAATATGGTCGAATGAAGATGTGCACAGGCATTTTTGTAGACTGATGATGAAGGGATTCTTATCACCCATTACAGCTGAACCTTAATCCGGAATCCCGCAATGTGACGTGCCTCATTATCAGATCATGGTTTTGCAAGCAAAATCACATTTTCTTTTCTATTTTTAAGGTACTGTTCTGTTGTATTTGACCTTGTAGCTAGTCATCAATGTGTTTGCGACGATATATTATGTGATTTTGTTGCGCAGGAGTCCAGCAGACTTGGTGAGAGCACAGCTGCGGTCCAGGATTTGTCCAAGACACTGGAGGTACGGCTTGGTTACACTTGTCAATCATTTGCCCTTGCTCTGTGATCTGCTGGTCTCCGGGTTATCTCAGATGGTAGAGCGGCTGCCCTGATAAGTGTTGGGTCCCAGATTCGAATCCCGGACCAGGGCGAATTCCTCAACTGTCAAGCTTTTTTTCTGAGAAACCCATATGGGCTTCCTGTCTAGCGTCGCGCTAAAATTTAAATGGACGACAATTTTTCCCTTTCACAAGCTTTCCTCGACCATGCGGGCTTTGACACAACTTATTTTCCATATTCGATACTGTCAACTTCCTTTAACCCGACTCCATTTAATTCGAATCTTTAATTAGATTAGTGCTGACCGGCACCTATGCCCATACTTTCGTTATTTCAATCATATTGACACTTGTACTTCTTTATCTTTATTAGGTGACCACGTTTCAACGCCTAACAAATGTTATCGCACAGCGCAGAACGCAGCTGCATGTATCGGAAGTTTCTGGAATATTATTGATGGTTTCAATCGCTGTCTGTAACCGAACCTTGCGTAATCTGATTGCATGTGTGCGAAACGCGAATCATGTAGAATTTTGTGGAAGGCACGCAGGTCCCAGCGACTACGCTGCAACATTCGACGACTGATGTATAAAAACCGACGCGATGGTGCAAGATATCTTCTTTTGCAGTAACACCTATCCTAAATTTCTCTCATCATGTTCTAAATCGTGCTACAGTTACAATAGTCGAACCTCGATTTAATGAAACCTGATTGAAGAATTGTTTCATTCAAACAGACACTAAGCAGAAAAATTATTGGAGCTGAAATTATAAAATATATTCTAAAATACCAAGAAAGCCACTCTTGCTGGTAGAAAAGGCTTTGTAAATGAGCAAAAACTAAAGACCAGGTGACAGCATCACATTGAAGTTACTGCACCAGCCAGGTGTGCTGTTTATGAATTTTGTCAGCTTCTGAGTAGTCCTGGCTAGGACTTTATTTGCAGATATGTAATAAGCCGTATTCTGAATTGTCCAACGACTGAACTTCAGGAATTGAAACATCTACAGTCGAACCTCGATATATCGAACAGCACGGTGATCGCAAAATAGTTCGATATAGCCAGAATTCGATATACAAAATCACGTAGAAAACGCGTGAAAAACTAGCACAAATCAATCAATGAACCAATCGTGGCGCAATAGATACTCACATGAAGCTTCAAACAAAGTATTTATTTCGTTCGCTGAAAGTACTGAAGCAGCGTAGTCTGCTTTATATTGGCAACCGCAAGCTTGACCACGGCGTCCTCAACATAGTCCAAACGGTCCAGAAGAGACGGTCCAGTGCCTTCTGTTGCGCCGCAGTAGCGGCGTACAACGGCCAAAGCAGCTACAGCCTCAGTTGCAGTCGGGAGCGGGGCAACATCAGCGCTTGCTGGATCAGCCTCGGTAGCGTCTTCGTTCGGCCGCTCAGCAGTCACTTCTGACGCAATCTCAAGTGCGACCGCACGCTTGCGGTCGCACGAAAAATTGCACTTATCCAGCACTTGTGCACAAATTACGATTTACACTGTGTGCACAGTGTATACCTTACACATTGTAAACCGAAATTTGTGCACAAGTGTTTGATACGTGCAATATTTCGCGCGACCGCACGCGTGCTGTGCGGCTCGCGGCGATGGGCGGCTCGAGCAAACTCCGCCACTGTTCCGGTGCTCTCGTCACCGCCAACCACGGAGGAAGGAAACTAAGGAGAGGCCCTGACGTCACTCTTTGTGAAGCAAAAGTGAAGCCGGAAGTTAGCGTTGCTCATGGCGATGCTCCGCCTTTTGTGCCACCCTTCTCTCTTGTTTATATGTTTCGCGAAACCACGCCGCGCTGCGCGTGGTTTCGCGCGCAGAGCGCTCGCGCAACATCCGGCAGAGCACAGTGCAGGTAACACAGCGAAACAAGACACGGTGACTAATGCAAACCCGCCCACACAGTGCCTTAGCCACGGAACGAAACCTACCAGAGCAACACATGTGAGCGCTCAAAATCAGAACGCCGCCATTGTGGCCCAAAAGGCGTGGCCATACAGCAAAAAAAAATAAAGCAGCAGCAAAAAAATGAGAACCTACTACGTCATTTCGGCCACACTTTTCTCCTAGCGCGCGGAGGGGGTAGGGCCTCTCCTTAGTTTCCTTCCTCCGTGCCGCCAACGAAGTCCTCAATGCACATGGTGTGTGGCTCAGCGCCGACAAAGCGCTCCCACTGGCTCCACGGCCGTCTCGATCACGCACGCACGGCGCACGAGGCGGCCGTGCTGGCTCCAAGCCGCCGTGTGTGTACGCCGCGACGTTCAAATGGCGCCCTCGGCGCAACCGATGTGGGCAGCTGTCGTACGCAGCAGTCCGAAACGCCCATCACGCCGCCGCTATCTTCGAGAGTGTTGCGGGAAAGCTCGCCTCTTGTCAACAGAGCGCACTTGGTCCGGGCGGCGGAGTTCGATATATCCATTTTACATCCGGCCCCGTTCGAAATAAAAAATTAAAAATGCATGCGATTTTCCACGTGATATAGAAAGTGTTCGATATACGCAATAATTCTATATATCCGTGTTCGATATATCGAGGTTTGACTGTATACTGAGCCCCAACATTTCAAATAAGAAGAAAATAATTTTTTTCATACCTGTGAGGACGCAATGACGTGCCATTGCTTGAGTATTGGCAGGAAATTAAAGGAATCGTAGTTTTACCTTCGTTTTCTTCCTCGATATGCAAGCCATTATCACAAAATGAACAAATGTGGAGTTGGGAAAGAATATTTTATCATTTGAACTGATTTAATGTTTTAGAGCGCAGGCTCTTAGGCACCCGTTCTTGTGTTTCGCGTCGGCGTCGTCCCTTGATGTATTTGAGTGAACGAGCACAGCGAAGGACGAAAGAGTGAGCACAAAGTCTAGCGGGGAATGAAATTTGGTGATAGCGAAGAGAATGCAAGGAGGAAGGTGAAGGAGGAGGGTACGGTAAAAGCGTGAAAGGAAGCGTGTAGTGCCGCGCAAGGCAGGCACTGCAGCGACGACCACTACGAGATGGCACCAGAGTAGCACGCTGTTATCGGTTCGTCGATGGCATGCAATGAGCGCGTTGCCCGCTACCATATATGGAAACGAAGCGTTGCACGAGTAGAGGTCTGTCTCTGCTGGCTGCTGTGAATCACGCCCATGCGTCACCCCCGCGCTGCCTCCCAATTAGTGAGGCAGTCACGCCACACTTTGCTCCGTTTGCTGTGTCCCGCACGAGACAAACTGTCCGTGCAACTTTGCCGACTTGATAGAAGATTGACTCGATGTCCACTGAAGCTGCCCTTATAGAAGAACCTGTTTCGCTGTCGAGTCAAGTCAATTATAGGTTTTAAGGCCTTCGAAATGCCCGTGTAACTCTGGTGTAAGAGATTTAGCCTTTCAGCACTGCTTATACTGAACTGGCACATTGTCATACGGTTAAAGCGGTGCCCTTGTCTGTTGCTGCGTTCCTTTCAGACACTGGAACAGAGGCAGAAAGACATGGAGGACGAATTGCGGCTAAAGCGTGTGGAAAATCTCCGGTGAGCGGGCTTGCTTCATTCGTTAATGTTCGTTTCACTCACGACTGTGCTGTTCTGAAAATCTGTCTTTGCGATAATATGCATTTGGGCATGCAACTTGCGTGAGTGCCTCAATTGCATGTGCATGTTAGGCCTAGAGGAGGGCCTTTTGGTTTTATAGCTGATAATACAGTGCGCGTGGCTGGTGCACTATTGTTTGCTGTTCCTCCACAGTCGTAAAAAACATTTTCTTTTCTATTCATAGAGGTCATGCATTTCAACACTGGCCACCAAGGCCACATCCCGATGATGCTGTCCATGAGAAAATTTATGTACTGAGCGTTTAACACTTTCCTGCCTGTGGGAAAAGCAGCAATTCTTGGGTAGTCTAGTAAATATTTCTTTTCCTACCACAGAGCATGTGTGAGGCTAAATTGTGTAGAATCAAATTGAAAAAGCAACAAATTCTCTTACTAGTGGTATTAGTCCCAAACTTGCTTATTAAAAAGAATTAGAAAAAAAAAGACATCTACACAAAAGTTTGACACAAAAAAAGAAAGTTATATAAGAATATCATTGTTACATTGCATAGAAAACCTTTAAAGTTGCAGAATTAAAATTTTCGACACCGAGGACCTGGGAAATATTCCAACAGATATAATCTTTATATGTAACACATTTCTTGGGGTATAGAAAAAAAAGTCAACCTCAGCAATATGCTGAGGCTGACTTCCGACCGTCTTTCCACGCGAAACTCTACTGCCTGCACGGCCGCCAACAAATGATCCTGGCCAAAGGATGTTAGCACGATGCAGATAAGAACTGTCACCTTAGAACATGCAGGATATTTTTATATCAACGCACAGCAGCTTTGAAACAGTTTGACAAACAAAGCAAAACATTCTGAAATCTGACGAACCGATGTTGTCTTCCGCATCAGTGCTGGTTCCAATGTCCAAAAACTCTCCCACAGCTGCATTTGAATTGGGTAGCAATGTGACATTTTCGCGCACGAGCAGCGTCTCGCGATGCCGATTCCATCTTGGAAACTGCAAGCACTCATTGTGCCCACCACGCTCCTTCTACGAAGGCGCTTCGAAAATTTTTGCGTGGTGGTGAAGAAAACTGAAAACTGAAACCGACTAAGTAGTTCCCAAATAACCCAATAAATGTCGCCAGCTGTCCGAGAGCACTCGGAAACCATTCAGTCCCCATGTTGCTCTGCGACGTTTAATCAATCAATCAATTAGTCTAGTTTACACTCTACTATTGCTTTTGACTGCTGTGTCTGCAGCCAAGGCAAGGGTTGCGTAGAACGTTTGCGTCAGCTTGTTTGAGAAAAATAGGTTGGGTTTCTCTTGTGATAACTGTGCGATTAGTTAGCTCGAGAGCTGCGTCTCTGGTTGTCTTGAGTACATGTGCATGTTAGCTTGTTCGCTCTTCTGCTCTCTCGTTGTCACTTGGATTCTAGTGCTGAGGCAAAACATGTGTACAAGAATGCATTGTTTGGAACGAGCAGAGTGGTTTATTGTGGGTCATTGTGCTTGCGAAGCTGCATGCCATTGTTTCTCGCTTGTGACGCACAAGTGGTTTCTGCAGATGGCATGCCTATAACGCGCTTCCACAGTGCTTATTTCACATCCTCGGCAGGGTTACGTGTTTGCTTATGCGTGCCTTCAAACGCGTCTACTTCTCAGTTACTGTCCTTGGCATAGAGTAAAACCTGACAATATTGAACTTATTTATGTCAGATTCTCCCTTGTGTGGAAAAATTTTTGAACACCGTCACGTTTACACTGAGAATGCGTAGGAAAAATTATGGTTACATTGGGGAACAAAAATAGCAGCCACTGCCGATACATTTAACTTCAGATTGTGCAAACTGCCCCAGAACTTGGTTTTGCTTCATGGCGACCGGGCGAGCTGCCAACACTCCCTCAGAAAAAATGGTTTAGCCCGGCTGTGCCTGGGTGCAGGCCTGGGCACCCCCCTGCAAAAAATTATCTTGGTCTGCCCCGCGGCACTCGTTCCCACAGTCAATGAGTCTCCCGTCGGCTCCCTTTCCCACACATTTGTGGCTTGGGGAGATTTGCTCTGTCTGTTTCATTTTGTTGTTTTCCCACATGCTACCCATGTTTTTTGTGTGATGTCTATTGTGAACTGGCAGAATGTTCTGTTGACCACGAAGTTAGAAATTATCTAATCGAGTGCGGAGAGGTTCACCGGTATCAGCCACAAGGATCCCAAATTGCTTTGCCATAAACGTATAGAAAGAAAATTTGCAATGTCTCAAGTAGATTCGAACTCCAGTCCCACAGGGTGATGGCTACCTCGCAGCCAATTTGCCGGTGGTACAGCAGAGAAAAATATTGTCATGGTACAGTCACGGCAGAAGCTGCCATAATTGGCTGATATGGCACTCTGCAGCGCACCTATAAACCAGCATTGAGGTGAAAGAAATGAAAGGAAGCCAGGGGCTAAGTGTAAAAAGTGGGACAAAATAAGAGGAAGAAATAGGTCATGTCTCTCCAGTCAGTCTGCTAAAGAATGCTACCTCCACAATGAATGAAGTTTTCTCCTTCTTCTACAATAAGGCTTTGACTGGGGCTAGTTCGTATGACATCGATCTGTTTGCTGCGCTATACTGTTACACAAATGACAAAAAGAAAGACTGACGCACGTGCGCTATTTTTGACAGTTGACAGTAGTTTCCTCCGTACGTATTGGCGAATGTTTACACCCATCGATACCGCACGAAATTGCACAAGACTTTCTCTGAATAATATTGCGCTAGCTATCGCATCACTGCTTCGCATTATGGGGCAAAACTGCAATTTCTGTTATAGTCTAGGTTAGATATAACAAACAAAATTTCGTTCCTAATGTGACTTCTTTATGTTGAGGTTCAACTACGTTCTTTCAGACTGAATGCTCTGTCATTAAGGTTCTCGCTCTGTTTTTCGGGTCATTAAATCCCAGAAATCGGTCGGTGTGGTTGAGTTTAAAGGGGCACTAAAGTGGAAAATGATTTCTTCTGCATCAGTAAATTACCGTTCTACAACACCAAAAACACCACTCTTACAATGATAAGACTTTTGGTAGGCCAGAAGAAACGCAAGAACGAAATCCAAGACGTCCCGCACCTGGGGACTGTGACTTCTTGGATTTTGGTGGCATCTTCTAGGGTCTACTAATTACCGTATTTACTCGCATAATGATCGCACTCGCGTAATGATCGCACCCCTGAATTTTGTCGTCAAAATTCGATTTTTTTTGTTTCCCGTGTAATGATCGCACCCCGAACTTGCCGCAGCGATATGTCGTGTGCCAAGTCTAGCTAATAATGATCGCGCTTACAATCTGTCGAATGCTACGCCAACGACTCGTCTGCACGCACCCAACATTCTTAAGCAGATGCCTCATTTCATTACTTTCCGATCTTCCATGACAAAAAGAGGTACAACCTAACTTGCCTTTATTATGGGTAGACTTTATAATGGTTGTGGTCAACAAAAGCAAAATAGGCGCCTTTCGATTCTTTTCATCTGCACTCGTGAGCACGCAACAAATCGCGCGCGGCAATGATAGTAGCCACGTTTACACGGAGACGTTAAATGTGTACCCTATTCATACACCGACGCTTGTAACACAGCTAAGATATTCGCCCACCTTTAGCGGAAACGTGCCGTGTTAGGATAGTAGTGAAGACAGATGCCGCAGTTTCCGCAGCACACCGGCCATGCGTTCCTGTCACTGTCAGCTAAGTGCGCCCGTCTGTTTCTGTCCCCTCAAAGTGGACATGGCTACGTTATAGCCGCAGATTTGTTGATATTAACGATATTATTCATCACTGATACGGAAGAAACTGTTTCAATGCACGTAATGTACTCACGAGAAGAAAAAAAAATCGCGTTCGGCGCATTCGGCTTGCTCTGCCGGCCGCCATTTTTGTTTTGGTGTCCCGCACCCGCATCCCGCAGCAAACGCGGGACGAAAAAAAATTTTTTTTTTTTTTGCGGGAAATTTAACCCGCGTAATGATCGCACCCCTGAATTTGCGTCAATTTTTCTGGCGAAAAAAGTGCGATCATTATGCGAGTAAATACGGTATATATAGCGGTGCAGATTGACTGCATTGTGTTCTAAAGGAACCAAATATTAAACATGGCAAGTTTCGGGAACCTTTATTCAGCCAACGCGGTCCAGATGCGAAAACATACTTTGGAATCCCCTACGTCACGCTGACGTACCGGCGCTGGGGTTTCGGCGCGAAATTGAAATACTGATACTTGAACCTTCATTTTCTCATCTAATAATCAAACTATTTTTGTCAAATGACTGCCTGCAGGGTCCTCAAACAATGTTTCATTAGTCTAAACTGATTTATTGTTTCGCTTTAGTGTCCCTTTAAGAAACCCATCACCGAAAGAAAAGTCCAACACCCAAACCTTGTCCGACACAGGCTGAGAGAAGTGCTGTTCGAGCGGAGCGCCCTGGTTGTCGGCGATGGCAGCACGATCACTGGCACGGAGTTGCACGACAGCAGCCCTGCAACCATGGCCGTCGCTGGCGAGGCCAACCTGGACAGTGACGAAGGCGTCCGCTCCATCTCGCCGGCCAACGCCTTCTTGTTGGACCTGTCGCCATCCTCATTGCAGCAGCCCATCAGTGATGAGCTCTTCTTCAGCGCGCTTGACCTTCCTTGTGCAAGCACGCCGGTGAGCTGGCAACGTCTCGATGTCTGCTTCGACGTGCCTTAAACTTTGCGTTGCTATGTTGTAGGTCACTATAGCGAGGGGCACGTTTTGCTGATTGAATATTACTCGAAATATTTTTGTTATTTGCACTAGAGGTTTGAAAAGAGAGCCAGTAGTAGAGTTCTTCATTACACGTGACTTCCGGCAATTCGGCCCCGTTGGGACTGACAAAAGTGATCAAATTATCCAGCGGGTCGAATTAAGCAAAACTGAGCGAAGAAAGAAAGACTCCAAAACACGCCGCTGATTCATTTGGCAACATTTGCCCGATACCAACGCATCCTCAAATGAAGCGTGCACCCACTTGCAGAAAGCTAATGTAGAAATGACAACAAAGCTTCTAAACAAAGTAGAAGTCTATCCTGCATGTGATCTCATAGCAAGAAAAATGGGCAAGGGCCTAATATGTGTTGCACAGTGGCTGCTGGTTTCCTAAAGTCAGTTTCGCCGCATGGTTTTTAAAGCCAACTCCATGGCATGTTTTTCTTTTTTAAGTCAGCATTGCCACATTAAGCGGGAAAGCATATGAACGTTGCGAAGGCGGTTTTGGTTTGATGCGCAGGCAATTCACGGCCCAATTTTCCTGTAAAAAAATAAGGCCCATAGTAAAATCGCATAAATACCATAATTAGACGTTAGCTACAGTTATTGCTTGAAGATTTTTCTAGGGCAGGCCAAACATGAGTGTTTTCTGCGGGGAAATTACTTTTGTTCAACGCATTAACTATCCCTAAGCTCCGCGGGTCACCATGGCGGTTAGGCGTCTGCGTGCTGGTGGGTAAAGCTCGAATTATCTGGCAAAGGCCAATTTCAGGATCAGTATAATGAAAGTTTAGGTATGAAAGTTTAGCACACGTATACATGAGCACACGTATACACGTATACACCAGCAGGCTACACGAGTGTAGCCTGCGTTTGAGGGCACAGGTTCGCCGAACAAAAAGCTAGTTTCGTCGATCACAGTTCTGCTACCTTCTTCACCATCACTACTACGTGACAATACATTCATTATATCTGTTATACGTTTTAAGCATTATTCTTCACAAACTAATATTGGTAAGAAACATATCAAGGCTTACTTCTTCACTTTATCTGATAATTTATCAGGTTGCCACTATGTATACTTAGCTCAGGAAAGCATACAGGTGTTATACATGAGCCGTTTGTTTATAAGTGCACTAGTTAATACAGCTACAGCAGAAATCTGTCCAGACTGAAATTTGGCCTTCGTGAAGTCCGAGTACTAAGAACATTGGTTATATGTAAGCGCCAAGGGCATCACTGAATCGCAAAGCTGTAGTCATGGCGCACAGCGTGGAATGTATTTATTTATGCTGCGATCCTCGTAGGGAATTTCAGCAGGGTGGAAATACAGATTGACAAATATTTTTTAAGCACAGTCAACATCCTTTAATTCGACCCGGACGCGACCTACGAAACTGATCGAATTATCCGGCAGTTCGAATGACAGAAGATGCAGAAAAAATGGAAAAACGCAGGGCTGATACATTTCGTACTATTTGACCGGTCCTAACATGCCCCCAATTAAAATGCGGGCCTGCTTTCTGTGTGTCCAAAGTAGAAAAACCAATGCAGAAATGACAATAAAGCTCCTACACAAAGCTGAAATGTAATGCACACCTGATTTTTTAACAAGAAACATGAGCAGGGATCCAAAGGTGACTGATTAACTAAAGTCAGCTTCGCCGCGATGAATCCGCGTTGTGCACTAAAGCACACAAACGTCGTAAATGCATTTAGGGTTTCAAATTTGTTTGCACAGCACAAGCAATTTTCAGCCAAATTGTCCTGGAAAGAAAAACAGCTAATTAGAATTCGGTAAAAACCATAGTCAGACATTGTGAGCTACTGTTACTGCTTAAAAATCTTCCTAGGGCAAACCAAAAATAGTTGTTTTCTATGGGAGATGACATTTGCTCAACACGTTCGCTGTTTTCTAAGCTCTGGTGATACATGCTGCCACTAAACGGGTTGCTATTAGGGTCAACATCTTGGTCACACGCACACATACTGAGTTGGCAAGTTCGAATTATTTGTCAAAGGCTAATTTTACGATCGAAATAACAAAAGTTCAGGCCCGTTGAAATGCATAAACAGCAGCTGGGGCCTTCGGTGACCATAGAATTAGCCGAAAATTAGAATGAACATGAGTCAGATAAACAAAATTCTCCTGTACTATAAGTATCAGAAAGCAAACATAAGCACAAATTGCACCTGGAAAAATACAGCAAAAGCAACGAATAAGGTGATAGCATGCTCGAAAATCACCTCAAGTTGACTGTTTAGGAAAGAAAATATTCAAAAGAATTATTTGCTTCATGAAACGGAGTCATTGGCGAGGTTGGGTGGCATATTTCAATGTGAATGGGATTGTTCATGTGGTACCTATTCTGTTTCCTTGTATTTGTTGAAGGAGAAGAAATTCTTGTCAAAACATGCAAATACTTTCAGTTAAAGGCTGCAGTTTAGATTTGTCTGAAGACAGTAGCTGAATTATTGACGTGTCTCCGAAACTGTGTTACAGTGGAAGGCATATTTTATACTCCTTCAAGTTTATCAAATGTTCATTTCACTTTACTAGTCTGAGGTTATTGATCCATAGTCCAACATGAGAGTAGGATAGTGAAATTGTAGGCTTCGAATTGCACAGAAAGATTGAAAACTGTAGTGTTCTTCAAAGGAAGTATAGTTTGGCGTTTGATGTTTACCATTTCATTGTGTTTTGTCCACCTAAGGTCGTGCGGTGTCCAGAGGCCTAATAATAGAAGTTTTATTACCTTTGGATTGCCATGCATTTTGGCTGTTGCTGTGAGACTGTTCTTATGTGCCTGACACTGCTGACAACCGTGCAAGTCTTGCTGCACATGTAACGGCCTAATTATGATACTTTCATTATCTGTTTCTGGTGTCGAAGGCATTCTGCTGCAAAGCACAAGGTCAGGGGTTCGGCTCCAGTGGGGTCAGAATACAAAAGTGCTCTTGTACCAGGCTTTGGGTGCGTGTCAAAGAACCCCAGATCGGTCAGAATTAATATAAAGCACTCTTCTATATCATCCCTCGACGCTCTGCACACTTTCTGTGCATTTAAAACACTCAATTTAATTTCTTAATAGGTCGCTGCTTGCATGTTGAAGCAATATACTGCAACTTTTTCAAGTATCAGGGGTTAAAAAGATAAAAACGTGTTGAGTGATTTTTTAACGGACAGGAATGATTGATGCGTGTTCTTGCTTTCTTTTGTCTTGCCGTTGCGGCAGGATCAGAGCCTGTCCAAGAGGCCGCGGATGCCATTCTGTGGAATTCCGAGGTTACCCTCTTGGGACTGCTCCATGATCCAGCGCCGGCACTCCGATGTAAGTGGTTTCACTCAGCAGTAGCAGCTGGGGCATATGGCCTTACTCTCCTTGGCTGCAAATTGACAGTGTTTTGCAAAACTTTATAGGATTTCAGTCTCCTATAGTTAGGGACCACAGACGCATCAGCAAACAAATGCTCCACATAATGTATTTGCCTGAACATGACACTGTGAAGTTGTTTTCTTTCAAGCTTCTGTCACTCGCACCTTGCCATTACCGTATTTTTGCACGTGTAATCTGCGCCCGCAATTACAGCAGACAACAGCCCAGAAAGAAAGAAAAACATCACCGCGTATAATCCGTAGAGGTAACTGCATGCAACACTGCTCAAATCTTTGCAAAAAACAGTCTCCATTTGCTGATGCACGACTTGCTAAGTCGTATCTTCGGCCAGCGGCTCTGTCCCCCCATTCTTCGGCGATGCTGAAAAAGCTGGATTCACACGTCGGGACGTTATTGCGGATGAATCAGTCGTGTGATATGTGACGTGAATCGGATCACTTTGCAGCTAGCACTCACACGACAGCGGATAACAGCGCCGTCGGAGAAGCCCGCGCATCATCAACGGCGATGAAGCAAGTTGGACCGAGCGGAAAATTTCAGCGGTGATTTGGCCCACCGCAATATCGTGAAGTGCTTCGTGCAGACTGAGGGAGTGGCGCCGGAACGAGGGATGATGAGTTTGCTGGTGCTGTGTGCAGTATTCACTAACTACTAAGCGTAAAATGGCACCCCGTAAGGCAGAAAAGGATGGGCAACCGGGAAATAGGGGAGAAGTGAGCTTCAACATGCAGGGGTGAGAAGGTGGGGTTTCCTAGGAGATAACGATACTTTGAATAGTAGAAAACCTTGCCTGGAGGTGTGGCTTCATGGCAGCGCAGTGCGCGCTGCCGTGAAGCCACCTTTTAAAATTTTGGTGCGAGTATTTTGGTAGTCCACTACATAGCAATGTTCAAGGGCATATAAAATCATTAGTATAAGTGATAATTGTTATAACTGGGTTGCACAAAATATTGCAGAGGGGGCAAACATTCAAGCATTTTAACTAGCCAAAGAAGTGACATATTTACTCTTGTAGTTTGTGCATCTTTTTTTTTTCTTATTTAGGGCTCCAAAAAGAGGGTGCACAAATACTTTTGGCGCACACACTGTGTTGCCAGGTTTAATTATCATAACCAGCCACGCAGCGTGGGAGCATTGTAGTAAGCTGTTTATTAAACCGTAGGACACATACAAAAGTTGATGTTTCATCGGCTGCTCGTTGTTATATTTGATGTATTGTTAAAACTGGTGTCGTTATAAATGCGTTAGGCATCATGTGGTAGAATAATGTTAATTCACTTCCAGTTAATTGGATTTTTCACTTAGTTAAATCACAACCGGGAATCCCAGCTAGCATCCATGTGTTGCTATGACCAGAACAATCAGTATTTTGATCTTGAAATTGGCCCTTGCTGGACGAATCAAACTTGACTTGCCTGACCCCAACTCATGATGATCATGTCATGATTGGGGACTCCGATCATGACAGATGCTGTCATGATCAGCATCTGTCTTGGCAATGCTTAGGTGATAGTAAACACGTCAAATATGCGTTATCTGCTGTTCAAAACGAGTTTTGGCCTGCCTTCAGCAGATTTTGAAGGAAGAGTGATTATCATTTTGAGGATAAACGACTACCATGTTTACTGGATTCTAACATGTGCAGTTCTTTCATTTTACTTGAAAATTGCCAGTGCTTTGAAACCAGAGATGCGTTTGTAGTGTTGCCAATGGGCTGTTATCCGAGCCAACATGATCATAATTGTCGTCACTAGACGTTGATAGAAAATGTTTGTGTAGGTTGGCAATAGTATTGTGCTTAGGCATGCATGAATAATCTTTTTCTTTTTCATTTGAAGCAAAGTTGAAGAGAATAGTTATAATGTTAAATAATCTTGAATGGAATACTTGTGCGATTTGCATAAAGCCTTGATGCAATACTCAGAAGTTGCCAAATCTTAAAATTAAAAGTAAGAAACAGAAAGCAAGCATGAAATTTTCCTTTTTTTGGACGGACCTTCCATACAGTTGAATATCTCAATTCATAATTTTTTTTGTGAAGTGCTGTTTTTCAGATCGTTTCATGCTAGAACCCAAGTTGTAAATATTACCGAGTTGAAAACGTGGTTTTATAGTATGTATTTTGGTATAGTTGCAAATATTTATTTAGAAAAATTAATGCTGTAAATTAAATATGCACGGCCTACATTTAATAGATTTATAATTGTTTATTTTGGCTGCAACAAACCTCCTCACAATCTGTGCAGTGGTTACTGATTAAAACGACATCTGCATCTCGATGTATTTAGACAGGAGCTCCTGAAGTGAAACTTCCCCTTAAGACAGTCGTGTGTGAATTGAATAATCACAGCTATGCCTGACTGAAATGTTCTTCCCTAACCTGCCCTGCTCACTTTCCCTCCTTTTCCTTTGCCCTGGTTTACTCGTGCAGGCTGGTGTCTTCAACTCTGTCCTTCTGAACCAATCAGGACACAGCAGGTGAGCCCTTGCCAAAAAAATTGTATACATGCAAGGACATCGTGTATTGCTGGTCGTTAAAAAGCCAATATTTGTGGTGGAAACGGAAGTCTTAGATATTCAGGAATCAGAAGAAATCGACATGCACAAGCGACTAATTAACAAAAAATCACTAATTAAATCTAATTATTTATCGGGCATATTGCAATTGTATGTAGAAAATTGTGGGGCAGAAACCTGGAAGCTTACGAAAAGGGTTCTACTTAAATTGAGGACGACGCAATGAGCTATGGAAAGAAGAATGATGGGTGTAACGTAAAGAGATAAGAAAAGAGCAGCTTGGGTGAGGGAACAAACGCGAGTTAATGACATCTCAGTTGAAATCAAGAAAAAGAAATGGGGGGCATGGGCAGGACACGTAATGAGGAGGGAAGATAACCGATGGTCATTAAGGGTTATGGAGTGGATTCCAAGGGAAGCAGGGAGCGGCAGAAAGTTAGGTGGGCGGATGAGATTAAGTAGTTTGCAGGGACAACATGGCCGCAATTAGTACATGACCGGGGTAGTTGGAGAAGTATGGGAGAGGCCTTTGCCCTGCAGTGGGCGTAACCAGGCTGCTGCTGCTGCTGCTGCTGATGATGATGATGTAGAAGCTACCGAGTGGGAAGGTGGTAGCTTAGCAGGCGCGGCATTGCACTACCGAGCTCAAGGTTGCTGCTTCCATCCTGGCTGCAGCAGGCACATTTTGATGAGAGCAAAATGGGGGGAGAAGGGTAGTAAAAGAAAGAAAGCTTATGCACTTGGATTTAAATGCATTTAAAAAACCCCATGTGGTTAAAATCGATCCAGAGTCTCTTGTTACAGCACGCCTCCTTCTCAGATAGCGGTTTTGACATGTAAAGCTTCAGTTTCTTATTTTTTATTTTTTTTGTGCAGTCTTCCACCGAGGATATCGGCCCTGGTCCCGGAGAACTTCGCCAGCTTTGGAGGTGTGTTCCATTTTCTTTCCGTGCTTTCTTTTTGTTTGTATACTGTCAAACTCATTGCTGCAGGCTATCAAAGGAGTACTATTACAGGGATAAAAATTTTAACCGCCGAAACTCCTGTCATACAGAGTAACCAATATATCATACGGATATCAAAACTGTTTGTAAGAGTTATCTATTTTTCTTCATTACTTTTTTGTTCTTTAAGAAGGTTTGTTAGTTTGTCTTGCTGATAGGGCTGACTACTGTGTGATTGTTGCCTGGTCGAAAATTCCTCCTTTTATTTTCTGTGCTCTTCTTTTTATCTCGTTGCCCAATCATAAAAGCTTTATAAAAGTGTGTTTTTAGCTACCTTACTGTATTTGAGTGTGTTTCTTTCCTGTGAATAACTTCTCCCTCCTCATGTTATCAGTCATGTCATCTACGATCCTCTAGCAACCTGTAGTGACAGTGGGCTGGGCTAGAGCTTCAAACTGCAGGTCTGAGCAAACAAATCAGGCCCTGGGACATTGTGCTTGTTGCTTGAACAGGATGTGTCTAATTGCACACTCCCAAAGCTTATGTTTCAATGACTTTATTGCAAGTGCGAAATTCTTGCTTGTTTTGCTGGAGGCTTCTGTCTGTCAATGCTTGAATTGAAGACGAACGATGGACTAATGTTTACTTTCGCTCTCTAAATTTTTCAGAGGAAACCTTGCGGGCAAGGCTTGAGCAAGAGCTGGAGAGGAAAGAGGAAGTCATCAGGGAACTGGAAGCAAAGGTGAGGCGAGATCTGCTGAGATTATAAAGAATCCTTAGCTGGTTGTTGGATTTGCATGCTATATACAGCTGATCCTTGACATAACAAGAACAAATATAGCAAAGTATCGGATTAACAAAAAAAAATCTGAAATCAGTGATTTTTGGGGGAGTTATTAATGTGTATGCTTATTGCAAATAACAGGTATAATAAAGGCGTTGTCAATTCAGGTACACCATCGTTACCACAGTCGAACCTAACTATAACAAACTAATACGAAGTACATAAAATGGTGTTAGTGTAACAGTTATATATGTTTATAAAGAAGACCAGATGTATCAAGGTTATTTTTGTGTCAGATGTGAGTTCAGTATAACAAAGTTTGACAGTGTAAGATTAGACTCTATTCTGCAGTGTCGCATGTTCGTTAAAGCGTCGCTTTCACTTCACTGAATGGCTTCGAATGGTGCGGTCAATTTTGCGCATCCACCCCCCTGTGTGGTTGCAGCATTCCCCTGCCGAGCTCAAGGTCGTGGGTATGACTCCCAGCCTTAGCCACTCCGTTGCCATGGGGTTGGAATTGCAATTACATTTGTATTACAATGGAGATGTGCATTGAAGAAACCGAGGTGGTCAAAATTATTCCAGAACCGTCCCCTCTCTCCATATCGTCGAAGAAACTGCTGCTGCGACAAGATCATTTTTGTTCAGCACGTGCCAACATGGCAGTGTTTTTTTTATAGAACTCACAAGTTTTAGTATATCATGCCTGTCTAGCATGTCGTTTACGTTCATAGCACACCTCATGAGTCATTTTCATCATTTTACTGCATATAAAGTTGAACTCTGTTAATTCGACCCTGGCAGGACCGACGATATTGTTCAAATTATCCGGCGGGTCAAATTAAGCAGGATGCAGAAAAAAAAAACGACAAAAGCCTGTGCGAATTCATTTGGAAGTATTTGCGCTGGTCTAACATTCCCCCGAGTCAAATCTGCGCCCACTTTGTATTTGTCCAAGTAGAAAACTAACATGGAAATGGCATTAATGCTACTAAAGAAAGCAAAATCTGAACTTGTACCCGATTTCTTAGCAAGAAACAATTGCGGCAGAATCCATCTTTTGATGACTGTCGACGGTAATGCAATTAACGTTCGGGCAATGTAGTGACAACAACAAATTTCTGGAATTGGAAATAGATGATGACAAATGGCCTGAAGACAGTGGAATGATGTTTCTGATGATGGGCATGACAATGGTATGAAAACTGTAGTTAAGTCTATGTGAGCGTGCGTTAACATGATTGAGCGCAGGCCGGTGGCTCCTTCTTGCTCCTTTTAAGCTGGATAGGAAAGGAGGTCGTGCACTACTCTGCTTGCTCCGGTTCAGCCTTAGCTCCCCATGAGTCTTTCCTACTCATTTTTGTGGTACATGACATCGCGATAGCTACCGAAGCATCAAACCTCACCCGTTATCTCGGGTTTGTATGAAAAGCGGTGCTCAGGAACGAGAGATCTTGTTTGAAATCATCGTTGCACTGTTTTTGGAGTTTGAATTCGGGGGAGCTTTTTTTCTATTGAAATACATAGGACTTTGCTGGTACCAACAGAGCAGTTACTATCTGTCAATTATCCGTCAATTACCCATCGATTATCGTCAATTATCTGTCAATTATCCTTCAATTCGCATTAAGAGATTTTGAATTGTCAGGACTTCACTGTATATGTTTTACGCACATCTTTACTGCTTTGTCTTATTTTTCAGCATTAGTGCTACATTGAATAATCTGTGCACTTGTCATTCTTTCTTTTGTCTCTCTCCTCGAAGATTGCGGTGCACAAGGAGGAGCACTTGGCGCTGGAGCGACGTCAGGCTGAGCTATGCAGTTTCCTCGGACTCACTCTAGTTGTGCTGAGGACGATTCGTTGCGACCTCCAAGCGTGAGTGTTGGCTTTTCTCGCGTTTCCATCGCAGAGTCTTCACCTGAAGTCTTCGTCTGACGGGCAGTAGATCTCCAACCTGCTTATAATAAAGTACAAGGCAGTTAGCTGTTTGACAGTTAGGTGCAGCAGCTGTGACTGAGCCACTTATTGGTATTGAGATGCACTTGTTGCATTTACTTCGCCTATGTGGAAGTGAACGCATGTGCAAAAACGCATCGGCCTGTACGTAAATTCTGCCGACGCTGACACGCCAAAGTTGTGCCCCCCACATTGCCCTGTTGTACTGTCGTTAAACCCTGTTCACATGAATGATAGCAATGGAATATGTATATGCGAACCTTCTTGTAAAGCTCACGTCCGACATGAAATTTTCTTCGTTGTCTCCGATATTCATTATGAGCATATACAGTTAACTGCCGTTCATTTGGCTCCATTGTGCAACACATATTAGACCCTTGCCCATTTTTCTTGCTAAAAATCTGGTATGTGTTAGGTTTCTAATTTGTGAGATCGCCACACGCATCTTGCTACGTACTTCTCATTGGTTTGCGCCAGAAAAGCCCATGCTCGTCAGCCTTGCTAGCTTTACACAAAGTTTGCTGACATTTTTCTAGAAGGCCTCCAGTTGCTCCACTTTCTGTAGCAGAAGGTCCTTCGCGAAGACAAAGCCTTGGAGGGAGGGAATCATCTGCGGGGTCTCTTGCGAGGACAATGTTGAGGGAGCCTGCCCTACCGCGTCATCGCTGCCATTGTTGCTGTCACTGTTGCCGTTCCTATCCCATGCAAGCATGTTCACGGCGATTGTCTTTTCGGTTGCGCTTCCAAATCTGCCGTAGTGTGTTTTCTTTCACCGGCAACATCGCGCATTGCTGATGATCAGTGGGCGGATCAGTTTCGGTGGCTAGTGAAACGAGGCTGAGAAACCATGTGACCGGAAACGACTTCGACGCAGCCAACAAAGACGAGCGAGCTTGAGAGCCTTCATCCATTGGCGGAACTGTACAGAATGAAGGGCCAGCGAGCAATCTGGGAGCAGTGCAGTTGGCATGGTCCATTCATGTTTCGGAGCGAGCTGCGCCATAGAGCTATGGCCTCAGCCTGTTCGTGTTCGAAGGGGTGGAAGGGTGACCAGAGAGGGGCACGAAGCTGGTGATGCAGAGAAGGCTGGAAAATGAGCGTGCATCCATTGTGATGGCAGGCAATCATTGAGCGGCTCGAATTTCCTTTTCTTTCTTCTTTTCAAGGGGTCTGCATTTCATTACTTCTAGCACAGACACCCTGCAGGCAGACTTCATCGTTATAACCGATAATCATCCGGCATGGGGGCATTGTAGTAAGCGGGTTATTTCACCATAGAAAACATACAAAAGATGACGGTGCAGCAGCGTCTTATTGTTGTAGTCGATATATTGTTAAAACCGGTATCGTTATAAGTGGGTGTGACTGTAATCGTAAATAAGATGTGTCTTAATTGCACAAGAAGTGCCTGCTCATGGTAAACAAAAATGGGTGCTGGTCCCTTCCCTCTCGCCCTCACCCACCTATTTTTGTCATGTCCATGGTTGTTCTTACAGATACATTAAACTTCTGTTAAATCAACCCTGATGGGACTGACAAAATTGTTGGAATTATGTGGTAGGTTGAATTAAATCAGAGGACAAAAAGAAACGGTACTTTCCCTGATTCTAACACGTCCGTGGTTCAAACGTGTGCTTACTTTTTTACTTTCAAAGTGGGAAAGTAACGTCAAAATTCTATTACAGTTCCTAAACAACGGGCAAGTTGAGCACACACCTGATTTTATTTGCAAGCTAAACTTAGCATGATGCAATTCTAGCAAAGGCAAACAGAAAAAGATGAAACCAGCTAAATTCACCTTCATTGAATGAAAATACTTATTTATTGTCCATCGTCATCAGCCTCAGACAACCTTTATTGTTGTCTTTATGAAGAACCCACCTCAAGTCATTCTCCGAACAGTCCATAGACAACAGTCCAAGCACCGTTACGTCACGTACGTGGTCGCATGGTTGGTAGAGACGCACTGCACCATCCTTTTAACAACCCAAGACATTGACTGGGAGATCCGCGACTTGACTCGGAGATCCACGGCACCACAGACGGGATATATTTCTGCTTGTGCGCGGGGCGTTCTGGGTAAACCTTCCACGCTTGTTTAATGTATCTTGCCTGCATCGAATAAACTTTAGAGCTTAGTGCTTATACTATGTTTGTCTGTCTTCCAATCTCGTGCAAATTGTGCGCTTGTTTAAACCTGCCGCAACCGCGACGGTTTTCGTTATAATTTCAGTGCTAAACCACTGACGCTGGATAAAACAAAAGGGAAGGTGCGGCCTGCCGCATGCATCGAAAACGCCGTCATCCGCCGCGGCGCCACCAGTCGTGGAATGTTGCCTGGGATCGGCATACAAAGTGCGTGAATTAAGGACGCGCTTCGAGTGCCGTCGCCCGTGGAAACCGACGCGTCCCGTCAGCCAAGCGGTCGAGAATGCAACTATGGCTGAGACATTCGCTCCCATTGCGGCCCGTCTGACGTGGCAGGCCGCACCTTTTGAAGGGAAAGCTTTATACTAACCGTGTCGAGCCGAGTTGCGTCGTCCCCTGCAATTTTACGTTCATTTGACCGCAGCAGCACCGCGCCGAGCTCCGCCGCCGGCTTGGCGCATGCGCTCTCCGCAGCTGGGTCGCCGCCTGACCACGTGACTCGCCGCACTCGCCTGGCCGGGATGATAGCGAGGCCGGGCTGTCTTCTCTGAGCGTTGCGCGGGAGCGGGAGGCTTTGAGCCGTCGTCGCCAAGCGGCATCTGACCACCCCGCGGATATCGCCCGGCGATCGAGCTGCTTCACTGTAGAGGGTCCGGAATGCAACAGACGTGATTAATGTACATAGCGACCACGTTCGCGCCCTGTCCGTTTGTGCTTCGACGCAGGGCATGTTATGCAAATTATGGGGTTTGACGTGCGAAAACCACTTCCTGACCGGAAATTTGGACTAGCCGGGGTTCTTAAAGGGCCCGTCACCCGGCCCCGTAGCAAATATTGGTTATACGCTGGAAGTCATTACGTGTCCTCTAGGGAGCGCTCAAAAATTTCCCGCTAACATTTTCCAAGTCGGCTCATTAATAGCCGAGATATAAATATTTGAGTGCCGCGAACCCATGATTTCCGCAGGCGGGCTCCACTGCATAGTGAGAGTCTCTCTTCGCTCGCACCGTCTCCTTCGCAAGCGAACTTCCTTCCATGCGTTCTCCCATACCGCACCTCGAGGATCGAGTGACACATACGTCACATTTTTTTCATTTTTAACGCGACAGCGTTAAGGAGCTCGTGTCGCAGAAAAGCCGGTGTCGGCGTTGGCGGCGTTGGCCGTGAGCGATAAATCCCAGCAGGTCCTTCATGAATAAAAAACAACTTGCAAGATGGGCTGGGTGGGAATCGAACCAGGGTCTCCGGAGTGTGAGACGGAGGCGCTACCACTGAGCCACGAGTTCCATGCTTCAAAGCGGTACAAACGCGCCTCTAGTGAATGCGGTGTTGCCTTAGAGGCGTGCGTCGCTTGCTCAGGCGCACATTTCGTTGCCGCGCCGAACGCTGCGTTGCTCGACGCTCACCGCGTCCGATGCGGGGCGCGTAGTCGCTGCGCCGAAGCCCATTGTCTTACATCCCTTGGCGGGTCGACGGGAACGCTGTCGCGTTCCACTCTTGAAGGCGAAGCTTAAGCGTCCTCCAGTTTTTTTGCTTGCTTTTTTTCGGCGCTTCGCACTTCCGCCGACGGTGTCGCGCGCGAGCTGTTTCGTTTAGTCTTCCTGTATATGCTCCCTGCGGGAGCATATACAGGAACACTAGTTTCGTTCGCGCAGCGCACGTTTTTGCGCGCTGTGCACAAGGAAACATGAGCAGCAGTATTATTCAATGCTACACGAATACTGAGGCAAAACAAGCGGATCGCAGAGCGTGATCACGCGCTGGAACACGGCAGAAAATGGCACAGTTTCGGTACCTGCGTACGTGACCGCATGACCGTGGGAACAAGCACACGAAGCGGAAGTACATCTCCCTTGCTTCGGTGCGAAGTAAAACAAAAAAAGAACACACATTCCCTTTGTGTGTTTTATTATTTCTCTAAACTTGAATTCGTCAATCCAAGCAACAGATTGCACAGACAACAGATGTCTTGACTAATTCTCGAAGTCACGTGTCACCACGAGCTACGTCATACTGCGGACACGATTACGTAGGCGCAGGGGCACGATTACGTCACCGTCCGGCTTGGAGCGCGGCGGCCGCGAGCGAAGAGGAAAACTGCGTTCGGATTGAAATTGCGGGTTTTTCCGCCGCGCATAGCGACGTAATACTTTGCAGACACGATTATTATAGCGCAATGTATGCTCCGCGCTTGTCAGCTCAAAATGGCCAGACCTGGTGAGGGGCCCTTTAACGTGCACCGAAATCTAAGCACACGAGTGTTTTCGCATTCCGCCCGCATCGAAATGCGGTCGCCGTGGCCGGCATTCGATCCCGCGACCTCGTGCTTAGCACTCCAACGCCGTAGCCAATAAGCAACCACGGGGGGTTGCTTACTATCTAGCACTCGCGCTTGCCCTGTGGCACGACAGGCGTCGCACCGTCGAACTATGCGTGTCTACCCAAGCCTAATCGCAGTCATGTCTAGCCACAGACTTCGGCACAGCCGTCATACGTGGCTTAACGATGATTGTATGCCTAAGTAGAATAATTGCCGCTAAATCAAAGGTTAACCAAGTGAAACCGATTCTTAACCAGGCTCAACGACGCTTTCGCTTTGCATATCCAGGGTTAGCTGAGCTAAAGCCGCAGCCATTTTTTTATCCAGGGGCCTTGGCTAAACGAACGATCGCACATGCATAGAGACACAAGCCGAGTGCGCTTTATATGTGGGGTCGTTTAATTCGTGCTTAACTTATTGCAAAAAAAATTGTATGCACCAACTATATATAACCAGCCCAAGAACGAGTTCAACCGTCACAAATTACATCGCGCCATGAGAGGTATAATATATATAACTTAACGCGGCGTTGCCATGCATCCGTCTTACGTCATTGCGCCTCTTAGAGCCTAAGCTAATACACGTCTTTATAGCGTCCCTTTATAAAAATTCGATGTGGAACGTTTCCAGGGCGGCTCCTATAGTTGCCGGTGTGCAGTACGACTTCGAACCTAGGCCGCGTGTGTTAGTCTCTTTAAAGAAAGCCCAGCGCTCTATAGAATGGGCGAGCGAGTCGTGTTCAAAGTTCGTCTTTAAATTTCGTAGCCACGAGGCGCTTAAAACTCGTTTACCGCAGGGGCAGGTAATTCCGCCTAGTATATAATTATACGTATATATATACGCGCGCTCCAGCGTCCTTTTCGAAACCGCCTTTTCAGCTCTCGTAAGGTTACGCTTGTTCTGCACGTCTTCTCGTCGCCCTAAGTCCTCCCGGTCCGGTGGGCATATTATGCGGTCTCGCGGCCAAGTTAACTGATTGCGGCGTCTCTTGCAGCCGCAGGCGGTCGGACTCGCAGTTCTATATTTAGACGCTCGCCTGGAGCAGCACGTCCGAGAGGAGCACGAAGTGAAGGGAGGGAGCGTACGCCGATGCATGTGAACAGCCGCTCGGGTATCGAGCCCTGCAGCGGAGGCCGTTCTTCAGTTGTTTTAGCTGTTGCTTCCCCCCGCCTCCCATATATTAAGCAACACTTTTTAACTGTGCGATTGTTGAGGGACCCGCTTCGTGGCTTGCGGAGTCGATACCTGCGGCGCGATTTCCGACCGCGTCGGCTGCATTCAGGTGGGGGCGGAATGCAAAAAAATAATAAAAAGACACGGTTGTGTACAGCGTCCTTGTACTGTGTACCGTACATTTTTGAGGGAATCGCGTATGAATTAATGCATGCGCTGCTGTTGGTCCGCATGCGTTGGTGTTCTTGTATAATGTTACAGGAAACGTTCACACGCAAAAACTGTTGAGATTTCCCTGCGGGGGTTGCTCCCCCCTTCCTCTTGACCTCGTTTATTGCATGTTACATCCACCGAAATGGCTCACATGTTTGGCAGCACTGCCGAAAGTACGAGTTGCACACAGGCGATATCCTTGCGCAGCGGAACATAATTCCGGACGTAACTGCACGTCTTCTTGGCGGGATAAGAAAGCTTCTATTTTTGATTGGTACACGATACATTACAGCGACACGCGACATGTTAGGACCTTTGCGCGTGCACGTCGTATACCGCGAAGTGCATCACGGGGGAGGGGAGCAGAGGACGCGGCGCGGATGAACACATCTCGAGGTTCACGATTAGCGGCAATGCATAGTACAAGGACAAAGTGAAACGACACACATCATCAGCGTCGTGTTGGTCGTCTCGCTTCGTCCTTGCCCTCTGCGCTATACCGCTAATCACGAACCTTGACCAACATAGCCCAACTCGACGCTAAAATAAGCATCTCGACGAGCATTCGGCCATCCTATTGGCTAAGGTGTCCTGCAGCTTCCACAGGGCTGTAAGCGACTTGTGTAATATGGAGTATAGGATATGTCGCTTTGGTGCTGAGCACGAGGCCCCAGGTTCGATTCCCGCTTGGGGGCAAGTTTAACAACCCTAGGGAGGCGAAATTAGAGCGATACCTAAAAATGCAGTGAGTGGGGGGGGGGGGGAGCGAACGGAAAATAATTTGCGGTAATATCGAGGTAGACGAGGTGGCAGAGTGAATGGTAAGCAAACGAGAGTGCTTTCTTGTGGTTTACGATGGTTTCTAGAACAGCAGCAAGCGCAGGTGCTTGACATTATTCTTGCGGAGATTCAAAGAAAAAGTAGAGTGAGTCAGCTAGGCCATGCACTTCTTCCATCCTGGCGTCCGCAAGAAAGAGCACTTTCCTCATAGTGCTACTTCTCATTCTCAGTTCTTTGCACTGTTAAAAACAGCTCTGCGAGACGACGCACCGTTTTTCGTCCCGTCTATTCTAGCGCCGTTTTCCACTTTGGAAAGCTGCCATCCCGTGGACTTCTTTTTCTGTTCTCGGGTCGTTTTGTGCGCAGGCTCGATTTAAGAGCCCGCTGTTTTCCAAAAGAGCCTAATATATCTGAATGGCTGTATTTATGCGATCAGTGGGCAGCGTGCACGTGACGTCCCGCTATCCCGGGACATTTCCTTTTTATTTTGGGGTTGAGGAAAGAAAGGGAATAGGGCATGAGAGGTGACGGGAATGGGACGTGTACACTGCTGCGTATGCGACTGCAGTTAATCTCCGCCCCCCTTTATTCGCCTACGTGTCCAGACAATGAGTTCCGAGCTGTACAAACTCGTTCCGCGGTCCCTGCGTCCAGTGATTCGATCGAATGCTGTATGTGCTTTGCCGGCGCCTTTCCATTTCGACACGCGAACGCACTTTGAAAGAAACGGACCATTTCCGCAGTGGCCGCCCCCACTATATTGGCTACTTTACATAAACGGGACTGCCGGCGAGCGAGCGAGCCGAAATATATACGCTTCACGCTTGCTTCATTTCGTCAGGACCAAGCGGGAGTCTTCTTTCCCGTCCATGTGTTCTCCCCCTTTTCTCCACAATTCCCTCTTACGTAACGCTCGAACGCGCTAGCAGACGACGCACAAAACGACATGGCAGACGAGGCACAAAGCGATAACAGACGACACCGAAAACCTTTTCCGTGGCTTTCGCTCTTTCCCTTTCGCTCCCGGGAGGTGGAGTGAAATGGGGAGCGCGTATCAGGAGGATATCGATTGGGGTTCCCTTTCTTTCTCCTTCTCTGACGCGTTTCTTTCGCTTCCCCCATTTTCCCCTTTCTCTTCCAGCTGGGAGGATGGGGATCGGAAGAGGGAAGGAACGTCGGGAGAGCCAAGAAACATGAGCGCGCACGCGCGCTCCTCTTCCCGATTTGGCCGCCGCAGCGCGTCGTCGCCGCCGACGCAATCCGATTGCGCTCGCCGCGTCATCCCTGGCACTGTTTCTTTGTCTTTACTCGCCTTCTCGCCAAGGGACACCTCTCTCCCACCCACACTCCCCCGTTCCTTTCCTTCCTCTCGATTCTCCGCGTACCCTTCCTGCCTACCCCCCACTTCGCTATACCGTTCTCGTCCCCGTCCCACCCCAGCCGCACTCTCGTTCCTTTCCTCAATTGGCTACACGCAGACCTCTTCCTTCCCTACGGAGTCTATCGCGCCCATCCCCAGACACACCGCTTTCGCTCACCGCCCCCCCCTTTTCGCTGGCTTCCCGACTTTTCCTCCCTCTTTATCCCGGTGTCTCCCCTTTTCCCCTTCCTCCGGCGGGAAAGTAGGTCGTCGTCCTTGAGGGAACTGCCTTGCGTACGGCCGCGTGAGCCTGTCGCTCTGCGGACTCGCTCCCGGCCGGTGTGATGCTGACGCCGCCAGCGTAGGGAGCGGCGTGCACGTTCAAAGCCGCCTCCGCCGTGCCCGATCTCCTGGGAGATAATGCACCACCGTCGCCCTGACGCTGCTTTGCCGACGTCGACGGCGCCGTGCTGCGCCCCGGTGCGTGGTGCGTTTGGCTGCAACTGCAACTGGTTTCGCTTTCCGCGTGCCTTCGGTTTGCCCTGTTCGGGACGTTGGCGTCGACCCGTTTGCAATGTGGTGACCGCGCTGCTTCTCCGCGCTTTTTGTCGCGAAGTCGTTTGCAAGTGCGAGTTTGTCGGTGGTGTGTGTTGCGTCGTCTTCGTCGGCGGCGAAACTTCGCAACGACTTGTCGTGGCTTGGCGCGCGTGTCTTGTTTTGTATTTTTTCGTTTCTTTTTCTTTGTTTCGGTTGACCCGCGCCAGTTGTTTGTAACCGCGGCCGTGGCGCGCGTTTTATAAAACGGTCACGCGCGCGCGCGCCTTCCCGAAGCCCTTCTCATAATCTTTTTCTCACGTCGCTCGTGTTATGAAACACGTCCTACACGGCGACACTGTGCCGGAGTGGTAGCTATGGAGGGTAGCCGGCAGCCGTGCATTCCGCTGCAGGTGCCCGTGCGTGGGTGCCGCTTCCCGATTTTCCTCATCGGCTGTTGTTTTGCTTTTTTCTTCTCGCCTGACTGCAGCGCTGCCTGCTGGATTCCCCCACTCGCTATTTTGGGACCCTCGTCTCCGCCAGCAAATCCTTTTGGGCACGCCTCGTGAAAGTTGATCTTCGCGTGCCAGAGCTGGGTTCTGCTTGAATGCTCCTTCTGCTTGGTTGTGCTCCTTGGCATTTTTTTCTTTTCACTTTCTTGTTTTTTCTTCCTTTGAGATTGTTGTTTTCTCCAATTGTGGGAGTTGTGCTCTTTTGCCTATCACATTGGCTGTTCTGGAACGGCAAAAAGGGACACTTGTTCGACGCTGTCGGAACCTGCAGAATATTGTTCTTGGCCACATTTATCTGTTTGGGAATTGATGGCCTCAACTATTTCTTTCTTTGTCATCTTCTTCTTCCACAACGGTTTTGTGTCTTTTGCCACAGTTATTGGGGAGCTTTTTGAGCGGAGAGATTTAGTGTAGCAAGACAGTCGTAAACCTGTTATCAACTGTGTTGAGCTTGCAGTGATCTTCAATTGGACATCTCTCCAGTGTTGGTAACTTAGCAAGAAATTTGCTAAATTTAGAAATTTTTATTTATCTTAACAACTTTGCCATCTAGGAGTTTCTCTTACTTCAGTGACTTTTTAGGGATGTATATAGCTCTGGTAAAATTTGTCAGGGTAGTTTGGCAAAGTTCACTGTCTTTGCCCCCATTTTATCCAACGTCAGATATTTATGCCTCAATTTATAGCTGCTGATTTAGATTTGATACCACTTTGAAAACTCTCGGATTGTTTTCCCTTTTCAAGTTCCCACCATTGACTCATCTTTACAGAAGGTGATTTAAAACTATGGTTTAAGAATTTAAGGAATAGTTCTAAAAACAATTAAAACCTAATGCCGAATTCTGAGGAAGTCATAATCTTCACCACACGGTGACTTTGCCTTGCAAAATTAACCGACACTGCACATCTCTGAAAAATGAAATCTTGCGAAGATTCCTTTGTGATGATTGTCACTATCATCAAGTTTAAGCATGCATATTCATGCAATGCAGTTAACAAAGATTATGACAAAGTTTCTTTCTTTAAACTGTATGAGAGGAAGTTGCAGCAAATTTCCGTGCTTGCTTCAATATGTTCCAGTATTCTTTTATATACTGTCTGGTATTTGTTTATATGCCATCCGATATTCTGTTACGGCAAATCAGTTCTGCGGAATCCTGCAAGGTGGAGGAAATCTCATGTAATGGGAAAATGCTCATGCACCCAAATGTAGCACGAAGCTACAAAGGAAACCTATTTGGGTTTCTCAGATAACCGTATGGGCTAGCCCTCGCACTGCGATCTGCTAGCCTCCTGGCTAGCTAGATGGTAGAGCGACTGCTCTAGAAAGGCATTGGTCCCGGGTTTGAATCTCTTACAAAGACAAATTTTTTCTCGAATGCGAAACTTTTCAGAAATGTATATGGGTTTCGTTTGTAGCTTTGCGCTACATGCGAGTGGATGACACTTTTTCTCTTTCATAGTATTTTGCTATACAGCTTGTTTGATAATATCCCATCTGGTATTCCATTATGTGAAATCCGATATTACATTATATGCATACCAGCTGGCATTCCATATATGTATGCTTGCAACTCTCTTTTATGATAAAGCTCTCAAAGGTTTGGTTATGGCAGTGTACTTGTGTGGCTGTCAGTATTTTCTGTACTTATGTCACTCGTACAGTGCTTTTTGAGGTTTAAAACCGAAATTGTTTAGCATGCAGAAACCATAAACACACAAGGAATAAGACAAGCATAACCACTAATTTGCAACCAAATTTTACTATTGAGAACATGCTTTCATAGAAGACATTTTATCCGACGTGAGATATGTATGCCTCAATTTCTAGCTGCTGATTTAGATTTTATATCACTTTGAAAACTCTCGGCTTGTTTTCCCTTGTGTATTGGATTAGTGGATGGGTGTATTGGATTAGTGTAGTGGATTGGATTGGATTAGATTATTGGATCAGATTAGTTTATTAGTTTATTGGATTAGTGGATTGTTTTCCCTTGTGGCTCCTATGTGTATAACCCACATAGGAGCCACACATAGGAGGCATATCTCTTCAGTAGAGAGTTTTGGCGTGTCCGGTATTCGGGTGAGCACAAGCGGGGCTGCTATTTTACCAGATCAGCCGAGGTGCAAACGTGAATGGCCTGCATGGTGCTGCCACCTGGTGGCTTAGAGCCCAACCAGAAAAATACAGCTAATATTGCTGTAACCAAGTGTATTTTACTTCGCTGGTGGTTATGATTGTCCACTCTAATGTCCATAGTTTCTGCACATAAAGATCTTGTTCATTAAATACCAACTAGTTTGATCTCTCACATTGTCTTTGAAACCAACAAATCGCACGAGATTTGTGCGATTGGCCTAGGAAGCAGGCATCTTCGATAAAGACAGTGAAGTGTGCCACCTTGCATTCAGCAGCTCAGGGTCCTTATTAGAACACATTTCTCCTGTAAAAGCATTCTTTCCTTCTTGAATATATTCAGCAATGTGAAAAGATGACAAGAAAACATCAATGTGTGCCGACTATCAGCTGATCTTTTTTTCTGCACACATATGCGAATTGAAGTAAGACTTGCACCAATTCCCAGTTGAAGCCTGTATGGAACATGCATTAGCAAGCAATAAAAATAACTGTAGCAGTTGGTCCATGGCCAAGTCATATTTCATTTTAATTGTGAAGCAACTCTTTGTGAACATTTGCCACCTTTACAGTATCGATCTGTCTAGCCACCTACCTCTTGGTGCTCTCATAGTCGTTTGGTTAACTTAGTATGTACCAAAACTGGCATAGTATGACAATAGTGTGTGGCAAACATAAATGATAGGTCATGGCATAAATGTCATGGCATGTTCTAGTGCAAGTCAAATCATTCAAGAGATGACACTCCAGGTAATCACTAGTGAGGCAATGAGAATGAAGGCACTGGTCGCTCCTTTGAAGATTGCACAGTGTGTGCAGGTTGTCAACTTTGTTTTCAGATTTTCTTTCGTGTATTTGTAAACAGGTGGTGACTGGCATTTGATGATGTCTTCCAAGGGTGCCTATGTGAAATGTGCTGTACATTCTTGTGTGCTGTCTTCGTAAAGTGGTGTGATTCATCATCAGCTTGATAAACAAGGCATCTACATTCCCATATTCTAAGGATGAAAAGCACGCTCGTACTTTAATCTTTCGTAGCAGAGTTTTTTCGTACATGTTGTGTCTTGTGCGTGTTTCTGATCTTGCTTGAGGAAGGCTCCTTAACCTGTTAGTAATTGAAGAAGTCTTCTTGAAACTTTGTACAGCTACCTGAAGAAACACACCGCTTACTTGAAGAAGCAAGGCAAGAAATATTGGGCTAGGGACAAAGAAACAGCAGAAGAAGACTTGACACAGAGAGGGCCACTGCACTGATAGGTAGACAGAGTGTGCAGGCAATGAAAGGCATAGAGGTGAACTAGACACATGTCAATTTGATACCCTCTGCTAGGCAAAGGGGATAAACGGGGGTTAAAAGAGAGAATGGAAGAGAGAGAGAGAGCACTTGTTGGGCACACTGTTGAAGGTGCGCACAAATTTTATAATCAGTTGCAGAGACCTGTTGACCTTAAGTACTGTAGCAATGCCCTTGTTGTTTCCTTATTATTTTATAATATCTTTTGTAATATCAGGCACCTTAATATAGAAAGAACTTGAGCGATTATCAGTACCTCAAGCCAAGATATAGAAGCCATGGAAAATGGCAAGGGAGCAATAGAATAGAACAGCAGTGAACAGTGCATGTTACGAAAAGACAGACTGAGCAGAGGACATGGTCAATACAGGATGGAAGACTGGATGTGTCCTGTCTTCTATTTTTACCTTGTTCTTCATTCTACAGCCAGTTTCCAAAATGAAGAGATTAGCCTTAGTCGTCTATAAAGGAAATCTTGTCTGCTGGTGTAGTGCTCTTGTCTGTCTCTCTCTTTCTTGTCCTTCTTGTGCTGATCGCTCTGCTGTATATCACATCCACCTGAAGAAACCATACTATTATGCTTTGCAGTCAATTACAGGTTGCCTCTTCTGTGACCTCACTTGGGCATTGTCATTGTTTTTCTTTCTGTTGCCCTATCAGTGAGCCACAATGTGTGGTGACCTTGGGAAAGACACCGCCACCGTGGCACAAACAAGGCAATTGGCCAGAGCTAGACTACACCATCCGGCGAGCTAGCCAATGGGCAGCTGCGTTTCGCAGTGTGGCTCACGGCAGCCCCAGAGGTTTGAGAACGAATATCTCTTCCTGCTGCTCGTAAAAAAAACGCAGTAGTCACCTCTGTCTCAATGTCACGTGATGCATTGTGATGCATGTGCAAGATGCACCGTGCTCTCCTGTCAGCGAAGTGCACGCTCCCCGTTGCTCAACCCTTTTTTTTGCTTGTAGCAGCATGCTGCTTGAGCACTTCTGTGACTTCGTGGATAAGAAAATTGATGCCCATAATAGTAGAGAGTTGACATTCCTGGGCATTATTCTTTTTTCCTGGTAGTGATCCTGCAGGAGTCTGACTAGGTGTCACTGTACAGTATACCGTGACTGTTGAAATAGGGACATTCCCACCATGCCATTGTTGCTTTGATGAGACTTCTGCATACGTGTGTGTTTCCTGTGTTCATCTTAAGTTCATTAATTGCTCATTATGGAATTAAGTTTGCTTGGAGACTGTAGTGTGCATGATTCTAGAGGAAAGACTATGCATAGTGCTGATGTAAGGGCTTTCAGTATTGGTGTATGACTAGTGCCACAACCAGTGAACTGTGTGGTGCACGGTACTTGTTTACTGGAACTTTACTGGAAATCACTAATGTAGTGCAATCAAAGCAGCATTGCAATGTTGCACTTTCATGTCCTTTATTGCCAGGTGATGCATAAACACTGAAATTTTACTTGCGATGTTGTGATAATTGAAGGCCAACTTGCATCTCGGCATTGCAGTTAATCACTGCTTTAACTTTAATTGTACTCCAAGGTTGAGGAACATGTGATGCCATGGGAAAAGTCAGCTTGCAGTATTGGAAATGGAAGGTGACATTTCCATCCTACAAGCAAGATTCTTGTATATCAAACGCTGCCATCACTTTAGGCGAGAACATGAGAAATTTTGTCGGCACTCATTTTTGAAGCCTGGAGAATGTACCATAACCTGCACTACGGTCATCGGAGCTATATGTGTCAGCTTATGCTGGTGAATAAGTTTGAATGACGCACTTCGTGTCTTAAGTTTTAACAACTTAGATAGTCATTTTGTTGAGCCACAAACACAGGCTGTAAGGTCAAGGTCTAGTAATATCTGTGATGGTCTAGGAAGCATTAGTCTGCACTAATTTATGTGCTTTTGGTGCATCCTGCATGGCTAACTTGACTGAGAGTGCACCTAGGTCTGTGCATGTATTAGCTCTACCATTTATTTGCACATTGCCCACTGGCTGACCAATCGCAAACTTATGTCTTACTGTCATAGTCATAGTCAAGCAAGTAGTATGACTCTTGTAGCTAAACTGCTGGCAAATTAACACTCAAATTTTGCCTAATGGTAGCACTTTACAGCAAATTTGGTTTAGTACCACATTTTCTGGCATTAGTACCAGCTTTGTCCTCAATGAATTCAAACTGTTCGACTGAATAAAAATGACGACACCATCTGCCACAGCTATGGCAAGAAAAATGTCCTCTATAGCTGTGACAGTAAGACCCACTGTTCTTTTGCAGTGAAATAGAAAGCTTCAGAGTGGTGTTGCCACAGACAACATGCATGATGTGGGCTGTCTGATTATTATTTGTGGATGAAAGTGGTGATGCCAAAAAACATGGTGTTAAACCATGCTCACTGTGAAATCCTATCTTTAAACGAAATTTTGATTGAAGTCATCCAGCGATTTAGCTGGGAAAGTCGGTACAGTATTGCCCACTGTTAAAAAGACCCACAAATTAGTATTGCGGTACCAGTTACTGTTCACTTTTGAAATGAAGGCCTTGGCCATAATTTTTTTACCCATATAGTCTAGGTCGACCTGATATATCACATCAAGCATTTTACTGTATGCAGTTGATAATGCATTCAAATTATGTTGAATCGAATGCAAATTAAGTGTTCCCTTTATTAGTGGACCATACTGTGCACTTGTTTGAAGTTTTGTGCCCGATGCTTCCGAGCTCCGGTAAACTTAATTGGTCTCCAACAACTCGTTCTGCAGGTTGAACGATGAAGCTGTCAGGGTCCTGGAATCGCATGCCGGTGAGCACAACTTTCCAGCATCCTTCTTATTTCTAAATGCATAATGGCCTTTTTAGGGTCGTTGAACTGGGTTCGGTGCTCAGCAGGCAATGGTACGAAGTTAACAAAGTAGTGCGGTCATCGCACCCTCACTGCATTTCACAGTGCAGGTGTTTCTCACGTGTGACACTTTGTATAGAATAGCTAGTTCTATTAACTAAGCACTTTTTCTGAATCGAACAAACCAACTACTCCATATGCTGCGACCACACCCTTTAGGCATCCATTTACGTCGAATAACTTATTTAGCCAACTTCACGCTTTCAGTATGCCACATGCTATGTTTCATTTGAGAGCACAAGCAATGTGCTGTGGCATCTAGTCGCAGAAACACGTTACTCCACTTGTTTGGCAGTTAATAGACAGTTTTAGTTTAGCGTACGCTATAGCATTGCATACACTATAATATGGCAGGTCGATACTGTGCATGTGCGGAATGCTAAACGACCCATAGCGTATAGCGTACGCATGCTATTTCTCAAATTTAGTGTTAGCGTGCTTGCGTGGTTTGCATAGTTTGCGGAAAACATGGCGGCGGTCCAAGAGCACAAGCAATGTGCTGTGGCATCTAGTCGCAGAAACACATTACTCCACTTGTTTGGAAGTTAATAGACAGTTTTAGTTTAGCGTACGCTATAGCACTGCATACACTATAATATGGCAGGTCGATACTGTGCATGCGCGGAACGCTAAACGACCCATAGCGTATAGCGTACGCATGCTATTTCTCAAATTTAGTGTTAGCGTCCTTGCGTCGTTTGCATAGTTTGCGGAAAACATGGCGGCGGTCCCAGCTGCCCGCTTCGAATTGAATTGGGTGTTGCCTTTGTAAAATTCACTCTGTTCATAGCAAATGACTGTGTAAACGGCTTTCGCTTAGTCTCAAGCCACTTCGACGACAGAGTATTGTGGATAATCTTGCACAGTTTTCGAGATTGCTTCCCGTTTTGAATGAGTCGAAGTCTAACGAAAGATACATTCGAGATGTCAGCGCCACCTATCGCTCCAGTCAGAAGATAGCTGCACGACGGCTTATAGCCTCCGAGTTCTGAACATCTCGCAGGGCAACTAAAACTGTAACAAACATGTGCTGCTTAGCGTACGCTATACTATAACGTAGAGCATACGCTATAAGTTGCGTACGTTTAACTAAAACTGTCTAATGGGTTCATATCTGCGATGTCTTCCATTTAATAAATACATTGTATATTGTGACGTAAAAGAATGAGACTTAACGTTACCTTGAAATACATGAAAAGTCTTTCACACATCACACTATATTTTGGTTGTGAATGCAAAGTGAAAGAAGTCTCTCATTACTTTCATAGTGTTGTTTGCTTTGTATGAGACTGATTATATACTACTTAGACTTAGCACTGGTGTCGAACACGCAAGAGGTCAAGAAACTTGAAGGAAAGAGCAGGGAGAATGTTTGGCTCTGCGTTACAGAAATTACCACGCATGACGATATCTCAAATGCCAGAGCATGAGTGGAAGATCGCAGCGATAGATTGAGTAGCATGTAAACCTATTCACAGCATGAACGAAGGGTTTTGAAAAGATGCTTTGGGTAGGAGATGGAATATATGATGACAGAGCAGCACAAAAAAAAAGAAAGAAAAACGTGAGAGAAAGTTGCATTACATTGTTCACGCATGGAACTGCCTTTGTGTGCATGTACTGGCTCGCATTGCTGTGGGTTTGTCCATTGCTTTTTGCCCCTTTGATTCAGAGGCCTCTCTGTGCTGAATTCAGATATATATTCACCTTACCAGACATTTAGCTTAACCTATAGAGAGATAAATAAAGGTGCCCTCAAAGGGTTCACCTTATCCGAAACCTTCATTTAGCTGTTTATGTTAAGGGGAATTTATTGTGTATTAGGAAGATGCAGTTGATAGAAGCCTTATAGTTGCTGCACATTTAAAACCTCTTCAGAGAAGCGCGAAGATGTTGGCCCACTTTCATAAATTGACATGTTAAGGTTTTCCTGTGGTTCAGGGTACCGACAGCATCTACCCTTGGCCTGTGAGAATGCATTGCATGCTGCTGCAATGTGCTTGTCCACAAATTCGGCTTGTGTGATGTTTTTCAGGAGCCGCGTCTGTGCTGGCTCTGGCACAGCAGGTATGTTGGCTGCATATGTTTTTTAAATTTGTAGTTCGATATATTTTTGGTTTTGTCCATCCTGTGCGAAATTGCTCTGCTGGAAACTAGCTGTAGCTTCAAGATGTGCCATTTCTAGCCCTGTTCCCTTGTTTTCTGTACCAACTGGCCGCACGTTTGTAGAAACCATGAAACAATTATTCAACATTGCCAACTAATCATTGCTAACTAGGCCCTAGACATTGCGTTCGCAAACAGATGCGGCAAATATAATTTCTTTACCTGTGACAGCAAGCTTCACATTATTGCTCGAGAGAGCACCTGACCTTTCCTTCCTCTTCTTTAAATCATGTCAGTTCTCATTATTATTGTTGTGTCCTTATATTGATGTTGGCTGATAACTAGGTTTGCTTAGACGTCACATAGCCTTTGGCAAGGCTAAGAAATTTGAAATGTCCAGGCTTATGCAGCAGTGCCACCATTTGCTGGTGAATAAAACTACTGTGTCAGTAGCATAACTTAACATAACTTAACATAACTTAACGTAACATAACTTAACAGTAACATGGAGAAATGCAGTGGATGTTGGCTTTATTACTTTTCTTTAGATAGTATTGTTAAGTTCCAATGTCTTGTCACTGAGGTGTTACTGGTTATAACATTTATGCAATTTTTATATGTGTAAATGGTAAAAAAGTTGAAGCCTTTTGTTGGTTGGTTGATTGATTGATTTGCTGCTGCTTTTATTTCTGCCCGTTCAGAGGTCCTAAAGTCTAAACCTGACTACGCTTTCATGTGTTGTCCTTGTGCCGTTTGCAGGATAGGCAGCTGGTGTCTGCCCTCGAGGACATCAGCCCAGAGTCGGTAAGTGCCCTAGCGCCATCTGTTCTCAGACTGCATAACAAACTTGATACCTCCTACCTTCTTAGATGCATAACCACATGAAGCCAAGAGACAATGAAGCCTTGGAAAGCATATTGGAAATTACAATGTGGTTTAAATTAAAACTATGGGACTATGGATGGCTAATGCTCCCAGGGTCAGATCTTGTATGCATACAAAAGTGCCAAACCAAAGCAGCTGTCACCGTAGCTCAATTCATAGAGCATTGCATGCCTAATGTGGAACATGTGGGTTTGGCTCCTACAGGTGTCAAGTTGCCTTTTCATCCCGTTTAATTTCCCCCTTTTCTTACTTCTACATGTCAGTGTAATCCAACCGAAAATGAAGACCTATTCTTTTTTTGCTTTCTTGCGTCATTGTGATCTCCGAGTGTCACATCTGTCCATCAAAGGTACAACGAGAAGAGACATACCTACCATCATGAAAAAGCAAGCACACAACGAAATTCGAGCTCTTATCAACTCCAGCAGTTTTCTCTGTAACTTGTGAGAACATTGCAATACGAAAGCAATGGGGCTCTATTCTGTAGTGCAACCGCTTGGAGAAGAGGCATTGAGCATTTCATTGCAATTGGCCTCCTGGTACTTTTCACGCTGTAACAGCTGTTGGGGCTGGTCTTCCCACGATACTCCATTGTACAAATCGTTTGCAGCACTGTGGAAGCGGCGGGACTGCTTAGCCAACAGGAAGGCTGGGTGCCCCTCAGTCTGTGTTCATCAGCTTCGTATTGTCTGCGCAGTGGCTCCTGAATTCTCGGTACACGACGGGCATGCGCAAAGGTCTTGGCATCTTACGTATCGCTGTAATGTGTCATGCTCCAAGCAAAAACAATTCTATAATCCTGCCAGTAGTGGTACAATTATCTCGGGAATTATATTTTGCTGTGCAATGATGTTGCCTGTGTACACCTCCTACCTTTGGCATTGGCAGTTGTGCAAATGACTTGCGAGGTGGAGTATAGTCACATTTTTTGTGCTGTTTTCATTGTGAAACATTTCAGCACGCATTTGTTCTGCTCCAGCACATTTAATTTCCAGCCCTGGTTGCCATGTTGAAAAGAGGCAAAACGTAGAAATACTTGTGTAGTGAGACATGCTCGCATGTTGGATGACTGTGGTCACTCAAAACCAACCTAAAGCTCCCCAGGACAGCGTTGTGACTTTGGAATGGTGGGGACAGCTGCAAGAAAAACTGCCTGGCAAGTGTTTGGACAATGAAAATCTCGTCACGAGACTGAGTTCTTTGCGGTGCTGAACCAGTGAAAGTCTGCTGCTCAAAATCGAGACTAAGTGTTGGCTAGTCTTTAGTCGACAAGAAACGGCAGATATGCAGCAATGAGGCACGGATGGTGTGTGCTTTAAGCTACGTTTGTGTCATGACATGCTGTTCGTTCAAGCTGTCATTGAAGCACCTTTCTGGCCCGAGTCCAGCTCCAAACATGCAGGAGTGACATGTCGTTTGTGCTCTGCAGGCATACTCGTTCCCAGAGGATGTGGTCCGGGAGCAGATCCAGCTGGAGCTTCAGACACTCAGGGTACAGATCACCAAGAGCCAGGCTGTACTCACCTACCTCGTAAGTTGATTTATTCTTTTTTACAGCAAAGGTGTTAAGGGGAGTTCCACAACAGTTGTGCAGCAGTGATGAAGGCTGATGGCAGCATGGTTAGTACCAACTAACCATGCTGACCAACCATGAAAGGCGATTCCGGTTCAAATGTGGTTCCGGTACACAAGTTTGGTGAAAGGCAACATATTGGAAACTATTGGCCAATTTCACTTACGTGTGCATGCTGCAAACTACTTGAACACATAGTTTCAAAGTCAATCTACACCTACCTTGAAGACAAGAAAGCTTTTTTCCCAACCAGCATGGATTTTGGCAGCACGTTTCGACTGTCACACAGGTGATAGAAACGATCAATGATTTTACAGCTTCCTTGAACAATAGAAAGCAGGTCGACGCTATATTTTTAGATTGCTTGAAGGCTTTTGATCCGGTCGTACATAACGAATTAATTAAAAAACTGATGGAGATGAATATAAATTATGATGTTGTTATGTGGATCTGCTCATGTCTTACAGATCGGACACAATACATTGAAATAAATTGTAACAAATCTAACCAATTCAAAATAACCTCAGGCGTTCCACAGGGATCCGTTTTAGGACCACTTCTTTTTCTAGTTTACATAAATGATATTGCTCATCACATAAGTAACAATCATCCGGTTATTTGCAGACGATTGTTTATTACATTGTGAAATCAATAACCAAAACGATCAGGCGTCACTTAGTCAAGCTCTTAAATCTGTAGAAGTCTGGCCACAAAAAGTAAAATGAAAACTAACGAATCTAAATCAGTCATGCTCAGAGTTACAAACAAAACAAAGCATGTTATTGAGTGTAATTATGAGATGAACTCAACAATTCTAACCGAAGCTGAAACGATAAAATACCTAGGTTTAACAATTTTGAGAGACTTAAGTTGGAAATCACACATAGACAGAATTTGTGGAGCTGCAGAAAAAAAAATATGGTTCCTTCACCGAAAATCAAAGCTAGCAACCACGCCCATCAAACTACTTGCATATTTAACTTACATTAGACCGACGTTAGAGTATGCCAGTGTCATTTGGGATTTGTTTCAATCAGGATTAATAAACGGCATTGAGAAGATAGAGAAAATCTGCAAGGTTCATTCTTTCCAGGTATTATCGTACCGACTCTGTTTCTGAAATGCTTTGGTTGCTTGATTTGCCTCCACTGGCCCAACGGCAGAAGTTCGCTAGACCTAAATTTCTTTTTTTGTTATCAAAAGGCCACTTCAATATTGAAACCACACCCTATCTTGCTCCCAGGCAGGCTATTCCAAAAGCATACCTGGACATGTACGCTTATTCATTTTTTCCGCAAGCGACTAAGGAATGGAATAGTTTGCCGGCATCTGTTTTGCAGTTGAGTAGCATTAAAATCTTTGAGAAACGGGCTAAAAACCTTGTATGAAATTGAATATTAGTAGTGTTGTGCAAACGTTGTCACACTTTTCTAGAAATACATACAATAGTCTTTCTTTTATGCTTCTTCTGATATCACTGTCACAATGTTACACACATGTATTTCTTAGCCAGAATATTGTATTTGTATTTGGTTATTTGTTTTGCATCGTATTTCCAACATTCAGTGCTTCATGTCCTATTTACGTTTGTAAGGTGTTTACATTTTTTACGCTATGTGTAATCTTGCTGTACCCACCCTGATACGGCCAAGACGGGCAACAGTATTTTAAAATAAATAAATGAATGTCAAAGAAGAGCCAGAAATGCAGCCTGCATCGAAGCTCTTAATTCGCTCTGAAACCCAGTTATCAAGAGTTATAGAATAAATGTTATGGTAGCACATAGCTTACTCGAATAGACAGCGTCTTTACAGACCTATGTTAGCGAGTTATTGGTAGTTTTTTGTTTATCGCGTCACATTTCACCAGCTCCACACTGGAGGGCTTGTCTGGTACGCATACACAAATACACAAGAAAATGAATGGAGGAAGGGCTGCTTCAATAGCTTTATTGGTAAAGCACTACATGGGTAATGCAGGTGATGTTGGTTTGGTTTCAACGTATAGCAAGTTGGCTTTTTATTCATTTATTTACATTTGTTTTTATGCTTCTACATTTTGGTTGAGCATAAGTGATTTCACCTATGTTTTATCTTGCTTCATTGGCTTTTTTTTTTCATACAGTTGTAATCAACTTTCTGCATTCTTAGATTTGCCTCAGGTATCATTGCATGACTTCGTTGTTTGGACACTCTTTTGGGCAAATCACTTTAATCCTTCCTTTGCACTTTGTAGCAGAGCCGTGGTTCAAGGTTACCTCTGCACCCATCGTCTGAGTGTGCGACCATCGATCGCAAGGCCCTAGTTCCACACCGTGGGTACTCTGAAGAAGGTTAGTCTGTCATTGGAGGACATTGACACCTATTCTGCATACTGTTGTGCAGTAACTGATGTTGTTAACCTTGTCAGTGTGGCATGGATATTTCAATGAGTGCAGCCATCACATTTTGCACTTGTGATTTTTTTTACTTGGTAATAATGATTTGAACCCTCTAAAAGTCTAAATTCTGAGGGAAGAAATGCTGGTGTCAGAGCATCTTAATTCACTTACCATAACACTTGTTTTGATATCCAGAATGTGGATGCATTATGATGTCATGATACTGACCTGGCTCGCTTTGTTTTTGCAATTGCCGCGGCTGCCACAGGTAAGCGCAGCCATACAAAACACATGCGGCACTCTTGTGTGTATTCTATGAGCTACCTTGTCATAGCCAGCCTAATTGCCACGTGACGTCAGTCACTATTGCTCTGTGTCATGACTTTATGATAATGTCAATAATGCCAGGTCAGCTGTTTTGAGACTAAGTTTAGTATAAAATTACCATAACTTGGAAGTGTTTCCCAACCTTTCTACTCCCTAGGAGTTGTCGTTTTACATACGACATGCATGTGACAGAGTTCACAGCTTCTTTAAAGCTTCTTTCAAAGGGTGTTGCAGTAAGTTTTGATGACAGTAAATCAGTTTGCACAGTTGCTAGACAGTGCCGTCATAAACTTCTACTAGAACAACTTGGTGGGCTCATCCTATTCATGCTTTCTTGTATATTTTGTTTATTCACACAGTCGGTTATGCTGTGCACTTTCTCTACATGCAGCTGGAAGCCAACAGCTTCACTTGAAAGGCTGCCTGCTCTCTCCCCTCCAACTTTTCATACACTCACCATTTCATATTTAAAATGTTTGCCTTATGTTTATGGGAAGATACATACTATAAACACTGAAGGCCTTTTGGCACAGTTCTTCAGATGTCATGAGGAATTGTTGCTTTGGGCAAAATTTAAAGGGGCAAGTGGAGGGTATCATTAGAGTGTGTCATGATGATGATGATTTATTGGCATCCCCTTTGAAACCGGTCAGTGACAGTCGCCTAGTCTGCTTGAGTTGATCAAGTATCTTATATATGCTTTTCAGCCTAGCAATTTTGTAGACGTCGCCTTAATCTTTTTTTCTCTTCCTCAAAATTTGTATCTACCTTGTACCACTACTTATGCCTGTAACGATTCAGTCGTATCAATCGCTTCCGTGATTTTTTCCTCCAATACTCTTAACATCCCTTGCTTCTCTTGACTGCTGACCAGTTGGTGCCTTCCGTCCACTTTAAATCCAAGCACTTCTGGAAGGTGTACGTTACCAGCACCAATTGGGTGGTGGTACCATCTGGTGCTAAGGAATGAAACCACTCTGTTGATACCATGACCTGTGGGATAGGGCGATGCGGTGAGAATGGCAGCACATGATCTTGAGGTCATGCCATTGTGGAAGCTCACTGCAATGGTGGGCAGAGCATGGTGAGCATGCTTAAATGCGCACTGCTTTGAGGGACTAAAAGGAGGAAAAGAGGCAACTTTAACATGCTTTTAGAAAAAGCATTTGCGAGGAGGTGGCTCTAAATATGCTCAAGTAAAACTCTTGCTTGGGCTAGTTGGTTCATGTTTGAATTAGTAAAGGCAAGGCGCAGAAGACCAGGACTCAAGAAGAAGAATGTGAAGAAGAACGCAAGAAGACGCCGGTCCTGTCGTTTGTGTTCTTCTTCTTAAGTCCTGGTCTTCTGCACCTTGCGTTTACTAATTCAAGCTCTAAATACTAGACATACTCCACACCTTTCTCAAGGAGATTTAGAAACTTTACCAAATGCTTCTCATGTCTATAAAAGAATGACACTTAGCAAACGTGAGGGTTTACTAACACTTATAAGACCTTTTCGTGCGATACTAAAGTTAGTCTAACATATTACTGTGATGTGACAACAAAATTTGGGGACGTTATGTCACGATGGGACTTGGCATAGGGAGGTCGCATGTTGCACTTTCATGTGGTTGTCACTGTGATCACATAGACAAAGCGAGTCAGTGTATCACGACGTCATCACACGTCCACTTCCTTGGTACAGAAAGTGAATCCTGTTTGCAGGAACAAGCAATAGCAGTCAACTGCTTAGGCTACTTTGGAGCTTGCAACTTTTTCTCTTTTTTTCCTTCTGAGGTTTAGACATGTTTAAACTCGTACAATGCAGACTCATAACAAGTAATGTCATATGTCGTGTCAGTACTCTTTTAATACAGTTGAACCTCGATTATAACAAATGTAGGTAAATGTATTATCAGATTTAACAAAATAAACTATGTTTCGTGCCAATATCAGCACATGTCAGTTATACGCTGATAGCGAATCTCATATGTAAAGAATGTATTTTTGTTTCAAATGCAACTTCATATAAGGATGTTTGAATTCAATGCTATGCTCTATGCGCTGTGCCAAACTTCCATTAATGCCATGAATGTGAGAGCTGATGTCAAACAGCCAGCTTTGTCACCATGTTTGTGTTGCCTGGTGACATATGAGAGGCTGTTCTTGTTTGTTTTTATTTTCTGCTGTCCTGACTGGGAGAGTAGTTCTTAGAACAAGAAGAAAATGAGAATGTTGAAGAAAGAATGCAGCGGTGGCGTAGAGGTAGAACACCCGCCTCGCGTGCAAGAGGTTCGTGGTTCGAATCCCGGTGCCGCACAATTTTCCACCGGATTAAAAAAAAAAATCCGCGTGTTGATAAAATTGCATAAAACAGGCCTGGAGTTTGACCTGATCCAGGTGACCAGAACCGGTAATGCACTCCCTCACCAGAGCAGGATTGGCCACCCTGGTGCAGTACTTGGCCACAACCTCCTATATGAACACAACAATCAAACCCCGGCCCTCAGTCCCCAGCAGCTGCGAAGCAACTAACCACGGCGGCGGTCAGACCTGCGACGCAGCAGAGGGTGCTAAGAATCCCTGGCTCCAGACAGGCCGCCATTGGAATATGAACCTGGCAACGTTTAACGCTAGAACGTTATCTAGTGAGGCGATTCTAGCAGTCCTATTGGAGGAATTAGAGGGCAGTAAATGGGATATAATAGGGCTCAGTGAAGTTAGGGGGCCAAAAGAAGCATATACAGTGCTAAAAAGCGGGCACGTCCTGTGCTACCGGGGCTTAGCGGAGAGACGAGAACTAGGAGTCGGATTCCTGATTAATAAGAATATAGTCGGTAACATACAGGAACTCTATCCTCCTGAGACCCGGGATGCATTTGGGTGCACAGATTTTTTCCAAACTTTCAGAATAAGTCAGTAGGTTTATGAAGATGAAAAGTGTTAAATATTTTTTTAACAGCCCTGATAGTTTCAGCTCAGCGCGATGTCCAATATATTGGACACCGGGATGCTACCCGGTCTTTTTCACCCAGCGTGCACGTAATGCCATACCGCAGATATTGCGCTCAAACTCGTGTGCAAAAATATTTTAATAACTCGAAAGGCAAAGTAGCGAATAAAGTACAAAAAAGAGCATTCCTCTGCTCAACAAAAATTTTGCTCTTGTGTTCACTTCCTGTGGGCAACTTCAAAACGCTTTTTTTCCTGGGTGAAGCCGAAGAAGAGCCGACATTTTGTGAAAAAGATATTTGTTTTCATGTCACAGCCATGTAGTCTGCAACGGGCAGCGTTTGCAGTATCTGCCAGCATTGAGCAGTGGGTAGTGCTCTTTTTTTGGGGTTCTCGAGGAGACAGTCGAGCCTGCCTTGATGGCGGATGCCACTCGGCTTTGTTCTAACTCTTCTACTCATTCTGCTTCTTCCCTTGAGCCACGAGAGTCTCGGCAACAGATTGGCGGAACTGCATAGATTTGAGTATTTCTTTCCGCTGTTTCTTTAGGGAGGGTATGTGCCGCGTGTACTGCACCCAGGAGTTGCTGAGGGCAATGTAGAAGAGGTGAAAGATGGCTCTGACTATCCACTTGTTGACGCGTGCTTTTATCCTGTAGTAACTTATCATTTGGTCTGCCTTGTCAACACCCCCCATGTTGACGTTGTACATGCGCACAACATCTGGTCGAGGGACATCGATATGTCCTTTACCTTACGAGACCACCTGCGACAGGTGTCTTGCGGGTCCTAGCCATGGATTGAAAAAAGAAAGGTTATCCGCTTAATTCATCAGACACGCGAGGCCAGTCCCCTAAAGAAAAAAACGAGACGCGATTTCGTCCACAAGCCGCTAAATGCCAACAGTGCTCGCCTGCTGTTCATAACAAGGTCATCTTAAAAGCGCGGTCAAAATAACCGGGTTGAGTCCCAGCGTCCAACATAATGGACACGCGAAATCAAAGGAAGCGTGAAAAAAAGTAAGAGCACCAAAAATTTAAATTTCGTATTCTGCGCTTATGCTGTTGTATTGACTTTATTATAAAATCAAAGATATGCCCTGAAAGCCGGTAGAAATACGAGAAACAGTGCTTACTTCTCCGGCAGCTGCCGTAAAACGCCGCGCCGCTGAATGCCGCCATTGTGGAACTGTTTCAGCAGGAATTTGAACGATGTATTTTCATCAATGCTGCATAGATGGCGCAAACAGGTGTCCAATAAGTTGGACAGTGCAGTTTTATGAGGATGAAAGCCTTGTCACAGGAGTGCTGTCTTATTTCTTGATGTCCAATATATTGGACAAATCCCCATAGCGGGGTCTCAGGAGGCTATAGCATTAGCAGGAGGGTGGCAGGCCTTGTTGTGAAACTCAATAAGAGGTACAAAATGAAGGTTGTACAGGTCTACGCCCCTACATCCAATCGTGATGACCAGGAAGTCGAAAGCTTCTATGAAGACGTGGAATCGGCTATGAGTAAAGTCAAAACAAAATACACTATACTGATGGGCGACTTCAATGCCAAGGTAGGCAAGAAGCAGGCTGGAGACAAGGCAGTGGGGGAATATGGCATAGGCACTAGGAATAGCAGGGCAGAGTTATTAGTAGAGTTTGCAGAACAGAATAATATGCGGATAATGAATACCTTCTTCCGCAAGCGGGATAGCCGAAAGTGGACATGGAGGAGCCCGAACGGCAAGACTAGAAATGAAATAGACTTCATACTCTGCGCTAACCCTGGCATCATACAAGATGTGGACGTGCTCAACAAGGTGCGTTGCAGTGACCATAGGATGGTAAGAACTCGAGTTAGCCTAGACCTGAGGAGAGAACGGAAGAAACTGGTACATAAGATACCAATAAATGAGTTAGCGGTAAGAGGAAAAGTAGAGGAATTCCAGATCAAGCTACAGAACAGGTATTCAGTTTAACTCAGGAAGAAGACCTTAGTGTTGAAGCAATGAACTACAATCTTGTGGGCATCATTAAGGAGTGTGCAATAGAAGTCGGTGGTGACTCCACTAGACAGGATACCAGTAAGCTATCGCAGGAGACGAAAGATCTCATCAAGAAACGCCAATGTATGAAAGCCTCTAACCCTACAGCTAGAATAGAACTGGCAGAACTTTCGAAGTTAATCAATAAGCGTAAGACAGCTGACATAAGGAAGTATAATATGGATAGAATTGAACATGCTCTCAAGAACGGAGGAAGCCTAAAAACAGTGAAGAAGAAACTAGGAATTGGCAGGAATCAGATGTATGCGTTAAGAGACAAAGCCGGCAATATCATTACTAATATGGATGAGATAGTACAAGTGGCTGAGGAGTTCTATAGAGATTTATACAGTACTAGTGCCACCCACGACAATAATGAAAGAGAAAATAGTCTAGAGGAATTCGAAATCCCACAGGTAACGCCGGAAGAAGTAAAGAAAGCCTTGGGGGATATGCAAAGGGGGAAGGCAGCTGGGGAGGATCAGGTAACAGCAGATTTGTTGAAGGATGGTGGGCAGATTGTTCTAGAGAAACGGGCCACCCTGTATACGCAATGCCTCGTGACTTCAAGCGTACCGGAATCTTGGAAAAACGCTAACATAATCCTAATCCATCAGAAAGGAAACGCCAAAGACTTGTAAAATTATCGACCGATCAGCTTACTGTCTGTTGCCTACAAAGTATTTACTAAAGTAATTGCAAATAGAATCAGGAACACCTTAGACTTCCGTCAACCAAAGGACCAGGCAGGATTCCGTAAAGGCTACTCAACAATAGACCATATTCACACTATCAATCAGGTGATAGAAAAATGTGCGGAATATAACCAACCTTTATATATAGCTTTCATTGATTACGAGAAAGCGTTTGATTCAGTCGAAACCTCAGCAGTCATGGAGGCATTGCGGAATAGGTGAGATTGGGTGAGGGAACAAACGCGAGTTATTGATGTTTTAGTTGAAATCAAGAAAAAGAAATGGGCATGGGCAGGACATGTAATGAGGAGGGAAGATAACCGATGGTCATTAAGAGTTGCGGAATGGATTCCAAGGGAAGGGAAGCGTAGCAGAGGGCGGCAGAAAGTTAGGTGGGCGGATGAGATTAAGAAGTTTGCAGGGACAACATGGCCACAATTAGTACATGACTGGGGTAGTTGTAGAAGTAAAGGAGCGACCTCTCCCATGCAGTGGGCGTAACCAGGCTGATGATGATGATGAGAATGTTGAATGCCAGCTTTCCTCACGCAGGTGTCCTCCCCGATGACCGCCACTACGACACCTTAGAGACGCACCGTAACAGGAGGCCTTCGGGTTGCAATACTTGCGGGTAAGCTGACCGGAAATATGCTTTCTTGTTAGTCCTTTTAGTGCAGTGTTCTTGAGGAGTGCCTTAATACGAACTTCTACATTTTTAGCACTACTTGTATGGAGTAGATTTCCTATGTTGACTTGTTTTCATGATACAGTCCAACCTTGGTAAAGCGAACGTGGATATGAGTTACTGGATATAATAAAGTAAATAAAATTTGGTTGGCCGTGTTCGACTTTAATGAGTATTCTGCTGTTATCTAACGAAGCCGAAAATGCAAGATATGAGGCAATGCCAGTTTTAGCAAAATGAATAATATTTGTTTGCTTCGCAGCTCAAGGTATGTATTCTGGTAGTAAAAATGGTAACTACAGTAGAACCTCGTTTGTAGTCATCACGTCAATGAGGTTCTGGCGCCAAACTTTGCTATTGAAAATGTAAGAAATGACCCCATGCACTTAGTCTTCTTTTTTTACCAGTTTATTTGTCCCTGGAAAACGCCATCGTCCGGCACGAATGTTTAGCATATTGCCCAAGAGCGATCATATGATACATTTTCCAGCCGCTAGATTCTATGTAGACGAAAAAAAAAGAAAAAGGTTAGAGGCACATGTCAACAAAAGTAGGCGCCCATGACAGCTTCTTATCAGCTTCTTATCAGTGTCACATGAAAATAGTGCGACACACTCGGCTTCATATTCTTGTGCCTGCATATCTCCTCACAAATAATTGCACATCACCATTCACAGATGTCGCTGCGATAAATAGTTGGGATAAATATCTTAACCTATCTGTTTCACAGTGTGTGTGGCATACCACCATCGGAAGTGCACTGCACACATTTATAGGTGATAACCCGAAAGCGCTGCCATTTCCGCCTGCAGGCGGTATGAAGTGAGCGTCGTGTATCATTCTAGTGGCATCGTGACATCGTAGTCTGGTGTTGCCTCGTCAGCTCGATTTCGTTTCGGTTTCATCTGGAAACGACAGCATGCATCTCGGGTCGCTCAGCCCCGACGAGCTCAACACACATCAGCGTCTCATGCCGCGCCATTTCTCATCGAGTGGGCACATCATAACTTCCAGCGGAAATTCTCCACTCGAAGAAGCAGCTGGCCTAAGCAGAATTCGGTGAATGCAAACGTAAGCTCGCCGGAGCCACAAAAACGACAACATGCACCTCAAGCCAATCAGGCTCCACCAGAACCGTGTGTCGGCATCCCAAGTTGCAACGATCGCATTACGTAGATGTCAACTAGAGTTGAGTCTGCCAGATGTTTTTGAGGCTTTGGATCATAACTTTCACCGATTAGTACTTTCTCTTGTTTTTTTTCTCCAAAACGTATGACAAGGTTCTACTGTACTTGACAAGAGCAACTTGAAATGGCACATTCTGGACATGCGTGTGCACCTGGGCCAACGGCTTGGCTTTTCTAGCCTGTGGCTGGCAAGCCAACATGCCGATTTGGCGTGATTGCACTGATCGCATGGCTTCATACTTATCATGCTGCAAAAGGCATGTGTAATCTAGTGTTGGTCATGTGCTATGTGGAACTACAGCTTCTAGACGTAAAGTTGCTTCAAATTGCTTGTTATTTGTGCACCTTTATGCCTGCAGCAGCGGTATTCTCAGACTATCACTTCAGGGGATACTTTTATTTTCGTGAAAATTTGTGCGGCTAGTGCTGGATACACTGGCGGGGGCAACACTGTTCATGGCACTGTGATAAGATGGCATGTTTGCATTCTTTCACTGGTGATTGCACATAACGATAAATACGATGCTAGTCGCATGAAATCTTGCGAGAGTGAGCGCTCTGAAAGTGATTGTCCGAAGGGTGTATTAGAACAAAGGACATGAATGGCAACTCTCGTAGTGATACCTCATGGCACTTTGTTAAACATTGCACATTTGTTAAATATTGGACATTTGTTAAACATTTGTTACGCTTGTTGACTTTATGGGCTTCGTTGGGTCAGCAATTCATTTTATTAACGATTAGGTTCAAGTCAACAGTTGATTTTTAAGCAACACTATCAAAGCCAAGCATATGCTCTATATTTCCCAAGTGTTAACTCAATATTTCTCAAGAACATTTAAGTTGCAACAATACCTTGATTTGGGCGAGTTGGTTCACCTTGACAGTTTTCATAAAAAAGCGCTAAAGACGAAGAAGAAGTCGACGGAAGTCCTGTCGTACATGTTCCTTCGACTTCGTCTTCGTCTTCAGCGCTTTTTTTTATGAAAACTGTCACTGGAAAAACTGTCAAGACTGGAACATCTCAGTGCGCTCTCCGAATCTACAAATTGGCACAAAGTTTCCTTTTTGGTGCTTTTGGTTTCTTTTGATTTGTATTGTTTGCATTATTCCTTATGGGTTTTCTTGTACCGCATTTACACGATTGTAAGTCAACCTATCTTTTTAATTTGAAAATCGGAAGTGGGGGGGTCAGCTTACAATCTAAAGCAAAACACGTCACCACCAAAAAAGCGCGATCAACGGGAGCTACAATGTAGTTACAATTTTCTGTTTGCTCTATGGCCCTACCCACAGCTTTTTGCTATCCCGCGTGTTTGTTCCCTTTTGGAAAGGTTTTTCAACATTTCTGAGAGTTTTACAGTGCACGCAAGACTCATGGGGGGTGTCGATAGTTGATGGAAGCGCCGGTCCATTCGTGGCGGCACCCTCAGAACAGCAGCACTTGCAGGGAGTATCGGTAGTTCATGGAAGAGCAGACACCACTCACGTGTTTTTCTTTCCCTGTAGCTCTTAGCTTTCTCTATGCTCTTAGTTTGACCAAAGGCATTGGTTTGACGCGTTCGACTTGATTGCCGGCTATGTGCTATTTCCATGCTTCCTCAATTGTTATGAGTGCTCCAGGTCCACTAATCATTTGGCACTCATTCACAGCAGCTTTTAAGAGGGCTGCCATCCTTTACGCCGAAGAAACAAATCACTGTGCAGCGGGCCGCAAGTTCGATGTTTCTGAACTAGTGGTGCGAGTGGCGACTTCAGCGAAGCGAAATTTTCATCTGTAACGGCAAGTGAGGAATTTCCTACGTGCCGAAGTCTGGACGCTTTACGGAGCTGTAGGCCAAGCTTGTGGTGTACATCGCTGAAATGCATGATCGGTCCCTGCCAGTGAAATGTGACATGGTCATGAAACAAGCCCGGATCTTCGCCTTTTAAAGACCTGCTCTGCCGTGAGTACGAGTGGCCGTCAGCAGAAGACCGAGAATTTACACCAATCGGACCTGTCAAAAGAGCCTCCCTGACTGCTGCTTGTAGTTGAATGCATTCGGCGTGGGCTGCTGTTCCACAAGATGTCGTGGTGTGGTTGTTTGCCAAAGGTGGAATTTCGCTGGATGCCGACGCGCTGTGGAATAGTAGCTGCGAATGACGACGGCAGCATTGGTGAAGATGAGCAGTCCAGTGACCATGTCAGATACTAATAAATTTTCGTTATCGAATGTGCTCTCGGGTATGCTATGCTTTTTTTTTTCCTGTCGCACGCGATACGAGGAGGTTGACTTGCATTTGAGTCAACTTACAATCGTGTAAATGCTGTATTTATGTTACCAATTATGCCTTCCTGCCTTCCTGACTTCCTGAATAACTGACTTTATTTACTGACGTGCTCGCAGGTGCATCGGCCGCTGCCGAGGTCGTCATGCTGGCCGCTTCTCTAGCACATTGTCGTGCCCCACTCTCTTGTCGCGTGACTCGCCTGTGGCGAGGGGCACGCAGACCGAGCTGGCGGCATCGACAAGGTCCCGCGACTGTCAGACAGAGCCCCTTGCTGTTGTCGATGTGTCGTGTGACAGGGTTAGTGTTGAGCAGGAGGTGCCCGATGAGGTTCGGACCCCAGTGGTGCCAGACTTGTCGCTGGCATTTCCAAGACACCGGAGCAACAGTTTTGTGTGTGCCATCCAAGGAGGAAACGTTGCTTCTGTGGAGGCATCTGATGGCAGTTCACTTTCGAGAGAGACGTGAGTATTAGCTGCTCCTTCCTTGATGTTTTATTAGTGGGCAAGCAAGGGAAGCCTCAGCCTGGGGCCAGTTTTTTGGCAGGAGTTGCCCTTGTTAGTGCCAAATCAGTTCTAAAATTGTTAGTGACATTTGTACACTGCTCATTATCATCCAACAGATATGTACCACAGCCTCTTGACAGAGGCTGTTGCTGCTGCATTTAGTACTGGCCATACCTCCGGGCCCTTTTACTCAAGGGCCCCCCTAAGGGAGTAGTACTAATTACAGACTAGCGCAACTTATGCTCTTTAACTAGGAGGTGTGTGAATTTCGATACGAATATCGAATCAAATCAAGAAAAAGAAAGAATGTGAATTCAAACATTGAAGATCAGAATATCTTTTACAAAGTTTAATGATTACAGATTTTGGGCAAGAAATTACATATCTCCACAGGCTTGGGAGTCTGCTAGCATTGCATAACAAAAATGTAGCAAGCTGTCATAAACTTAGGCATATAGAAATATGCAGTACATACAGATACACAGTTCAATACAATTATATATACAGATGTACAGTCGGTATAGTCTTTATTATCATTTATTAAAGATTAAAGAGATTAGCATTAAAGAGAGAACACTGTGTGCTAACACTGATTATAGCTGGATTTTTTTTGTGCATGAATTTTAAATAAAATCAAGGGCTTTCTTTTTCTTCTGAAGCTTATGAATTAGTGATGTTCTGTTGTACTGAATATCAATGAGGTTCTCAGTTTAATAGTGGGACAGTGCATCGCAGCAGTGTTTTATTTATTGCATAGAAAGTCTTGTTTTCCACTTTTTTCTCCATACGACAGAAGGGCTATCCCAACTTTACAGCAGGTGGGTTAGCGTAAGGCCAATCTTTGTGATGGATGAAAGAACTTCACATCACGTAACTAGAACACTGTTCTGCACGTAGCCTGTTCCGGCAGTAGAGAGCAGGTGCTGTCTGTTTTATTGTATTAAGTTCGGCATGATTTCCCACCTGTCAGAGATTTAAAAATTACAGGAGAACTCATCTCGCAATTACTGTTGACAGTAATGCAAATAGCGATTGAGCGATGTAGCGACAGACCATATTCCTCATATCACCTTTATTTAACATGCGGCATTCCTGAGACTCTTGTTGCATCAGCTATACACCAGATGCTCATATATCGTTCCATTTTGCTATGGCACTCGCTTGGCAATCACCCATGCACATGGAGGCATGATGACGACTGTATGACGCCTACACAGTGAGGATATAATGACAAAGGAATGAAATTGATGGAACGAAAGTTGCATATGATGGCATGATTTTGAGATGTGGATTCTTAACTTGTGACAGTGGTATAACAACTATGATGGTGTGACAACAACATGATGACGATGGCATGACAACTGGATGAAGAAGTGGGAATGACGACAATGGCACAACCAAGACAGCATGAAGTCAATGGTATGACAGCAAATGCATGATAGCGTCTGTGTGATGACGCAATGACAATGAGGGCATGACCACGGTGGCTTAATCACTATTGAATGACAGCACGATTACAATAAAATGACTGGCACTGCATGACATCGGTGGATCGACGAAGGTGGTATGACGACGACTGCAATGGAATGACTATACTGAAGTGATGACAATGGTGAAAGGACAGCGCGACTACAGCGGCATGACAGCAGTATGATGGCATGACGAGAGTCTGATGTTGGAGTTATGTCGACGCAGCAATAATAGAATGTCGAAGAAGGAACAATATTGGTGGAACAACAATGGCATATAACAACGGCGGCATTATGACAAAGATGTGGATTATTAAATTATGACAATGGTATGATAATGTGACGATGACATGAAGACAATGAGATGACTATGATGGCGTGACAACAACGGTAAGACAACCGGATGAAGAAGTTGTAGTGACTACACTGGCACGTGCAAATGGCATGACGACAATGGTATGACAACGAATGCATCATAGTGTCTGTGTGATGACGCAATGACGATGATGGCTTGACCCCAACAGCTTAATTACTATTGAATGACAGCATGGTTACAATAGAATGATGGACAAAGAGTGGATCAACTAAAATAGTATGACGACATCAACAGAATGATGATACTGAACTGATGCCAATGGTGATTCAACAGCATGACGACAACTGCATGACTATGGCACAACAAGAGTCCAATGTTGAAGTTTGGGTGATCACGATGGAATGATCGTGATGGCATGCCGACGACAGTATGACAAAGAGTGCATGACAATAGTGCAGTGACAACAACATTAGGACAATAGGACGAAGGCATGTGTATGATGGCAATAGCTTGACAATGACTGCACCACAAACGCTGTAGACAACAATGGTGTGTTGACGGCGTCATGATGAACGAGAGTTGGATGACTAAGCTGGAATGACAATGATGGCATGACCATGACGTATTACCTTGATGGTCTGCCAATGGAGGCACGATGGCGACTCTGATGATGACAAAAGGACAAGGGCAGCATAATAACGATTGAATAATGATAGTATGATTACATTGAAATCATAAAGAAAGATTGAAGTCAATGGAACACCAAAGGCAGTATGACAATGGGATGACGTTACTGATGGGATTACAATGACAAGACCACAGTGCAACGACAACTGCGTGACTACGGTGGCACAATGGCAATGGCATGACGATAGTCAGATGACAAAGCTGGAATGGCGGCAATGTAATGAGCATAACAGCATCACGACCACAATCTCATAGCAACCTAGTGGCCCAAGCAATTAGACAACTTGGTCACTGGGTCAGGGTAATCATGCTCAAGCAGGTAGACAACTTGAGCCACTGAGCCTGTGCAAGAGGACGGACGGACGGACGGACGGACGGACGGACGGACAGACGGACGGACAGACGGACAGACAGACCAGACAGACAGACAGACCAGACATGGTCAAAACGGCTGAAGTAACCAAAGAATGCTATTCACATTAAAATCTGGAGGGTGACAGCAAGCTTGTGCGACATCCCCCTCTTCCCCCTCTGCTCGTCCGCTGTCTGTGCAACTGCTTGCAAACAGGCCATGACACCTTCACACTCACCATGTAAATCCAGAGCCTGTAGTGGATTGATCGAAGCTCCAAAATGACTGATGTACATCTATGAACGTTGTTGGGAATGAAAGGCTGCCGTGGGATGTGTCGCAAAGGTGGCGGCCATCAATAACTTTGTTGACATCCTGTGCACTCGCTTTCATTTGCGAGGGGGTTAGTCGGCTTCCCGAGTGTCCCGTGACTGCTGCGAGCAGATCTGCATCGATTTGACACCAAACTGTAACTATGGTTGCCGGTGCCTGATAAAGCAGCATTTTAAGCCTAAGGGCCTCGGCAGTGTGGCTTTGGTGAAAATTCGCTGCTGGCCGATGTGGTAACGGGCTGCAAGCCATCGCGGAATGCTTGCTGCTATTATGTTTGCACAGGTGGCTCATCGGGAATTGGCCTTGAAATCACACATGTGGGTTAAATTGACAGCTGTTGAAACGGTGCTGAGTTCGTCGCCGCGTATCCAACACATTCGGCGTGCCTGGCGGCAGCTGCTTTTGTTGCCCATCCCTCTGTTCACGTCGCATTGTCATTTTGTTCAGTACTGTCAACCAGGATGAACCTCATACCTACAGAGGCGACCCCGGCCAAAGCACCAGTGAGAATTGTGGCGTTCCAGTACAGTGCGTGTGATCCTCAAGTCGGGCCGACGTCGTGGAGGACTAGTAGTGACAAAGTCCACGGCTGCATCAGTCGAGGCAGCTCGTCCGCAGCTTGCTTGGTACCCCTTTTGCGCCGAAAACGAATTGAAATGCTCGCTTGCACAGCATCGAGTGTGAGGGCTCAACGGCCTCCACATCCCTAGGTCTCCACATCAAATATATCGGAAAATAGAATAGTAGATATTTGATTTGTGAATTGAATTATTCAAACATTGGCTATTCTCTTCGGTGTTATTCGACTATTCGCACACCCCTATTTTTAATTAACCCATTGACAGTTTTTGGTTTTTTTGGAGGCAACACACCTCCACTATCGGGTTTTATGAGAATAACATTCTTTCCCTTCTTTAGCTCCTTTGGGCTATCTATATACTAGCCTCTTATGCCAACTTAGTGACCCAAGTTCTCTACCTGCTTGGACCGCTAGCTATGAACTTGTGGTCGTGATGCCATCGTGGTCATTGCGTCATTGTCATAGAGTCACCGTGCATTCGTCTTCACAAAGCCATAGGAATGCTGTAGTGGTCGATCAATCGTCCTTGTGGGAGGCGGCATGAAGAAGCCGCCATGGCCTCAGTTTATATTTAGGCCGGCCTGGTGATGGTGCCGTGAGATCTCTGGAGCGGGCCACTCGGGTCGAGCTCGCAAGCGAGTTCTATTCTCATGCTACATGCATGTGAGCCGCTTCCTTCTTCACCGGCTTTGGAGGGAATAGTCGCGCTGCTACAGTTGTCATTCCAGCTTCGTGATCTTACTCTCGCCATGTTGTCCTCACGCCTTCTATTCTGAACCAGTGGTCCAAGTTGTCTAATAGTTTGGATCTTGAAACTGTCAAAGCGCACAAAGACGAGGAACAAAGAGAGTGGGCAGTGCGAAGCGAAAGAGAATGCACAGGACGAAGCACGGACAAAGCGAATAGTTTGGGGCTTTAGGTACGTTTTCGAAGTTGTGATGCCATCACGGACGTCGCATTGTCGCCATTTTGGATTTGTCATACGACTCTCATCATACAGTCATCATCACACAGTCGTCATGCTGTCGTCATCACGCTGTTGTTTTATCATTGTCATCGCTTCAGTAATGTTATCCCTTTGATGTCGTGCCATCACCGTAATTCAGTGTTCGTCGTTCCATCAAAGCAGCCTTTCTTCGTCATTGTATTGTAATCGTACTGTCATTCAGTCGCGATTATGCTGCCCTTGTCATGAGATCGTCGTAATGCTGTTGTGGTCGTGCCATCAACGTGACTTCGGCTTTATTATCCGACTCATCAAGCCGTCTTCGTCATGTCATTGTCTTCATGCAAGTTTTGTGATACAGTCATCGTCTCGCCATTGCCATTATAAACTCGTCGTCATCCAATTGTCTTTGTGCTGTTAGGCCATTGTCATCACTGCATCATCGTCGTACAGTTTTCATGTCTACGTTGTCATATCATCATCGGGATGCCGTCACGATCATTCCATCATTGTTGTAACTACGACTTCCGGCTCATGAGATGCTGTCATCGTTATACTGTTGTTGTCGTGCCATCATTGTCATGCTGTCATTTAACCATTGTCATCCCTTTAGTGTCGTCATCCCATTGTCGTCATGCCCTTGTCGTCGTACCACCTTTGTTGATACGTCATTCCTTGTTCATAACTCCATTGTTACCGTGCTGTCGTCATTGAATCGGGATTATACCAATGTTGTCCTTGAGTTGCCACACAGACGCTATCATTCATCCGCTGTCATACCGTTGTTGTCATTCCGTATTCGTCGTGCCATCATCGTTATTCCCACTTCATCCGGTTGACGTCATACAACTGGCATCACACAGTCATCTATCTCATCGTCCTATGCTGTCGTCACATTATCGTTGCACCATCGTCATAATTTAAGAATTTCCATGCCGTTGTCGTTATATGCCTATATTGCTCCATTAATATCCTTTTTTCTTCGTAATTCCATTGTCACAGCATTGGCATCATACAGTTGTCGTGCCTACATGCTCATGGGCAACGTTGGTAAGCGAGTGCAATAGCAAAGTGGTACAATATGAAAATATGTGGCAACTTGGTGATGCAACGAAAGTCTCAGAATTACTACCAGTGTTAAATAAATGTGGCTTTAGACGCATGGTTTCTCACTACATTGATTGATTGCTATTCGTGCTACTGTTTAGTCACTGTGATATTTTTGCCATAATGTCTTCTCTGATATAAAAATGAAGCAGATAATAGCAAATTCCCTCAGGGTATGATACTCACATGCCTATCTGACGTCAATGACATGGCAGAACAGAAGCATGTCGACATACCCATATGTCAATAACACTGAAAGGGCTAAATTCACATAAATGTTATCACCTTGTAGAATCTTTTTCATGTTCATAGCACACCCCACTAGAGTCATTGTCATACTTTTAATGCATATACAGGGTGTCCCGTGTAACTTGAGCCTAACTTTAAAAATATGCAAATGCCACATAGCTGGACCAAACTAAGGCAATGTTGTTTGTCGCCGCTTAGAGGTACTCAGATTATTTTTGCATTCTGCTTAATTAGACAAATAGTCCAAATAATTAATCAACTTCCTAAATATTCTAGTTAGATTAAAAGTATAAATGAGAAAATTGTAGAGCAACATGAAAAACTCCTGATAAAGCTTTCTGTTGCTCAATACGTGCTACTTAAAAGGGTTTTTCTGAGTGTGAAAGAAGCCCACGAATAGGTGCAAAACAGCCGCACGACTGGCCGCACGAGGCACTTTGCAAGACCCTCAACTAAAATGCATAAAAGGAGACTTTGTCATATCATTTAGCAACCTATTTAACTAAAATTCACAAAGTGCCTTCTTGATTCTCATTGCTAAGTAACCAATGCCAATGGTACGTTTGTAGCTAATGGTGAGCTTATAACAAATATTTTGCGGATCAAAAGCCCTTAAGGCATGCTGGGATGATCAGTTTCGACTCATTTTCAGTGCGAAACTAAAGCTGAGTGCGTCGGGAGTGTGCATAACCATGCCCCGAAACACAAGCAAGGAAACCTTGCAACAACTAAATGCTGTTGGCTGAAAGAAGTAGGACCTCCATGTACAGCCATTGAACCCCACTCTTGATCAGCACCTGTGACTTTGTTTCCATTTTTCTTGTGAGAAGCACAAACCAGTCACAGGCTACCACCCAAGATCACCTCGTGTGGATAAGCTCGGTGTTGTAGCTAGCATGCCACGGTAGGTCACATATCCAGTCACGTCACCATGTGACACAATGTGATCCAGTCACGTCACCATGTGACACAACGTCACGGCATGCTTACGTGTGCTGCTGGTGCATTCAGTTTTTCTTTTGCCCTGAAAGCAAGACTGAACTCTGTGTGCCAGTGTGCCTTAAATAAGGGCTTTTGATTCGTATGAAAAACACATTTGTTACGAGTTTGCCATTAGCTACAAACCCCCAATTTGCATTGGTGAGCTGAATTCATAAATACAAAGTTGATTAGAAAATGTTTCATTAGGCTGGTAAGACTAAAGCCCCTCAATTTTCCAAAAGTAGCGCCATTCTTAGATCTTTCCGCCACCCCGCTCACCCAGGCGCTTCCTCCTCCACTCCTCCTGTCGCCCCAGCCTCCTCCGCTGCCCCATTGGCCAATCTGTGTCACGTGAAAGCGGGCCCCGCGCTTTTGTAGATTTTTTTCTTTCCGGCGCAGAGCAGGCGCCGCGCTTTTGTATATCTTTTCTTTCCAGCGCGCTGCGACCCCCAATCTTGGGCCTGCGACCCCCATTTTTGGGCCTCCGCGACGAAGTACGGCAGGCGGTTTGAAGGAGCGCGGTAGTTTTATACAATGTGTTAGGGCCGAGTGCTTAATTGCGATGCCGTGCTGCTGCGCCTACGGTTGCCACAACAGACCCAGTGACGGCAAAAAGCTTTTTGTTTTACCATCCGCCGGGCGCAACGCAAAACGAAGAAAAGTGTGGATTCACAAGATCGGGCGGGCTGACTTCGAGCAAGTGGCAAAGAACGCGCGGCTTTGTTAAGTGACACGGCTCCTCCAACCTCTTCTTTTGACGCCCGTGTCAAAACGGGCCCGTGTCCAGTGCATTGGGGGTGCGTTAAAGAACCCCAGCTGCAAAAAAAATTAATCCAGAGCCCCCATTATGGCGTGCCTTATGAGATCGTGGTGTTGGGATGTAAAACCCAAGAATCAACTTTTCTTCTGTCTTGTGTGCCTTGACTGTTCCAGTTAACGCAACACTGCTTCCTTGTGAAAACTTACAACGCAAAAGAATACAGACGCACGTAGTATACAGAGATAAAATTAGCACTTCAACAAAAGTGTTGCTGGTGCCAATGAGGGAGGGGGATAATTATTTTCTGAACCTCTTTCCAGTTGTCCCATCAAGTTCCTTCTTTCTTTTCTATCAAATTCTAACCATTTGCACTGTAATAAATAAATAACGATTTCATATGCTGGTAAGTTGTTAAAATTATCTATACCGCCTATGTGTGAAAACGTTGCTCATGGCCACCACAACCTGTGCATGAGCTACGTACATCTGTAAAAGGCGCGGAACAGAAACGGCCCTGCTGCCAGGCATTGCTGACCGCAGACAGTCGGAATCTCTCACGCGCCGGCCGAACAAAAGCATCCTGCAGGTACGTAAATTAACCTACGAAACCACGTGCACATACTTTCGCGCTGTCAAAACCTGAAACTCTGGTAATTACTCGCGTGTCTGAGCACACCGCGTGCTTGTGTCGTGTTTCAGCAACACGAACTTTCAACGTGCGCGCGCTTTACGCCTTAAATACGCCTTGAATAATGGTGCTTTTCTCTATTTCTTCCACAAATCCGACACGACATTCTTAAGGCCAGTTACCGACTGACAAAGCAAGATCTAGATTGAAAAAACTGCTCCGCAGGACTCGAACGAACTTTTCCGCGGATTTCCTCCCGTAGCGTGTTAGCCGTCGTCTGCTACGGCAGGCCCACTGCCGGCGGCGCCACCGTCGAGGCCGCGCCGAGCGGAGGAGGAGAGAAGTGAATGGCGCTACTTTGGGAGATTGAGGGGCTTTAGGTAAGACCCCATAGGGAGTTTTGTTTTGTCTGCTCTTGCTGCGAATCTTGCCCTGCAAAACGTAATTATTGTCTCGAATTCCCTCTTGTCAGTAATTCGAGACAGCTGTGACTGACACAGTGGGTATTTTCGAAAATCACATGACTCGACGTTTTGTGACTGCTCTCTGCGGTGCCTTGATGTCCATCCTAAATCCTATCATAACTGTTCGCTGAAATGCAGCATACCTTTTTTTTTTTGTTCCTTTCAGTTGTACAGTTGACAGTGGCAGTGCCAAACCACCGGTAAGTGTGACTCCCGTCTCATAGCAGCATGCTCTGTTTTGCTGAATTTCCACTATTATGGCACAGTTCTCTATGCCTAAAGCATATAAATGTTAGGCACTAAGGAGAAGCATTAAATCGGTTCATAATGAGAAACTATTCATTCAGAATTCTATTTTTGTTGATTTCACCGTGAGAGGTTCGTTACTAAAAAAAAATTAAGGCCAAACTTCTAAGTTTTGAATCTTGCATGGAATGTGCATCATCAATATGTTTATGTGACATCGAGAATTTCATTGTTTTGCTCTAGCATTTGGGTCGTTGTGCAGTAAAAGTTGTCTTACTTAGTTGGTATCAACCCAGGGAAAACACGGGAAGGCGGGAGATGGAAATTTAAGATGATGAGCATAACAGGAACAAGGGAAAAGTGGGAGCCAACGTTTGAACAAGTGTACTTGTCTTTTTCAAAGCAAGTCTACATGTCGAAACGTTGGCTCCTGCTTTTACTTCGTCCTCGCTTTGCCCACACTCTTAACATTGCATGGTATGCCGAGTGTTCTTATGGAAACTTGAAAGTCCCAATGCAGTACATGCCCCATACATAACTCGTATCAGAGATGGCAGTACATTGTGTTGCTATATTGATTTAGTGCTAAACGCATTACTGTAGACAGTCATCGTGAGACAGATTCTGCTGAATTTTTTGTTTGAGTACATGAGATTAGGAAAGGTACACACATTCTTTGTAACCAAGATATATGGTGCATTACCACGCGAAAATGAATGAGTGATCTTGTACTGTAATTCTGTATTGTATCTTATGTTGTGAAGTGCTTTTGACAAAACTAAATCGAATTGTTATTCATGTTTCTTTTAATTACTGTGAACATGCTTGTATTACCAACATTGAACTGTACAAGAGGCCGGGACCTTTTCAGGCAATTCTATCTGTTTAACTGTTTCCTCTTCATGATATGAAGACTCAATAAGCCAAATCAACAGAAAACAAAGGTATCTTTAGTGGGGACAGTCTTCAGCAATTTGTGTTTAAAATGACTAGAGCTGCTCGGAGGTTACAATTTTCACGTAAAGTAGCTTAAATGCTTGTGGGAGATTCCTCTTTTGAATAATGTTATTGTTATTATGTTTCAAGGCATACAAACAGCTATGGTAAAGAAAAACAGGCTGGTAGCTGCCACCAGAAGGGTTACAAGAACTGTCTGCTCATCTGGATAGAGAAGATAACATAGAAGTAGAAAATAAAAAGAAGGAAAAGCGATGGCTTAGGATGTAAAAAAATGACAAGCCACAAAGATGAAAGAAGAAAGTTTTTTGTAAATGTTTTCATTTGTAATTACTGCCCAGGTGCCAAAGCTGATATTCGAAGACTTCGATGCACAGCGAAGAGAACCCGATGCACAGACCCGGAAGGCAGCCTTCAGAAAATGCCTACTTGGTGAGTAAAAAAAAAAATGGAAGCTTGCCTGCAATAACAGAGTCCTATTTGCCTGGGATAACTGCTGAAGAATGTGAGGTTCTTGCTTTCTCCATCGCCCATTTGGTGACGTTCGGCGTAGAATGTAAGGTTTTGCCAGTGGGAAAGCTTTCAGAATACAGTAAAACCTCGTTAAACCATACCCGCTTAAACAGTAGTTAGGTATTAAAAGTAGTAAAGGCAAATCTCCGACTCAGCGACCATTGAACATAATGTGTTTTGTGTCCGCATAAACCGTACCAGCTTATTGCGTACGTATTGGTTAACACGTAGTGGTTCCACTTTTCGTCGTGCAAGCGCGACGGTGCTTCGTCTCTATCGGGCGGCCCGGCAGAACAATAAGCCTCGGAGATCTGAACAATGGCCTCCAAGCGCCCTTTGTGTTTGCGCGTGAAGCCACATCATCGTCAATATCATTTCGGCGCTGTCCCAGAGAGTGTTGTGGCGTCGTGTAAGCAAGGACTGGCGCCATGCCGAAGCTCGGATAAAAAAGACGCCGGGTGCTCAGCATATAAGAAAAATTAGACATTGTTCGTGCTGTCAAACGTGACACGAAGAAGTCAGCACTGGCATGCGACATGGGTCTACTGTTGACTACGGTGTGTGGCATTTGGAATGTGAAGAAGTTGCTCAGCAGCGCAGCTGCGACCGTGAAGAGATGTCGGCTGCGAGGTTCGACTTTTTGCCATCGTTGCCTCTGTTTTGCAAAGTGTCGCCTAGCGACAGTGATAAGGATCACACAGAAAGTGACAGCACAGGCCATTCAGGCCTGACGGGCAGACGCTGCGCGTTACATCAGCCTCACGAATGCAATCGTCGCGACGAGAGCAGCACTCCGCAATGAAAAGGTTCCCTGCAACTTCTGCACCGCTACCGCAGCTGCGCATGGAGAATATGCAACACTAACGAGGAATCTGCAATGCGAGTGTTTGCCGAGAAGAGGGGGCGTATTGAAAAGCTGGCTCGTAGCTCCAGTAAGTTTGAGACCGCTGTCGTCGCTGCTAGGCCGCCGCGGCATCAAACGAAAGTAACTTTTGTCGCAAAAAGTAAATAAATACTGCGTGCTTTTTCCCCTTTCATCACACTCTCCGGTTTTGATAGGTAAGTGGGGGATCTCATGCTGTTTTGGTTAAGCAGTACCATCATTCAGTACATACTTTTTCCGAGCTCCGGCCAACTATGGCTTAACGAGGTTTCACTGCACTGATGATTGTGTGTCTTGTAATGTGCTCCTGTCTAAGAGGCAGTAGCAAAACAGCGATGTCCGTGTTTAAATGGAAATGAATGGAGCCTGATGAAGATTAGGCAAGGCCCTTCACATCAGTTCACCGATGCTCAGAAAGTGGACGTGCACTGTACTCTTAACAAGAGTATGTGTTATGAGCACGTCAAAAGCACCACTTTGACGAACTCGGGTGTCATCAAGGGTTGCCATTGGGGTGTATAGAGTAGGTTCGGTGTAGATGAACTGCGACAAGATATAAAAAGGTACCCAAAGAGCTGTGATTGCTGAAGTACTGTATTGTTTGTAGGAGAGAAATAAGTGATACAGTGGTTTTTGAAGGCAATATACCTGGGGTGTTGCAGTGAAACGTGAGCTTTCGTCACAGTACTTGACTGTGGTTTGCCGTGAGTCGATTATTATTTTGTTTTTAATGTGAATGGTTTAGTGCTGTCTGTAAGACAGTTTTTGGTAGGATTATCTTAGAGAGTGGTTTGTCCTGCAGGACTCGACACGATGTTTATATGGCAACCTTAATACAGAGTCAACACTTGTTTTTCAGAGGTGGGACGCAGTGTGGCCATGGACTTGGATCAGCCGGATGGCTCCGCGGGCTCTCCACAGGTATGTGTTGGACTTCAGTCTTCCTTTCTATGGGTTTGATCTAGCAATGCCAAACAATACGCCTGATCACTTGCCACGGTAGTTTAGTGGCCATGGCATCACGCTGCTAAGGTCAAGGTCGTCGGTTAAATCCCGGCCGCAGCAGCTGCGTTGTGACGAAGGGCGAAATGTAAGAACGCTTCTGTACTTTGATTTAGATGCACATTAAAGAATCGCAGGTGGTCAAAATTAGTCCAGCGTTCCCCGCTACTACAGTTCTCAATTAGGGCATGGCTCTGACTCTTAATACGCCAGAATTTAATTTCTCTTACGTTGCATAATCAATGTGTATGTATTTTAAACACTGTCTTGATTGCAGGAAAGCAGCCTGTAATTACCACCAGTTTCATATGCTTCGTAGACGTTCAGCTAAGGCTATGTTTACTTTAGATCATGGAGTGATGAATGGTATGATGTCTTTTCTTTATGTATTTGTGCCTAATGGTAATGAGAAGTTGGCCTCTAGAAGCATCATGCGGTGCACGTGTTGATGCAGCACATCTGCTACTGTGACATACTAGGGTGCTGTATCTGATGAACAGATGCATGTATGCAAATACAAGGGTCTCAATGAAAGTAATCAACTACACTATTTTTTGCATGCAAGTCTGAATGTGCTCAAGAGCGGGTGTTTGGTGTTACCGAAATACAGGACGATGCATAATATAGGTCGACCCCTGGCTTTGAGGTGAATAAAACTGGAAAAAAAAAATCCTCGTTGCAGTTAACTACAAGAACACACTTTCTTTGATCAGTACAGTCATTTGTGGTTAGAGACGAAAGCTGAATGTTGACTGTTAGGATTCTCATTGGGGGATGGCAGTTAGTCATTTATGACATCCCACAGCACATAATCGGCGATGTCCAATCGAGGCATGCACAACAGTCATGTACTCGACGATCATTGCAGCTAACTGTAGGCGTGCTGGCTTGACTGCTGGCCATTCACTCGTTTTGGTCTGGCGCTTGTCAATAGAAGCTTCAGGTTTTTTTGTCATTATCACAGACTGCAAGTGGCCTACGAAACTTCTTTTCTGCACCGCCGATTTGCCACAGTTGATAGTCGTCCTTGTGCGCGATGCTCGTGAATCAATTTGATTGTGGTGTCTTCTTGTTCAATGTGAACAGCATAGCGGTCGCCAAATGAAGTTCTTGGTGAAAGTTAGCAGTTGCACCCAACTTTGTGGCGCCATTTCAGTTTTGGTTCACGGAAACCAAACCATGCAGAGCTACAATGCACCCGTTCGATTCCGCATACTCTGTCCTATTGTTTTTGAATGTAGCTTCGCAGCCGAGATGACACCTACTAATTTTGCACCCTGTCCCTGAATCTCGCACACTTGCAAATCATTTGCGAAGTTCATGCATGTGCAGTGTGCTCGTGAAAGCTCCCTGCAGTCCCAATGAAAAGCTGAAAAAGAGTAATCTGTAGCTGATTCACTGGCACCGTCTGAAGCCACTACTGCTATTGAGTCAAAGTGGTGTCTTTTGGAATGTTCAGATGAACGTTCAGTGTTGAGGTTTGCCTGTCTACGAGCATCTATGAGGCTGCTGTGTAGCATGATCGTGGTTGTTCTACTATAGTTCGCAGCAGATTCAAGTGCTGAAAGCTGTGTCGTTTGTTACAGCTTGTCCAATCAATAAAGAAACTGGTTACACGTAGTTCGGTAATGTGCAAAGTTGGGCTAGTTGGTGATTAATCATCATACCTTTCTGGCGAAGCAGTGCACCGACACAGACACAGTGAAGACACACAAGAAAAGACGACACTCACTGCACTCGCAACTATTTTATTTCAGAACACATACTTCATATTTATATACCTGCGCACCCTCAGACGTTGAAGAAACTCAAGGCAAGATTGAAGGCATTTTTAAAAAAATAATTTGCCTGCACATACTCGGGCGTCAGAGATATGGTACCTATCTATCGTGGTGTGCAATCCTGTCGTATTTGTTGCACCCCTAACAGACATTTTTATTACACAATTTTCTTTTCTTCTTTTCTTTTAGTATATTTCCACAAAGGCACTAAAAGAAAGAACTAAAAAAGTACACTAAAAGTACACTAATTGCAGTCAGTTACTTAGTAACAAAGTAATCTAACAATTAGAAAACCAGGAAGAACGTAAGTAATTTTAAATAAGGAATTACATGCAATTCGTTACCTGCATTTCTGATTAGGATTACTCTCACTATGACCGTTGTAATTTCTACGATAGGATGGTGCCCTATACAGTCGGACCTCGTTATACTGCAGTCTCATCGGTCATGAAAATAGCTTCGTTATAAGTTACACATGGATATCGGCGGGGAAAAGATCACGATCGGATCTATGCGAAAGAAACGCAAGCGGGGTCCCTCCGACGGGCCAGCAAAGGGTCCCTTGATGGCCTGTCGGCATCATGTCATGCCGATACGACACATGGGAACAACAATATATTTCACACATGCACTTAGCACCACTGCGAAGACGAAACCGTGTGACCGGTCGTGCGGGATCAGTGCGTTGACTTGCTGATGGCGATGCGACCAAGCCCTTGTACTTCCAACAGACTTTTCACATACGGAGGGGACCGTACGTGGATCTGCACTCTGCTACTATAAGTCCGTCGGCCGAGGGCATGTATAACCTTATGCTCGATCCCACGAGTGCGAATGTATTGACGCAGAGCTTCCAGCGACAGCTTATCGGCAGCCATTCTGCCGGCTGCACTGTTCAGGCTGCTACGGCTAATCAGCTCCACGCCTTCGAGTCTGCAACCAAAGCTGCGGTTTCATGCCTAGCCGATATAGTGGCAACTTTGTTCAAGGCCACCTTGTCAGCGCTGCCCGAAGTTTTGCTTATTGCCTTGGTGTAGATGGCGATGCCACAGGGTAGTCCGAATAATCGTGCAGATATGAAAATTCGTGTGTCTGGAAAGCTGGTCGGTGACTGTATTACAGATTTTTTTCCTGTCGGAACATATGTTTTGAGGCACATGCAAACAAAAAGAATTGCCTTCACTTTAACTGGTACCATGTTGGATCCAGCATTTTTGATTTCGTTATAGGGGAGTACTCCAATCAATTCTAACAGGACCAACAGAATTTGCTGTTCTTTATATTCCATGATTCGTTATGTCCGTGTTCGATATATCGTGTTTCGGCTGTACTAGAAAAATGATGCAACCCTGTTGGAAACAAGCATGCTGAACCAACTTCTGAACTTGAACCTCGTCTGCGCCCTCTGTGTCGTGAAAGTGGCGCAGTTTCTCTCCCAATTACGGGGTATGCACAGGCCCAGATGGGAGAGGGTGGCGAGTCGGCTAGTGAGCCAAAGTTTGCAAGCTAGCTAGGAAGAGAAATGCACGACAGTCATTGTTTGTGCACTTTGTTTACGTACTTCCCTTGAGGCCTATTTGCAGCTGCATTCTTTGGTTGTACTTGAACGCTTCTTGCATCCTATGCCCGGCACTGTTCGCATTCGCTCAGTTTGATGTGTGTTGATTTCCGTTACATGGAAATCACGCGGATTCACAATGTCACTTATTAATGGAACATTTCTTTAGCTCGTTTAAGAGAGTGATTAGCTCTTGCAAACTGAGAGAGAGAGAAAATGATAAATGAAAGGTAGGGAGGTTAACCAGGACTGAGCCCGGTTGGCTACCCTACACCTGGGGAAAAGGAAAGGGGGACGGAAAGATTAAAAGAAGCGAAAGTCCACTGGGGATATGAGTCGGTCACTCAGTCCGGATCACAGACGCTGACACAATCTGGTATCTTTCAAATATCGCAGCAGCGCTTCTGTCGCCTTTTGTAGCTGCGATATGTCTCGCAAACCGAGGGTCCTTATGTGCAAGTATAGAGAATTAGCACGCGGGAAGGAAACAATTGATACCCCGCTACTCCACCGCCCTTGCCGCTTGCTTACTGGTGCACCCTTTGAAGTGGGGCGGGGACAAAGGGTCACCTAGCCTTCTTGATTTAATCAAGTTTTTCTACATCTATTGCTTGCTATTTAGCTTTCTGATCTCGATCGTAACGTTCATATTTACTACCTCTATCACTATACTGTACCATACACCTACGCTTGCAATTAATCCGATACTGCCAATCTCTTCCCTGCTTTTCTTTTTTTTTCTACCGACACTCTAACCGTTTCTAATCTAGACTGCTGTCCAGTTAATTATTCCGTCTTCTTTGAATCCCAACGCTTCTAGAAGATGGACACTACCTGCGGGTGGCTGTTTGTTTTGTAATCATCGCCGACGAACAGTCGCACGCGTGGGGCATACGACACACAGTGGCTAAATCCTTATTTGCACATCTCGCACCCGAGTCTCAACAGAATTCTGCGCGTGCCGATTTGTCCAACTTTCACCTTCAAGTCACCCGCGTTTCCAGCGTTAGTCGTCGGCAGTCGTTCGTTTACGTTTGTCATATTAGCAGAGCTCGACTGCATATCAGGCGCGTATGAAACCTTCCAGCGCTTTTGAACGTTCGCTTCGGCGCCTGTGGGACTGCCATAAGTTTGTTTTGCGTCGATATCGGCGCCATCGCGGTCACGCTCGCGTTCACTGCCCGTGGCGCAACGCCGGCGCGACGGCTGGACGACGGCGACCTCGAACTTCTTCAAGAAGCAGCGATGTAACATCAACTCCGTCTCGCGGACATCCGTGCAGCGCGGCAGCGAGGGCTGTGCAGGGCTCGCGTCAGCCAATCAACCGGCCGCGCGTTGCGTAGTGCGGGACGGACGCGGTATCGCCCATTGTGCGGCACTAATCCTTCCGTGAAGGCTGCCCGTCATTCGGTCGGCGTCGCCCCGGTGGCCAATCAGAGGAGGAGGAGCCCTTCTGGTTCTCTTTTCTAGTTGGCTGACGCGATCCGTAGCTTCGGCTGCACTGCACGGAAGTGGCGAGACCAGCCAGACGTAGTCGATTGCGCTCCGCAGGAGCAGTAGCAGCAGCAACAGCGGCGGCGCGACGTTGCAACACTGCAAAACAAGCCGACCGTCTCACCAATTCCGTACAGTGCAGCGACAGCTACTGCCAAGGCGTCGGCCAACCAGAAAGCAGAACCACAAGGGCTCTTCCATCGTCCGCCTTTGTCACGACGCTGATTGGAAACGCCACGTGAGGATCGGTGGCGCACATTGGGCGAGCCCTCGTGCCCCGTGTCGAACACGTATAGTCGGCTGTCGTTACTGATGTTGGTTTGCACGAGCTCTAATCTTGGCCGCAGTGCACGCAAGTTGCACGCATGCATCGTCCAGTGGTCACCAGCCACACGAACGCCCCCCGCCTCTGCGCTGGTGACGGGTAGGCGTTTTAATATGTTTGCGGACTGCGACGTGCTCTCACGTACGAGAGACGCGGCATTTGATAAACCAATTTCAAAATAAGAAAAAAACACACGAAATTAAAACAGAAAACACGCATCCTCTCTCGTCCTTGGCAGTCACTCGGCATGCAAGCGCCGGCCTTCGCTGCTCCCGGTTCTGCGATGAAAGCGTCGTCGTCGCCTCAACCGCCGTCGAACCTGCCGCGTCGATCTTTCTCTTTCCTTCCTCTCCGTAGGGTGTGTGCCCACTGATGATTACCTTCTCTCTCTCTCTCTCTCTCTCTCAATATTTTCTTTTATTCGTTTGCAACAGCCGAGGTGTTTCGTTTCTGTCCGGTCTCCTCCCGTCAAATCGCATCCGCTTCGCGACGGTGTGAGGCCGCATTAACGCGGCAGCCCAACGCGTCCCTTTGCGGCACCTCGCCCCGCCGAGATTGGAAGACGCGGCGAAGCCGGGTGACAGCCGCCGGCACCGCCGCCCTCCGGCGGTCTCTCGTCACCCTTCCCGACCATGGCGCGCCGCAAGCAGAGCAGGGTGCGCTACCAGGTCGCCGTGGATCTGAGCGGGGTAAGTGGCTTTCTCGTCGCTCCGCAGAAAAAAACGTTGTTCGGAAGCGAGCGTGCGATATACTGCAAGTGGCCGAAACCGGGGTGGGGGGGGACGCAGGGGGAGGGGAAGGCTTTGTTGTTGGTTGTCCCGTTGTCCCACGTCGATCGGTTGTGGAGGGTGACCGTGGAGCTTTGATTAAAACCACTCTCCCCGCCTCTCGTGAGTGTCACGGTGCGAGAAAAGCGGGCGAGGCGGTGGGTGGGGGGGTGCGAGGAGCCCGTCGTGCTGAAACCGTTGCTGCGACCTCCGGTGCGCGTTTCCGTTATTACGAAGGAAAGCGCCGGTGCGGCTTCGCGCATGCGCAATCCGTAGCATTTTCTTTTTTTTTTTGATAGCGTCGATATCGCGGCTGCTATGTCTGCATAGCAGTGATGCTCTACCCCCCCCCCCCCCCTTCGCGAGACTTCACAGGTTCGATGCATTGGCGTTGGTAGCGCGCGATTGCGCTTGGCGCGGGAGGAACTGCGACGCGTTTTTTTATGCAGTTGCGGTCCTTAAACGCATCGCGCCATGTGGTGTTTGTCGGTGGCGGTGACCGAATTAAGCGGGAACGCTTGCGTCAACGCCGGCGCGATGTGCGCGTGATGGGGGTGATGTGTGCACGAAGCGCGCATGCCTGCGACGCTTGGAAGCACGTGCCGTTCGCGACGTCAGAGCGCGTGGCAGTGGCTCAGCGCTGCCGGAGCGCGAGGTCGCGGGTACGATCCACGTCCTGTGTAAATCGTGCTTGGCGCGTCAGTTGGCCACAGTATACGGCACCCGCCGTGGTTGCTCAGTGGCTATGGTGTTAGGCTGCTGAGCACGAGGTCGCGGGATCGAATCCCGGCCACGGCGGCCGCATTTCGATGGGGGCGAAATGCGAAAACACCCGTGTACTTAGATTTAGGTGCACGTTAAAGAACCCCAGGTGGTCGACATTTCCGGAGTCCCCCACTACGGCGTGCCTCATAATCAGAAAGTGGTTTTGGCACGTAAAAGCCCATAATTTTTTTTAACAGTATACGTAATCATTCGGCTACGTGTGCCCGAGGTACAATACGCGCGCTCGATTCTGCATTTTTATTTTCATTTTTCTCTCTTTCCGTATGCGCCGTAACTGGAACGCGCGTACAGCTAGCGAATATAGGCTGTAACGCACACACACACATTTCCGCGCTTGCGCAGTTGGCGTCAGAAGTTAACGGGCCACGATATCAATAGGAAGAACGTGAACGTTTCTGGAGCCTGCTTGTAATAATTTAGATCTGCAGCGCGTACTAGCACGTGTGACCAACACAGCCCTGTACTGCTTTATTGGCTGCAGCCAAAAAGAACGCAGAATATCGCAACATCCTGCCCCTCCCCCCGCCTCCATATCTGCAGCCTCTAAATGTTTGACACCAACTTTGCGCGCAAGCTTAAACATGCACACGTATACGCGCACACCTTACGCATGGCGGCGGGCCAGGTCCCTCTAAACGTAGTCTCTCTGCACTGTCCACCCCCCCCCCCCCCCCCCCCGTAGGCAGTGCAGGTATACATCGTCCAAGCCCGCCCATGGCTTTCGCTTAATGCGCTGGGCATCAATTACAGCTCGCCTGTATATACCGTTACAATTATCGGTGCTTTTATGCCCTCTCCTCCTCGTGCGCTCGTGACCTCCCTATCTGTCGCCGCTCACATCGCCGGCGGCTATGTACACACGGCGCATTACCTCTGCGTGCCCGCGTTCTTATCCTTCTACAGTTGATTCGATATCGCCATTGCACCCACTCGACCCCTTCCCCCCCACCCCCGGAGACGTTACCGGTCCCTGCCGAAGGCGTTTCTCGATTTCACGCGTGGCAGGAGGTGTACGCCAGTGAACAACCTATCGCTGCTTGGGCGCGCATTTATTTGTCTGTAGGGACTGCATGGGCAAACGGCCGGGAATTTCCTCGCCCCCAACCCGCCCACCCTCCTCCCCCTTTTTTTTTCGCTGCAGCGGCAGCAGCAGAAGCAACGGACCGCGCAGAGGCAGTCGACAGATCGTCGCAGTGCGGCGCTGCTTTTCGCGTCTTCGGGCCTTTTTTCGACGCGCAATATAGTGCGTCCGCTTTTGTGCGTACACGCGCGCGCATGTATTCGCTCGCGACGAACGCTTCCGTCACGATCGCTCTCTCTGGACCCTTTCGCGGTATTTGGACGAGCGCGTCGACTCTTCGCTAAGACGGCGGGTGTGTGTGTGTGTATGCATACAGGCGCGGGCATCTTGGATTCACAGGCTGTGCTTTGCGTGTCGGAAAAAAAAAAGTGTCTGGGCGCGCTTTTACGGTGCGCGAAGCCTCTTTGATCTCGCCGCCTGTCTCGCCGAAAGAAAACCATCGTGTGTGTAACCTTTTTAAGCGTTACTGCCGCGGCTGTCTCTTTTGAAACACCCCCCCCCCCCCCCCCCCCCATGTGCGCGCCTGAGGAACTGCGTATTGTCGGCGCGATCGGGAAGTTCCTTTTGTCCGCACGTGGTCTGCGGTTGATTCTCGGATGTACGGAAGTGCGAAGGCTCGGTGCGAAACTGAACTCTCTCTCGAGATAGGGAGCTCGTGTGCGTGTGTGTGGTGACTTCATATCGCTTTCCCGGGCGCCTGTGCTCGAACGAAGTGTCTTCGACTGCGCTGCCTTCTGGTGCGATGGAGTGACTATGTCCTCGTGTAAGTTCGCCATGGCTTCTTAACGCTCGCGACCGTCGCGCCGCCCTGGTGGTGAAGCTCTGAGTGAACGGTGAGTTCGTGGCCGACGTTTGTGTAGCGAGGTCGACTGTATATATAGCCGAAAGGTGTGTGTGTATATATATATATATATATATATATATATATATATATATATATATATATATATATATATATATATATATATATATATATATATATATATATATATGTAGTGCAATGGCAGTAGCTTACTCCAGAACACGGTCAGTTGCACTTCGCTCCTCAAAGAGGCAGGGCATGCGTGTGTCGAGTGAGGTCCTGACAACACTTTGCAATGTGGGGAACGTGGTTTAAATCATCCATTTGGAACCTCAAGGAGGTGTGGCGTAATGCTATATAACGCATTTCTCTCGCATTCACCGCTAAATCTCCTCCTAATTTCTCTTTTCGACCCCAGTTCGGTACCTGCTAGTTGAAGGGGCCGTCGGTTTCTGGTCATTACGGACGCAGCTGGCCAGTGGCTGCGCCAAACGCAAGCGCAGCCCAAGGCAACTCTTATGTACCCGACACCCTCTGCAAGCCATTCCACATAGATGGGACAATACAAGCGCTGCGGAGGCCGCTTCTCGGCTGTAGTAAAGCCCCTGCATCTACGCGCCACCGCCGCTCTCTTAAGTAGCGCCAACCTTTGTGTGCGCCGCCTTTTCCCCTCACACCAAATCCGGTTCCGGCATTTCCGCTTCCGGTATTTCCGGTTCCGGCGTTTCCGCTTTCTGGAGTTGCGCTGCCAGAATTTCCGCTCCCATTGCAGACGATGGTGAGGCGCCCGTGCTAAGCAACCGGTGCAAATCTGAGTTGCTCACACTAGCCATTCCACCAAGCGCCATTCGCGTGCATCTACGCGCTTTTTTGCGTACGCTGCGCCCACACGCTTCACGCCGGAAGCTAAGGGGGTGAGAGGAGAGGAGCGTGGAGGAGGAGGGTAGGTTGGCGGTACTTAGCTTGGCCGGCGGTGGCGCGTAGATGCAGGGGCTTTAGGCTGTAGCTGAGGCTGTGGTCTTTCATCATCGTTCGTTGTCTCGTTTATTCGCCATTACCGCTCTTTGCTAACTCCTTGCTGCGAGTGCCGCTATAGCCAACTCTTCCGACCGCAAAGCGTGGGAACTTGCAGCGACACCGCATTGGCAACCGCACCGCTTTCGGGTCCGCTTGTGGGAACGTATACACCGAAGGGCCCATTTTCCCACTTAAGTATAGAACGTGGCTGTCTGCAGTTCCCACTGTTGCGCGATTGCTAGCGCGGATGTTGCTGGCGTACCCGCAGTCTTGCCTCGACTGCCTTTTCTCTTTCTTTCTTTTCCAGATGTTTGAAAGCGAACCTATACTGCGCGTTCGCTGCTGCTTATTTTCGCTACATGTTATTCGGTCGATGTAAGTCTCTACCAACTCGCCGAGTGGTGTAGCTATAAGCGGTTGTGGCCTTGCGCTGCTGACCGCGAGGTCGCGTCTTCGATTCCGGCCACATTCCGATTCGGGCGCAGTGCAAGAAGAGTTTGTGTATACACGCACACGGAGTCTCTTCGGATGGTGAGGATTGATGCTGCTTACGAGGCGTGAGATCTTGGTTTTGGCACGTGAAACCGCAGGATCTTCATTTTTGAAATCTATATATCGCCGGACGAAGGCAGGACAGGATCTCCAGGATATCCATGCCTCCGCCACGCGAGTCCATCCGATTTCAAAACCTTGGCAGCGGAGGCTCGTTGGATGTAACGTAGTACTGCTGGGCACGAGCTCGTCGGTTCGAAGATCGTGGGTTCTAGCCCTCCACTACGGCATTATCCCATAGCCAACAGCCTACCCACCCATCAACAAACGCGCTTAAGTGATAGCCTTCATAGCCGTGGAACGCTACTAGTTCAGCGTGCTCATCGTAATACGAATGTATCTGTATAATACAGGGCGACTTGCATTTGTTGTTTTGGGGTTCGCTGTGGGTCGCCGAGTGTGCCGCATGCGAGGCAACGATTCTCGTCTCGGAAACAACGTGCGTACTTCTCGGTTGTGCCGCTAGGTGGAGCAGCGTGTCCTGAAAGAAACGCGAGAAATAATCTGGGTGGCCCCCTGGCGAATTTCACGGCGTTAGCACGCACCGACGCGCCATGCATTTTCGGAGACCACGCGCGCAGGCTTCGCGGCGGCGACGCTAGGTGGCGCCAAGTGTTAGCAAAGCGCGAAACAGAAGTCCCGCTGTAGGGTTAACGCCCTGTTCGTAACTCGTTTATACGGTGGCAATACGTTGTGTGGCTATACTAATTAAGTGCTAAACGCATTACCATCGACACTCATCGTGAGATGTCTGCAGCCAGTTTTTGACATTATTCCCTCCGTGAGCGACGTTGAGTAACCGGTTAAACCCGAACGAAGGAAACCGCGACAACGAGGACCGAGAAAGTGTAATGGAAGTTAGCATTACGCTTTAATTAAATCGTAAAAACGATATGCAAAATGCAAAGTGGACGTCCACATTTTATTTCTATTTTGCTTATTATTTCAACATATCAATTAAGCATAGCAGGTGCTCTGTGTTTTCACTCGCTCCATTGTCGGCTTGCTTCATTTGGTTGTGGCTAACAGAAAACAAAAAACGAGCCTTCTACTTTTCGCTGGTCCAGTAGTAGGAAGCATGCCCGCGTTTTACCTTGAACCCTGTTAGAGCCTTATATGACATATATTACTACCTATGCCCTATTTGGCACTTTGTCGCCCCTCGGTTTCCTTGGCACGCAATGCGTCACACTCAATAGCCGACCTCTGGGCGTCTGTTAGCGGCTGCATTCGTTGGTTTCTCGTTATAGTTCAGCGGCAGCGCTTTCGCTGCTTCATTCTGCCAACCGTACCTCCAGTGAAACTGCCAAATTACTCCGGTCGCACCCGCCATGGCGGCTTTAACGGCTACGAGGTCGCGGGATCAGATTATCCCGGCCGCGGCGGCCGCATTTCAATGAGGGCGAAATAAATAAAAAAAAATGCGCTAGCTTACAATGCGTTGCGTGCACGTTAAAGACCCACCGGTGGTCAAAAGAAGCTCGTCGGCCACGCCGCATTGTCGTATTTACGGCAGTGGGAACCTGCCCCGTAATGATGTGTCGGCGGTCCGCGCTTTTCATTACAAGTCTTTACTGCAGGCTTGTTCGTCACGAAGGTGACTGGTGACGTCATTAATTGATTGGAGAAGCCAGTTCTGAAAAGTGTGTGCCGCTCGAGTCGGAACACGAGATGGGAGTTGTTATACAGCTTGCAGGGGCGCAGCCTTGCAGCAGGCCACCGCGTCACGTGGTCTGCTCACGCTTGTTTGCTGCGCCGCCTACTGCTGATTGCATGGGCTATACCTCGCGACTCTCTTCGATCAATGAGGTGCGTTTTATTCTCCCGCAGGAGCGAAAAAAAAACAAAAAAAACATGTGCACCCGGCCACAAAAGTCTCGATCGACGTTCGGACAAAATTACGAAGCTATAAGTTTGTATCGGCTGTACATTGACTAGCCACTGAGTTCGCAATACAAACTTCAATGTATCCATATTGACTTTGTAAGGGCAAAAGGCACGAGCATTGCAAGGCGGTTTCTTGCATCGCAGGTTTATCCGTTCGCTTCTCCTTCACGCCAGCAGTAGAACGCGTGCTGCCACGCATACATGACACTCACGCCACCGCAGACCTTTTTTTTTCTACTTTTTTTTCTGGTTTCTTTGTCTACTTTTCTACTTTTTTTGTCTACTGTGCTTTTTTTTAACGTTTCGTTTTTGTTTTTCGCGAAGTCGCCAACGCCCATGTACTACTTGGCATTCACGGCGTCGCGTACTCGACTATTTCGCCAGCCATTGCTGTGCTGCATTGCAATGAATGCGCTTTTTTTTCCACGTGCATTTCTCTTCCACTCCCTCCTCCTCCTCCCTGTGGACGCGTTCGCCGTATCTTGTACTGTGCACGTGTTACAAACTCTATAGAAGGCACTGAGAAAAAGGGAATAGACAGGACCAGCGCTGTCTATAAAACGGTCGCGTTTGCATGCGCGTGACAGAAAAAAATAAACGATAAGTAGACTGAAGGGGTGCTGCACGTCAGCTCGGGTGATCAGCTGACGTCCAACTCATCGGTGAACTCATCTAGTTCATCAATCAGTTGACGTCCAGTGCTCCACCAGTGTACTTTTTCCTTCTTTTTTTCGTACATCTATGCGAGCTCCAGCAATCAGCTTCTGCGTGCAAGATGCAGTGCCAGTTTGGCCCGTTAGTTGTCTGGCGCGCTATTCCAGGCTTCGCAATGCACATCACATTGATTCCTTAAAAAAAAGATAGATTTTTTATTATTATTTATTTTTTTTATTGTCATATCTTTTCCGCATCGCTCGGTCGCTGCGTATCTTATATGCAATGCGAAAACAAGCCCATCGTCCCGTCCAAGCGTCCGTTTGGATTTTTATTTTCTATTTTTATCTAGTGAGGCGTTCGGTTCTCGCATGGAGAAAGTTGTTTTCGTCCCGGCCCGGTGGTTTTTCGCAAGGTGCACACCCCACGACGACTCCTTCCACCGCTCGCGCGTATCCCCTTTATTCGCCCCGCACGTACGTGTTCCGGCGTGTTTGTTTGCTCTGGCGTCGAGTCCCATGCAAAACGTGTCGGCGTTGCAAAGGAAACGCCCGGGGAATTCCCGATCTTATTTATACGAATGCAAAGGGTTGAGAGGGCTATAGTGTGACGGTGGACGGGGGTGGTCCACTTTTCTTTTTCCCGCGACGCGGCTGCGTCTTTCCCATTGCATCCGTGCACTGCAGTGAAGCGAGATGCAGCGGTGCATGCCTTGTTGGGACCCCCCCTTTCGCTGGACGATTACTGTGTTGACGCTTTCTTTCTTGGAGCGTGGAGGATTCTCTCTAGGCGTGCAGAGCAAACGTGACGGACTGCCTTGAAATTGGGGGAGCGTTTCTTTCTTTTTTTCGGAAGGGGAGTTCTAAAGCAAGTGGACCGGCACGGGTTACCGGAAATGGGTGGTGTTTCGAATGCTTTTGCTGTGTCGTTTCCTCTACCGACTGGCTTTACTGTTGCTATACTTCTTTGCTTTGATTTTATGCAAGCAAACAGACTTTGTTAGTAGGGCGAAGTAAAGAAGAAACAGCATGAAGGAAAAAGGAAACGTTCTCGTGGAAAACTTATACTCAAGCTCACAAGTCGTTTGCCGCACTGTGGAAACTGCTGGGCTTTGTAGCCAATAGGAAGGCTGAATGCCCCCATCTCCCAAGCCCCAGAGATTGATGTGTTCATACGTACCGCATCGTCTGATCAGGGCCGCAGTAATTAGCGGTAAATGGCAAGCATGCGCAAAAGTCCTAACATACGAGATGTTAGGACTTTTTTTGTCCCCGACATTCAATACAGGCTGACTGGGCGTTTTGTCGGATGGGCGCAGGCGCAAACGTGAGCGACCTGCAGGATGCTGCCAGCCGGTGGCGCAGAGCTAATATAACAGTAGCCAAGTGGATTCTACTTTGCGGCTGGTGCAAATTCTCGGCAGCGGCGTAATCGTGAACACGTTGGCTTTTTTTAATGTTTCAGAAATTCTACACTTGTTTACTGCAATATTGCCTCTGTGTTTGGCTGTCGAGCTCTGCGCCACCAGGTGGCTGCACCGTGCAGGCCGCTCACGTTTACGCCCTCCGCCCATCCATCAAAACGCCCAGGTCACCTGCGTTTGCCGGATTACCGGGCACGTACGCTCGGCGCTGCGACAGAGCTCTCGCAACGCACGCTGCCTTGGATAGCTCTCGCTGGGGATCCTCGGCCAGGCAGCTAGCAGAGAGCTTGGAGAGGCTTCGCCCACGCTGGCTCCAAAACAACCGGAAGTAGACACGACGTCATGTCATGACGCAGATTCAATGAAGGTGGAGCCTAGCTTCCGAATTGAGGCGAAAAAACATTGACAATGGAGGAGACGCTTTCTCGATCATCCTCGAAACCATCCTCGGAAAGTTTAATGCGGATTGATTTTTGACGAGGATCGAAGCTCTCCGCGCATGATAGCGTTGTCAGTGCAACGAAATTTTTTGACGTACTCGAAACTTGTTACCATATGCCTCGTAATTGCCGGGTGTTGCATGAGTGATGATAAAGCTAAAGAAAAGGAAAAGCGGAACTGTGATGCCGTCCGTTAATTAGCACTGCCTTTTAAGATGGGCTGACGTTAAGCACTGTCGAAGTCTTCCTTTTGTCGCTTTTCCCCACATCAGTTATCGATGCCGGCAGCACCGTAACGCACGCTCAAGTTTTCCTCTTGGGCGACACCTCCGAATCATTCCACATTTAACGTTGTGCTGAGGGCGCATGCCGGGCTTTCGATGGCGACGCTCGCAAAGCAGCTTCACGCTAACCGCGAGGAGACGGCAGTTACCGTTGTCCGGCCGCAATCTATTCTAGGAGTTTTCAGCTGCGAGGCAGGAATAAATCTTTCCCGATACGTCTTCAGCCTAAGCTGGTTGTGCATAGGGTTCCCGGAATGTGCCGACCACTCGAAGCGACGCCTCGGAATGTTCGCGTTCGGGACGAGCCAAGGTTCATTAAAGCGGCCTTCTTACGAAGAGGATGCGATCGATTCCAATCGTGCCTGCAGTCGTAAAAGGGCAGCATTTTGCTCTGCAGCAGCCCACGGGTGCAGACCTTCGCTGTCGGGAGTCCTTGTTTCATCAGATTCGAAAAAGAAACCAAATGCAAAAGAAAAAAAGCAGTACGCGTATTGCAACGGAACGCGCCGCCGAACCGAATGCGGGATGCGAGGCACGGATTCGGATTGCAGTCGTTAGCTTTTGGCGCAGTGCAACACGTATCGGCGATGTAGAATTGATTGCGGCCGGTTTTGCGACCCTCGTCGATGTGCTCCGGGTTTTCAAAAGCCGCGTTTCGTGTGAAACGATAACGGAGGAGGCATCGACTAACCAGATGAATAGGTTGCAAACACTCCAGTGTGTCGCTGTAGTATAGAGGACGGAATAAACAACGAGGAACTGTTTTGACGGTCCGGACACGATTGAAGCCAGACGAGTCGGCCGAACATGTGATCGTCGCGTCAGAGCGCGCGGTAGGTTTTACTGCTATATATACGGTATATATATATACGTATATAGTATACTATATACGGCAAGGTAGCCGAACAAATTTAATGCTCATCGACTAAAAACTACAGGGAACCAAACGTTCTCGGTCAATAGACTGAGTCTCAGTGGTCACCTGTTGGGCCAACACTGCGAGGAAGAAAAGCGAAGGGAATGGCTTCGCGGAGAGCTCGCATGCCAAGGCCGGCTGCGTGACGTGATATGCTCCTTCCGTGACGTAACCTGCCCCCTCCTATATATACATATAGTTTATTTCCTTCTTCCGTGGTCGCCGTAATAACGGTCGGCAATTCGTGCCTCTCAGTATAGCGACGCCCATTTTCGTCGCCGCGCGGCTGTTCGAATATTTTACGGTCAACATTTTCAGACTTTCAGGAGCGTATTACTACAACGTCCTTTCCTACCGACAAGCCATGTTGCAAAATCGCATTAATGGCACTGCCACTTCTAAAACGACAGCACGATCGTGTGCGTTTACAAATCAGGTAGCATGGTTGAGCCACACGCGCTTGGTAGTGCACGGATGAAAAGCTCCGGTGAGAGCGGCCAACCTGAACCGTAAGTGTTTTTTTTGTGTGTTAAATTTCCGTTTCATTGGAAAGCGAAAAAAAAAAGAAACCCCAACATTTCGCGGTTTAGTTCCGGTTCGCGTAAAAATCTCGTTTTTCTTATTTTCTTTTTTTTGGGGGGGGGGAAGGTGTTCAGTTCCAGTTCGTTGCCCTCGATGCAGCGCATCTTTACCAATACGTAATTAGCCAGAAACGAGTTTACGGGGTCGAGTATGCAGCGAGCTGACGCTGGAATCTTACGGTGACCTCGCCGCCCGTCTATCGTATTTCTCCCCGTCTTTTCCGGCTTACCAAGCGTCTGCTTGTGCTAGGAGCAACCGTTTTTCGCTATCACAGAAGCGTAGTTTATTGACGCATCTTAATCTTTTTAGCGCCCCTCTGAGGCCGTGTATAGATGTGGCGCATAGAAGACCAGGACTTCGCGCTGGTGCTTCTGCGTCGTGCCGACGGCTGTATGAATGGAACTGCCTTGAGCGGCACACCTGGAGTGCTTCGCCTTCTTTCAACGGAAAAATGCAGGGCGGGGTGAGGTGTTGAGTCGCTCTAATGATTCTCGAGCAGAATGGGGCAACGTGCCGCATTCAGCTTTGTGCAGACGGACCTTGCGCATTGTGACGACGTGGTTGGAACTTCCTGCATCCTCCTATACTTGGGTCTACGCACAATGGTATAGTTGTACGTGCTCCATTGGCTCGTGTCCAACTCTGGCCTTCGAAGGGCAAGCTCTGTGTTTGTAAACAAACAGGCGTGGTATCAAAGGCAAAGAGATCGGGAGACCAAGCGTTGACGCTTGCGTTGTGGTGCGCCGGCCTTTCGCTGCTTCGAACAGATTCCTGTTGGATAGCAAGTTATACGCGTACATGCACGTTTCACGCCTTTCATACCGCAGAGAAAACATTCTAATTATATTCAATACCAATAACAATATTCTCTGCGAGGTAGCTTTCGTATAATCCCTTTGAATTTAACCGGCGAAGTAACAAATAGGGGCGACATCTTGTTTTTCTTAGGGTGCATAGGACTCCTACGAGAATTGTTGACCGCGAAGGGTTAACCGACTGACCCGATGAAAATTCACGAGAGTAACTCGAGCTTGTCGGCACGAATATCGGCGGGCCCCCGCTTCGGGTGTGTTAAGATCTCACAAAGCGCAGGATGGGGTAGAAGCACTTTGAACAACTGTGGCTTGGAACTATAAAATTGACAGTCACTTTAGCTTACGCCAAACAGGGTGAAGGCGACAGCCTGTGCGCTCAAGAGACATCAATTAAATTACTTGACATTCTCATTCGAATGCGCGTTGTTGCTTCTTATTACTTATCTTTTCCCACCAAAAGTCGTGGGTTCGAGTGCCTGAATTAACGCTAGCTTAGTTAACGTTGCCTTTTTTTTTGGCGTGATGAGTGGCATCGGAGCCGGTTGTGGAAGAAAACGACGATGAGGACGAACGCAGGAGCAGGGGCACGAATGTGTGTGTGTGTGCGAGGCTAGCTCACGTGACTTCCTGTAGCGTACGCCGAGTTTTCCATACCATCGGAGGTATGGGCCACTTAAGGATTTTTCGCCTTAATAAATGCTCCACTTCGCTGTGACAGTTCCTCCCTTTAGCAGGCGTAGCCTTCCAGCGAAGAGAGCATTCGCTGTCGTGAAGTTTGTTGAGACTCGGCAAAATTAAATGGCGCGAATGGAACAGCTTGTTTTGCGGCTTGAAGTTCCACGTGAATCGTGACAGATTTTGTGATAGTTTATATAAAGGTAGCTAATAGGGCAGCATCACAGGTGGATCTTAGCAAGGCTCACGCCCCCCTCCTCCTCCTCCTCCAACCCCTTAACCATTTTTGGCACGTCCGATGTTTGTGCAGATGAAGATTACCAACTCGCTTGGCATCACCTCGGGTGGCAAAACGTTTCATTGGAAATAACGAAATGGACAGGTGAATACAAAGCCTACAAGCATCCTTCAAACCTGGGCTGGTCTGCCGAGGGTCGAAGTGAGCCAGCCAATTGTTGAATCCCCCCTTGGCCAAATTCCCACGCATTCAGAGACGGACGGCGGCAAGGTTACGCTGAACATGCGGACGCCGTTCTTGACAGAACTGCACGCCCTTCGAGAAACAAAAGTTGTGTGCGTTGTGTAGCGTATACACGCGGTGTTCTCATGTGGTGACAACATTCGGGCCTTCTGCCAGCAGGTTGAGTGCACACACACACGCACACAACGTACACCCGTGAGCAAAAGTATACGGACCAGGGATTGCGCGATAAAGCCACTTTTTTCCTCTGCCTGTGAATGCAACTTGAAATTGAGGACTGCAAGCCAAACTTGGCATTGCGAACTTACTAGTGTACTCGTCAATTTCACATTGTGCATGTTAAATACAATGAAATTTAGATTTTTCGGCGACCCTGTGGTCCGTATACTTTTGCTCACAGGCGTGTACACACACACACACACACACACACACACACACACACACACACACACACACACACACACACACACACACACATACACACGCACGCACGCACACACGCACGCACGCACGCACGCACGCAAACACACGCACGCACGCACGCACGCACGCAAACACACGCAAAAACACACACGCGAACACACACACGCAAACACACACACGCAAACACACACACGCAAACACACAGACACACGCACGCACACGCAAACACACGCACGCACACGCAAACACACACGCACGCACACGCAAACACACACGCACGCACACGCAAACACACACACGCAAACACACACACACACGCACGCACACGCAAACACACACGCACGCACACGCAAACACACACGCACGCACACGCAAACACACACACGCACGCACACGCAAACACACACACGCACGCACACGCAAACACACACACGCACGCACACGCAAACACACACACGCAAACACACACACAGAGACACGGCCGTTCCTTCAACTGGCTTATAGGCGACTTGCGCTCCCGGAACTCCCCCTGCCGCTCGATCGAATTGACAGCTCGCTTGAAAGCTTGCGGCAGGCGTTTGTAACGCCTCTGCGGCTCTTAATTTCCCACAGGGATTACATAGCGACACACGCTGTATTGTGTTGTTGCGCAATAAAAGCCACGAGGAAGGGACAGCCGCGTCGTGTTTTTCATGGTCATGCGCCGCGGGAATTGACCAACAGCCTCGCGTGACGCCGAAGGCCGCCGCGGAAGTGCGGTCCTTTCATATCTTATTTTGTTGGGTTGTTTTGCCAACGCTTCAGGCAGGAATGGCGGAAGGTCCCGGGGTCTTGTGGTATACAGCGATCTCTTTGGACTTAGTGATGCCCTCCGCGCGCACTGCGTGAATTCACCGCGTCTTTATTTCAGCTTTCTGTCGCTCTCATCTTTCTATTCGCCTTTCCCTTCCCCTAGGGTAGGCCAGCCAAGCAGACTCGTTTATGGTTAAAATCCCTGCCTTCTCCTTTTGTTTGCCGCCTCCTGTAGACTGTCTGTGCAGTAGACTGTGAAGTAGACTGCGCAGTTGTCTGGGCTAGCCAACGCGACGACGTGAATGTTTGGGTGAGGGGGTGGCCGTGGTCGGTTTTGTCTTGTATCACCGAAAGCGCGCAATGAACATTAAAAAAAAGAGACAAGAAGGAAAGAAAGAAAAAGTGTATGTGATTTTGATGCTCTCTGCTGGCCAACTTTGCCAGGTTTGACTTCTTACCCTGCGCCATTATGGATAATGTTTACGACTTCTTACTACGTGAATTTTATCTTTTCTACTACGCAGATTCTTTCTTACTTATTGGGTCACTACGAAGTACTGTACTGTCGCCAGGGTGTTCCAGGGTACGGGTCCCACGTAACTTGAGCCAAACATTAAAGATATGCAAACGCCACGTAGCTGGGCAGAACCAAGGTATAATGTTGTTCACCGTCGCTTGGATATACACAGATTACCACATAATTACATAATTAGTCCTAATTAATTACGCAAGTTCTCACATTAATTAGATGAAAAGTGACATTGAGAAAATGGTAGAGAAACTTGAAAAACTATACAGCTTTCTGTTGCTCAATACGTGCTACATAAATGTGTTTTTCCGAGCGTGAAAGAAGCCCTCGAGTGCTTCAAAGCGGCCAGTCGCGCGGTAATTTTTCGTGTATTTGCGGGCTCCTTTCACGCTCGAGAAAACTTTTATACAGCATGTATTGAGCAACAGAAAGCTGTATCGGGAATTTTTCACGTTGCTCTACAATTTTCTCGTTCACACTTTTAATGTAAATATAATATTTGAGAAGCTGATTAATATTTAAGTCTAATTATCTAATTAGGTGGAAATCTTAGTATCTCCAAGCGACGGCAAACAACATTACTTTTGTTCTGTTCATCTACGTGGTATTTGCGTATTTTTAATGTTTGGCTCAAGTTATGTGGGACGCCCTGTTTATAGGCAGCGTAGTGTCAATTTGGCAACTCCATCTTCTTTCGTGGACTGCGATGGGGCAACCTTGAAGCAAGTTCTCCTTGCGGGGATCCATGTCGGCAATTTTCGCTTAGGCTATACCGGCATTTTCGCTTGACTGACAAAATTTATCACTAAATAAAAAAAGAAGACAATTCGTGTTATGCACCCGTAAAGACTCCGGTGAATTCGTTGCCGTTCATGCTGGTTCTGGTAGCACTCAAGTGGAAAAGTACCTCGTGGAAAGTTACTCTTTTGTCCATTGAGCATTAATCGGCCGTGCCCGTCGTTATTTGGTTCGAAACAAAGAGAAAAAAAAAGTGCACGAAGATGCCGACTCCATTCTACCTTTCTGCTATATGCCAGGCGTATATACGGGGGCCCCGTGATTTAACCGGCGTAAATGATAGTGATTCCCCGCCGCCTTCGAACAATCCGCGCTGTCGCGTCGAGCTTGGCAGGGTCCGCTCCGCCAGGCAGCCAGCAAAGCGCAGCTTTGGCCACTGCGCCCGCTAATGAATGTGATCTCCGGACGGTCTCCCACGATTTGCTAATGAGGGGTGCTTTTTCGCGTCGCGTGACCGCCTGGTGGAATCGAGCGCGAGTGTTTGGGTTTAGCTCGCAGCTCCTTGGCCTGCCTTTCATGCAGAAATATCATTTCTTTTCTCTCTCTCTCTCTCTCTCTCTCTGTGTGTGTGTGTGTGTGTGTGTGTGTGTGTGTTTGCTCGTGAAGATCTTTCGGAGGGTCCACGTTGATTCACGGAAATTTCGGCGCGTGATCAATTGCCCGGGACTCGCCCTGCTGCTGATGACGTCAGTTTTCGTTCAAATACGGCGTCGTTTTGGGCTTGCTTGCGTGAGGCTCTCGTGTTTTTGTACTTCTCGGGCTTCCCGCTGCTTGCGGTTAGGGCTGTTGAACCGAACATTGACGCCGCCGCGTTGTTTATCCACAAGCACTGGGCAAACTGGCCAAGCGAAGGGGTCACTGTGCCACGGGCCTTGCTGTTAATAGGTTATGATCGCCGATGCCGTATGTGAGCGCAATAACACTAATTTGGGCTGTGGTAAAACAGGCCCGCAAACACGTGGTCGAAGACCCCTCGGCCGAGCATGACGTTCGTGTGTAGATTACTTGCAGAACGCTCTCGGGCACTGAGCGAAACGTTGATGCCTCCTTTTCCCGCGATGCACATGGCACGTGATGTCAGCGGACGCGTCACGTGACATTGGCAATGGTAAGTTCTAGGTTGACTGTTCACATTTGTATAAAAAACGGCAAGTTTAACGGATCTCCGCGTAGGATCGCATGTATTGAAAGAGATGTCCGAATTTCTTTTTCTTTACATTATCTCTTATGTTTGTTTTTGTAGTATCGATAAGAAAAAAATAATGCCAGTTATAATTCAAGACAACATCGGCGGTCACATGGGCGGGTTGTTGTTATGTATTATCTAGGGAAAAATGCGAGTCAGTAGGGGAAGACGTCGAAGAAAGGCGAGGTTGTAGGGCAGGATATAATTTGTTCTTTAGACTGTGTTACCATCGGGACCGGCCCACATGTTTAAAGACTGCGCGATCTCCGGGATCGGCCCATACTTTTCGCTGAGTTAAGCCACACTTCCGGTTCCGCTTTTAGGCGCGCGCCAGTTGTACAAGCGCATCTTGGTTTCATTTCGGTCTTTTTCGGTTTTGCGTTGTCTTTGTTACTGCTCCTTACATCAAGTTAGCATCAAGTTATCCCTACGCTAACTTGATGCGTCCTTTTCGTTGAAAACTTCATTTCGACGCTTCTTTGGTTCTCCTAGTGCACTATAGAAGGCCTCAAATCGTCAAATTTCACGAGGCGAAAGCGGCCATATACCCAAATTCTACGAACCCCAGTTCGATCTGAAGGCTTCCATAGAAGACCTTGCCATAAGAATCAAGCTCCTGCCTATTTAGAGTGATAGGTGGCTGGCTCACCCTAGACTGCGCATGCTTTTCAAAAAAGTATGAAAGGCTTCTGCAATGTCACGCCTTATAAGAATTGGTCTTAGTGAAAACTAGTGAGCAGATACGTGACCAATAAAGACGGTCAATGAGAGCTTGGCGTACTTTTTAGCAAATTGAAATGTTCCAGCAAATATTTCAGTTGGTTCATTTCAAGATATTACAAACATGTGACAATACTTATAAATCCGCTGCTTCGCACTGTCTTCATTATAACGACACTAATATATCGCGGTGCGAAAAAAAGTTTGACCATCATATTTTCTGGTAATAATCAACGCTTTTCGATGACGTGGATAAAGTGGGGTTCCGAAAGAATACTTTACCTGGAGCTGTATTTTGTAAATGGTTAAGTCCATTTTCCGATTTTTGGCACCAAGAAAACGCGCCTCAATCATTGCCGAGATCGGTACACGCGTTCATTATAAAAAAAAATATGGCCCGAGTTTATTTGGTGGCTGAAGCTTAGTGTACAGTTAATCGCCGCATCACTCGTTGGCTCACCAGCTCACTCGCTCATTCACCAACACAACCACTCCTTCCCAAACTTTTGTTCGTCATTAAATAGCGAGATCGCGCGCCTAACACAACGCACACAAAGCATAAAGACACCGCCACGGGCTCAATTACAGTTCACTCACTTCACTCACTTCATTCACTCTCTATACTCTCATTCACTCACTCACTCCACTCTCTCAGTTCACTGTCATTTACTCACTCAATTGCTTCACTCACTCACTTCACTCACTCACTTCACCCTCATTCACTCACTCGCTTCACTCCCATTCACTCACTCAATCAAACGCTTCAATCACTCTTCACTCTCATTCACGCATTCAATCGCTTCAATCACTCACTTCACTTTTATCTGCTCAATTAACTCTCATTCACCCACTAATTTCACTCACTCAATCGCTTCACTCACACACTCACTTCATTCACTCGCTTCATTCACCCACTCGCTTCACTCGCATGGAGTTGTGTAATGTGCCATAAATCGACTCTGAAGCGTCGCCGTAGCTTTGCACTGCGGCGCTGAGTCTCTACTGACCCAGAACGTGGCGTTCGAGAAGCATTCGTATAATACTCCACATCACCACAAAGCAGCGCTCTGTTATCTCTTCGCGATATATCATTGTCCGCCTTGTGGACAACAGCTTGGACGCGCCGTAACCCGGCTATTCTTGGCTAGTATAGCTGGTGGCTGGATAACGCACGAGCGAGGGAAGTAACTGTGGAGGGGAAGGGATAAAAGAAAGGAGGAAACCGGCGACGTCACCCGAGGGGTAGAGGCGTGGGGCGTCGAACACCATCTTTCAACCAGTCAGAGAAACGGTCGGGTCTCGCTCTGAATGTTTCCGTTATGCGCAAACAACTTTCCAACTGCTCGCGAGCAAGCAAGCAGTTCACGTTGGTTTATTTTCCCCAGTGGCAGGTCACGTTTTTACTTTTTTTATTTTTGTTGTTTTGGTGCTTCGTTTTGCAGAGCCGCTGCGGTTTGTATATTATGACATCCGTTTCTTTGCTCGCCGATTCGAGCGAGCTGTCTGGTCTGAGGAGTTTGGAAAAGGGTTGCTGTACGCTGCATGTTTCGTATATGTGATTAGGTGCACGCACTCTCCGTCTTTCGCAGACAACGCGTTCCAAGAGCATTTGAAGGTCGAGAAATCGCAATATCGGGTCACATGGGCGTTCGTGCCCTGTCGTGAGAACCCGCATACCCCACTCTCCGCATATCCAACAGTACCATATGAAATATGTAAGATGTTATAAAACAGAAAGAAAATGTATTGCAATAATTTTTTTTAGCTCAGTGGGGCAATGTTATCCACCAACGCCTCTTATTATTTCGTATATTACAGGTTCGAACACTAAGATTTATTTATTGTATTAAAACGTTGAGGTGTTAACGTCCCGACTGATTCAGCCGTGAGGTGTGTGTGAGTTTCATCCGTTTATCACGCCCTCGACCAGCCTCCTTTTTTTTTTCTTACGTGTGGTATATACAGTGTCCCAGCTATCATGCATCGCGTTCTTAAGAAACGATGGGCCATTCTACGCGAAGATAACCTATTGCATATTCACAGTCGAGTAGACAGACGGATGGACGGACGGACTTCTCTCGTGTTTTAGCGCGACCGTGGCTTCGTATGGCCGTAAATACGCAGCCAACTGCGCTTTGTTTTAATGGCAATCTGCTACGTGTGCAACGGCTGGGCGGGCCGAGATGGCGTGGTGTCGTGCGCGCTGTATTTTCGCGCGTTTAATATACCCTAGTTTGCGTAATCTAGAGTTTCGTAGACTCTTTGAAGTGATAGGCAGACTGAGCATTGCCTCGCCCTGCGGGCGCTTTTCACGTTAGCGTCGTCCCATGCTGCAGGCGACACTATTAGCCGTGGGGTCAGAGTGGACACGAAATCGTGGCTGCAGCGGCTTCCCTTCGTACCGCCGATGGGAAGATATCGTCGACACGCGTCATGAAACCGCATCTTTCGTCGCCGGACCTCAAATTCAACAAAATGAATTTTTTTCTCATTCAAGTTCGCTTTCTTTTTTTTATGATTGCCCGATAATTTTTGCATAATTGCCGATTGCATAATTTTGAGGACCCTACCGTGTAAGAAAAATCAGTGGGCGAATACTTATTTGCACAAAAAGTGGAATGTCGGTACATAGAAATTTCGACGTGACGAAGAGATTTGCCGAGTTTAGAGATTTCGTTATATCGAGGTTCAACTTTCATATATTTTACGTGTACAATATCCCCTTAATCGTTCTGCCTGCCTATGACAAGGCAGGACCCTTCAACCCTTGTATTCAAGAGACAGTCGCCGCAGGAAGATGCAATGTAAGCTCTTTATGTGCCCAGCAGACATTCAGCAGCAGGAAATTCCGCTTCGGCATTTCTTTTCTCTCTCTCTCTCTCTCTTTCTCTCTTCATTCGTTCCGCAATGTGTGACTGTGGTGATGGTGATGTGGAGAAGGTGATGGCCTGAATGTAAAAGGGGTTAGCCCCCTCGCCATTACGTCTGCGCGTCACCCGCCCGCATCTTGCGCAGTGTTTACGGGACGCCTAAACCTCCCCCTTCCCCCTCCCACCGCCCTTCCCACCATCCTTCACCGTTTTCCCCAGGGCGCGATTTGCCGTTGGTCGAAAGCTCGTCACTCGCGAACCCTCGTGTACTCGCTCGCGTATGTTACGCCAGGCGTGACGGTTATAGTAGCGGCGCGCCCGACCACGTGCCGACGACTCTCTCCCTCTTTCTCCAGCTTTCTGTTTTTTCCCCGTTCATCGGCGCCGCTACCGAAGCAGAGAGCTAGGAAAAGAAAAAAAAGAAGGGATATAGCAAACAGAAAAGGGATCGTCGAGCGAAACAAGATAAACAATGCGGCGAAAAACAAATGAAAGGAAAGAGAGGGGTCGAGAAGGGGAGGGTGGGAGGGAGAGAGCGTTGCGGCCTGTCGACGACGGTTCGAACGTTTCCGGCGGCTTCGAAGCGAAAAAAAAGTCATGCCCCGCCGTTGTATACACTATACGCACCGACGCACGCGGGGCGCCACTTGGTAGCGGCCGACGCCAGATACGCCGTGCCGTGTCGACTTCAACCGAGTGGAATATAGCGCTCGAAAGGTATGAGGTGTGTGTCTTGCGTGTGTACGTGCTTGTAGTCTCCACCCACGCGCTTCGCATTTGATAGTGTTACCCATGTGCCCTGTTGTCGTACGGAAACGCACTCCGCGGTCAGGTGGTGAGCATCGTTCCGTCCTGGGAAACTGACCATCAGAGTATGCGAACGAAAATTGGAGTGCGCCAAATAGTAGGGAGTTTTCGGGAATAGCGCGTGAGTCCAGAGTCGGGAGACGCTATCGGCCAGGTGTACGAAAGAACGCGAAAGGCGCACAATAGTGTTCTTCGGTGTCCCGTGCGTCGGGTACCCGTTCAAAAACCCCAGCTTGTCAAAATTTGTTCCGGAGCTCCCCCCCTCTCCCCTCCCCCCCACGACGTGCCTCATAATGAGGTGGGGATTTCGGCACGTAGGACATCAGAATTCAATTGAAATAATTTTTTTTTTCCTAGACGCTGCTGCAGATAATCACCACAGACCCCACGTAAAGGTCTTCTGTGAGAATAGATCCCCAACGCGCCAAAGCTAGCTTGTTTTTTTATATACAACCTTACGTCATGCCTAACCAGAACAACAAAGACACATCTATAGCGGGCGAACCAAAAGGAGCTTCAATGCATATTCGGGTATGACGGTGATGGTATCATAATGTCACTTGAATCCAGACATTACGACTAATCTCGCTTAGAGAGAAAAAAAAGGATCACGCAGATCCAACGCAGTGTCGAAATCAAAATGACGCGAAGCTTGTTTGAGCTTACGACATATAGCAGCAGTATAACAGATGACGCAAGCAACAGCCTCATCAATTTTAGATGTTTGCTGCCTGCATTACGAGGGCTATGTATATATGATGCTTGTTGAGGGGAAAATCTTGATCAAAGGGGTATGCACAGAGAAGTACGACGCATATCTATGTGTATACATTTAAGGTTGCATACCCTGTGTGTCACATCCGTGGGGGATTGGCCGATAAGAATGGGCGCGTACCGAGTTGGATGCACATACCCTGAGACCTGGGTTGTTTACAGCAGAAAGATGTCTATTTGGTATTTGGTACCCAGGCACCCAAGTTGTGTAAACTAGGTGCTTTTCTTTAGCTGCGCCAAACTTTTAAGAATCACTTGTAGCAAATGACACAATTTTAACGCTTGAACAAGATTACTCGGTGAGGCGGGCATCACTCCTACAGGAGAAATCAAAATGTTTAATTGAATAACTAACATAATTGCACCAATTTTCAGGATGGCACCAGTTTCGATGTATTCATTTTCAAAGTCTGCGACGAAGTTGCACGTTAGCGTTACAGTTACGCACAAAACAACGTTCCCACAAAAAAGTTAAACAGTGCATTTTTACCGCACGTTTGACAGCGCGTATCTTGAAACCGTTGCCATCCTCAGAATTCGTTCCAAGTTGGTATGCATTGCACAAGCTAGCTCACCAACTCACTAGCTACAATTCGTAAATTGCAGTATGGGCTGCGAATGAATGAACAAACAATTAATTGGGACATTTTTGTTAATTATTCGATTACCCACTTGATTGCTCGTGAAGGTAAGGCCCGCCTCATCGAGTCATTCACTTGTTCAAAGGGTAAAATTGTGCTATACGCCACAGGCGAATTTTTTTAACATCGGTGCAGCTATAAAAAAAAAAAAACTATGTACACAAGTATAACCGGCGAGAAACGACAGCGAACGCCGAACCTCGGCGAACAGGAAAAGTTTCGCGTTAAAGAGTCTTCCATCTCGTAATGCTCACGACTCTATATGCTGCCCTCTTGCTTTTGAAAGTGCTTCCAGATATACACGATCCCCATATAGTCCTACGTGTGCCAGTCGTGCCAGTCGAGTGTGTTTGGATACGCTTCGAGTGATGTCCTATCTGTATATTATCAGTCTACCTCACGTTCAAGAAAGAGCGCATTGTTTTCTTGGCCGAGTCGCATAGCAAAACAGATCAAGTGCCATCGCCCGTTTGTCCTGCCTCGCATGCTCTCGGACAGCTAACACGAACGTCCAACTAGCCGTGCAAGTTTGATGCGGCAATAGGTGTGTTTTAGAGCTGCGCCCCACAATTCCCCGTATGTACCTGCCGAGGGGACGGGGAGAGGGGGGGGGGGGGGGGGGCTTACAGCACTTGTGGCGTTTCGCTACCATAAGCACGAGGTTGCAGGTTCGATTACCGGCTGCATTTCGATGAGGGTTAAATGCAAAAAATAAGAACGAAACTCTTGTTTACGTAGTACATCGGGTGCATGTTGAAGAACCCCCAGATGGTCAACATTAATTCCGAGTCATCCACGCTACACCGTGCCCCATACTCATGTCGTATATAGTTATTGAACGTGAAACCCCAGAGTTCATATTTACCAATCTCAGTGCTTTCGTTGTGGCTAATGTCACGGCGATAAGTCACATGGGCCTTCCTTGTGGACTATACTTTCAACACCCAGAGTGGGCAGCGCTATGCTAGAAGGATGGGAAAAGCTAGGCAGTTGTCGTACGTCATTGCAACAACATTGGTCATTCATTTTCGTGCGGTTAACATATACGAGTTAAGGCGGTTTGAGGAATCTTGCCTTTGGGGGTACAAAGGTGACTTGGCAGCGTTGCGATGAATTCATGACTATGCTGTGCAGCGCGACTGGACGAGGACTGAGCAAGAAAATGACACACGCACAGCGCTGTGCGTGTCTGTCAGTTTCTCTATTTGTTGTTCTCTATTTGGCTACCAACGTGCTTTAGCCAATTTCATTCGAGCTAGTTGTTGTGCATTGACAATGCGCACATGGCTGCTTTCAAGCAATGTTCGCCCATATGCTCTATGCACCCTTCTTTCCTGGTCGTTAGAAAAAAAGATAGAAAAAAGCAGCCATTTTGCCACATCTAGACAACAACACTGAGCGTCGTTTTATTCGTTCTCCCGATCGTCGCGTACGCATACAGGTTTGTGGCTGGAATGCCCGGAGGTGTAAAGTCGATTCGATTTAAACGGTCGAATTCGCCTTTCAAGACAACTTTGTTTCAACGATAAAGGTCCAGCAGTGGTGGAGCAGCTGCGGCCAATTGCGCCAAAAGGGTTGAAATCCGGGCCAGTTGGTACATACTTGGAGGCAAAAACCAGTCAAAAAACACAGAGGAGAGGTTCACACCACAACGACTGGACTGTCAACTGAGCTTTATTAGAATCGGTGTAGTCCCAGCAAGACCAGCAGGGCATGCGCAACCGCATCATCGCTAATCACAGAGCATGAAAAGACAAGATATCGCTTCTATCGTGACCGACCTAGAAATGCTAATTCTTTTTCAAGTAAGCGCACCGAGGTTGTGCTAGTGCAGTCGTCACCTAATAAACTGATGTAGTACCCTTCCAAGATTTCTCGCTCTTTTTTTCCCTTGCGCTACCAAGAATCGTTACATTGCTGAACAAAGGGTAACAACCACACTCATTGCAATGGCGAGGCAAGTTTTCACCGTTATCTGACCCTAGGGAAGAGTGGTGCTCACGCAGGCGGTCATTAATACATCGACCGGTTCGGCTTATGTAAAATCTTTCGCATGTGAGAGGGAACTTATACACAGCCCCTGCGACACATGCCGTAAAATGGTTTTCATGCTGCGTTGTGCAAACGTGGTTCCTTGCCCTGCCTCGAGAAATGCGCGAGCGCAGACCCGAAAGCTTACAAGGGGCAGAAAACACAACACTTACACCCTGCTTGGTGGCAACCTTCTTGATGTTGTGGCTCACTTTATGTACATACGGCATGGCCTCAAGTTTCCGACGTTCAGTTGCCCCACCATCTACCAGCTTCGTACGTTCCTTCCTTAGCCTCTGAAGCAGCGATTCAGCCACCGCTTTCAAAAGAGGCGGAGGGAACCCTGCGGCATCTAAACGTTGGAATTGCGCGTCAAAGCTACTTTTAATAGCGTGGTGACAGCTTCTTTCGAGTGGATTGCGGAAACAATTCATTGCAATCACTCTTTTTACAATCATTGAATGTGCAATTCCAAATGGTGAAAGAGGTTTCGTGCCCCTAGGTGAAAACATCCAACATAAATGCCCGTCATCAAAGAACGTCAGTTGCACTTCTAGGAACCTGATGGAATGATTGATAGGAAGTTCACGAGTAAAATTAAGAGTGCGTGAAGAAGCTTTAAAAGCAGTCAATACATCGCCTACTGCTGCTGGCAGAGTGTCATTAGGTAAAAGCTCTAAAAGTACTAAAAGATCATCCATATATCTAAAAACTTTGCATACACGCTTGCTTTGAAGGAAGCCTTGAAGTTTCCTGTCAAATTTCGCTAAAAATATCTCGGAAAGCACTGGAGCAACACTAGAGCCAATACATATTCTTTTTTTCTGAAGGAACAAGGGGCCTTTGAATTCAACAACAGTTGTTCAACTGTTGTTCAATATTTGTTCAACCACTGTTGGTTGAACAACTGTTCAATCATGCATGCGTAGCTTATTGAATCATTGTATAAAAAAAAAGAAAAGCGCGTTGAGAGGGCAAAAAACAGTCGCTGTGAAGCGCCTCGTTTTGTCCGTTTCTTGCACACGTGGCGTCATCGCGTTTCTTTCTTTCTTTCTTTCTTTCTTTCTTTCTTTCTTTCTTTCTTTCTTTCTTTCTTTCTTTCTTTCTTTCTTTCTTTCTTTCTTTCTTTCTTTTTTTCTTTCTTTTTTTCTTTCTTTCTAGCAGAAAAGTGACAAAGCAATCGTGTGGACATTTGTCACGGCGAGGAGTTCTCGTTCGCGGCATTGTCGCTGGTGCTTTCGGAGTTGGGAAAGTTTTCCTCAAGTAACGTCCCGCTGATTCGGGAAGCGGCCGGCCAATTCGGTATGTGCCGAGCCGCCTGGACGCGAGTGTAGGCGTTGCCTACAGCGCATCGTTTGTCACCAGCGTGCATCAGTTCTCCGCTCGCGCTGTGACGTCACAGTTATAGCCAGACGCTCTTCGGTATTTCTTATTTCTTGGTACTTCCTCTCGCGGAGCTTTCTTCTTCAGTATCGCTTGTTTTTTTGTCAGATTGCGTGGAGAGGTTGGAAGCAGCATAAGCCTCCGGCAACGGCGTTTCTCTTTTGTGCAAAAAGAAAAGTCAATCAGCTTTGAAAATAAATTGTAAGAATGATAATTAAGTGTCCTCTGGCACGCGCAAACGTTAACGCATGCACGGAAATTCAGCTCTTCCCCCCCTTCCATCCCCCCTCCCCACCCGCGGTTTCTGCCGGAGACGCATATTCACGGCGGCCCACCCGCCACGCTGCAGCTCGACGTTCTACTGCTGCATGAGCACGTGGTTGCGGGTTCGGTTCCAGACCCGCAAGAACCGCATTCCGATGGGGGCGTAATGCAAGAGCGCTCGTGCACTAATACCGGTGCTTTGGATGCGCGTTAAAGAACCCCACGTAGTCCAAAATAATCTGGACCCTCCACTGCGCCTTCCTGTCCTATGTAACTCCGCGTAGCCTCCAGATGTTTAAGGCCCAAAATTTAAGTCGTGGGTTGGTACCAATTCGAATGGGAACACCGGGTTTGATTTTAAAGCCACTAGTAAAATTTACTTGTTGCGGACCTTTAATAAGGATTCGTGAGAAGATTTAGAACGCACGACAGCTTGCGCATGGCAAGTAGCTGTCAGTATGAGTCTTTTTACAGTTTGGAGGAACCGTTTTCATATCGGGGCAGAGTGCACAACGACCAGGTTATCAAACGACTTGTGTGGAAAACGGGTGCTACGGTGCACATTGAAGACCAGGACGAGCGTAAGGCACATAAACATATGCGTGAGCGCTCTAAAAAGTAACGTTTATTGAAGGTTCCCGTTTTCATATATATATATATATCATCTTACAGCTACGTGACGCGTCTCATATTGTACTGTTTCACCAAAGCTCACCCCAACACAGTATGCATTTCTAACTCGCCCAAGAAGCAGCACTCGTATGAAAAACAAACACGCTTGACACATTGAATAAAAGCGTCTTGTCTGTTCGAAACTTCAGCTATAGGTACCTACGAAAATTGTATGCCAGAAATATACAGAATCGAACGGAATATGTCCAAACCAACGAGGCCGAGCTTCCATTCTTCATAGCCGCGTTCATTCTTCGAGCCGTCCTTCGGGGTTTCTGGACATTTGTTTCTTTTTTTAGCCGTACAGTCCGCGTAAACACGTGCTCTCGACTCGCATTGTGGCGTCTTCATCTCGAGGAGCGATAAGGAAACTAATCGCCATAACAGTGGCGGCCACGCCTCTTTGTCGCTTCACTCCCGGCATGCCCTGCGCGCAGCAGCAGCTTTGTTGCGCATACCCTTGCAAAGATGGCGGCCGTGATGCGCGCTTGCGCCGTCTCGCCTCGACGCGTCGCCACAAAAGCGGCCGGCAAACAAAATGGCCGCCCCTCCCTGATGATACGCGCCCGCGCGCCACAGGCGAGGCGGAACGGTGGTCGTCTCCTTTTTCTTGAGGGGCAGCAGACGCCCCCTCGAATGTCCACAAAAGCGAACTGTCACGCGATTTCGTGTTACGGGGGCCCGTATATTCGGCGCAGTGGCAGATTGGGCGGCAACGTCCTCTGTTGAAGAAACGCAAGTGTTGTGTACCGAGCTTTTCCCGCCTCCCAGCCTGCGATCGTTTCCTCATCTTTCGGGGCTTCTTCGGATGCTTTGAGATGTTCTACTTGTATTGGGAGTAGTACCTATATTGGGAACATCACAAGAAGCACGTTGTGACCTTAATCTGGATGAATCTAGACCTATAGAGTGTAGGCTGCTTTGGCGAAACTGGACAGACACGGCGCATGGATCAAATAACCTTCAAATAGTGCATGTAGACATGTTTGTGCTTCCATAGAGGGCAGATAAACTGCTTCTGCGTAAGCATTTAAGACTATGTAGTCTTGTTTGTCACAAAGTATATGCAAGATGTTTGTATAAACAATAGTAAGCCAGACATATCATTCGGCATACTTGTAGCTAATTGACTGACTTCATGCTGGTTGTTAGTTCGTAGTAGGCCTGCAGACATTATACGCGTAGTTTAAAAAAAAAAATGCCAAGTCTTTATTCCCCGAGTTCTCTATTAACACTGTATAGATGTAATTGTGAAACGGCGATATACATTTCCAGTATTGTTCAATAATGTATTCTGTTAAGAAAGAACACGCGCTCATTCGAAGCGCCCGATACGTACGTGCCTTTGACGGTTTCCTCAAGGCAGTATTCGTTGGCCCGATTGAGCGCTCGCAATCAGCTGTATAGTTTGTTAGAAGTGTATCACGACCCAGGAACCTGTGGGGAACGTTCACGTTTACTTTCGTAATACACTCTCTTTCAAAACGTTCTCACGTGTGCTAACGCGATCGCGTAAAGCGAGCCCGTGTTCTCCGACGATCGTTTTCAGCGGTAGTGTATATCGCATGGGCCGTTAGGCGCGCGCTGATTGGCTGCGGGAGCAAAATCGGACGAGTTCATTGGCACGGTTGAGCATTACGTCACGCGAAGGCGATAGCGTCGCCGAAGTGATCGTCGCAAAATGCGTCCCTTGTGTCATCTCATTTTCGCGCCTGTCGTAACATGAGGCGAGAGACGCATTGATACGACGTTAAACGTTGCGAGTTTGAATTTTCATATTGCTGCAGTTTTTTTTTCTTCAAATGTTTCGAAGTCAATCCGCGTGCCACAGTGCCTGTCGTCAGTCCTTGTATTGGCGGTTTCTGTATGTGTTCCTTTGACCCAAAGAGATACGCATTGATTACTTTTTAAAGTCTGCTCTTATTAACGAATGATACCTTGGCATTAGTTTTACTTCATGATGGCGGTATCCATGTGTTTTTCTTGTGTGCATATACAGTGGTGCGTCGTGACAGATTCGATGCTGTTTTACGTGGTTCATCTGTTCGCGTCGAATACTGTGCACGCGTCTCCCGTTTTGTTTCTCGTGATGAAGATTACCCAAAGCGCAGCCTAAGAGTTGAGGTTGTTTGCTGCGTTGGTTATTTTTTTTTTTCCTGCTTCAAAGTTACCTGCTTTGCCGAAAGTGTGAGCCTACGTGGCTGTTGTTTTGGTCGTTTTGTTTTTCCTGTGTGCAAAGTCACGCCTACGACAGCTGAAGTTTTAAGGGCTGTTGTTGTTTACACACATATTTATTGGGATAGCACTTATATGGACTTATATGGACTATTGGGATAGCACTTTATGGCGTCGCCGCGAAGCTCCGCATATATTTAGGTATATGCTTATACTATAAGTCATGCTACATGGCATGCAGTATTTGCGAGTTATATTGCCACACCATTATGTCACGAAAGTTGCTCGCACCAGCTAGGTCTGACATCCTTGCGGGAATTATTGTTACAAAAACTTAATGGCAGAAATTAATTCAGGACCGCCGTGAGCATGCCGCAGTACGGTAATGCGAGGTCGACACAAGGCGGCAACGCCAACAAGACCCCGCAGTTCTAACCGATGCTGCTCACGGTCATCGAGTTTTCTCTGTTCATGTTTCTACACACGCAACACCACGCCTATTCACTTAGTCAGCTTACGTTTACTGCAATTTATACTGCCACTATACAGCTTCGAGCCTTGCACTTCGTGTTAGTAGTCTAATACGTTACTGTCGCATTCGTTGCTTCGCCCTGATGGCAAGACTGATTTTTTATTTCTTCAGTGGCACGTTCTAAGTTGTGCCCGACGGCCTTGCAGAACTTACGTATGTGCTCGCTTTCATGATAGCGTGTTTACGTGTGTGTGGTCAGGGCCTCCCCACCCCCACCCCCCCACCCCCTCCCGTCGCGCGCTTGCAGTGGTCGCGATTGTCTCCGTGAGCCCTCCGAAGCCATTACCCGGTCTGCACACGCGATAGCTTAAAAGGGAGTCCATCAGGCCTGTCTAGTCATTCTTGGACTGTAGCGCGAAGTGACGCAGACAGACTAGAAGCAGACTGGACGAATGCTCTGTCTAGTATCTGTGTGTGGCACTTCGCGCTACAATCCAGTAATATGTTACCGTACCAACTCGCCCAACTTTCTATCCGTTTGCACTGTATAGTCAGTCTGCTTTTGGGGGAACTGGCGCGAAACTACTCCCGGGTACCGCAGCCGCCGCCGCATCCTTCTGACGAGACCGCGCCCCTCTGCCCCCAAAGTACCGCCGTCTTTGAGGTATGGTGGCTAGAATGTTCGAGGGTCGCTCTTAGTGCGTCGTCGTCGTATTGAACGAACTGTCGCTGCTCCGCCGTTTGCCGTATGCATGTTTCGCTGTGAACACTTTCGCTTATTGTAGCTGTAGCTTTTCTATGTTGTCGCAGTAACTGTCGCGTGCCTGTCTTTTTCGATTGTTTACGTAGTGCACGTTGAATTCTAAAACCGACTTTTAACGGAATAATGATCACGCTCCGTTTATGTTCACTCCGACCGCATTCGCTGCGTTTGGTACACCGGGTGTGCGCCGTGCATCAAGCCCCTCCCCCTCCATCTCTGTCATTTCCCGATGGTGGCCTTGTACCCACATTGAGCTTGTCACACTTCATAAATTTTTTTTTCAAAACTATCGTCGGCCATATTCCCCGATGTTCTCGCGTGGGCAGCAGACCAGTAGCGACGCTCGAAACTTTCTCCGTGTGCGCGTTGTGGCAGTAAGGGCGGTATTGTAATGTACGCATCGTTTCTTTTTTTTTTTTTTGCGCTTGAAAATTGTGGTGTAATTCCGCAACGGTGTTCTCTACGCAACGCAGCTCTTCGTTGCTGTTGGGGCTTGGAAAAGGCGCAATGCCGGGTCGCCCGCTATGCAGCTTGTTTTGTCAGTAAAGTAACTGGTTACGTGTAATTGGTGATTAGAAAGAACGAAAAAAAAAGGAATTTCAATGAGCGTTACCTAGCGAAAATGATCGATCAGTTACAAAACTGCCCCCACAAGCATGTAATTGGTTACAACTAATTAATTGCATGTAATTGATTGCGTTGTAATATGGGTTGGCTATGGAGTTGCGCTGCTCAGCTTGAGGTCGCGGATTCGATCTTGGCCGGGGCGGCCGCATGTCGATTGAGAGGGAATGAACAAAAAAAAGAAACAAATACAAAGAAAATATGCTCACTTGCCATGCATTTCGTGCATGTCAGAAAATCCGAGGGTAGTTTACATGAACCCGGAGTGTCCTATTGCGGCGTGCCTTGTTCAATCTATCGCGGCTTGGGCACGTAACACATGCCTCAGAATCTGAGCAACTTAGTTTCAACGCGCATATATATATATATATATATATACACACACACACACACACACAGTGAAGTAGACGCGCGTATGAAGCGGTTTATTGACGTTTCGGCCGGGGTCCGGCCGTCATGAGAATACATTACATGGTGTCAGTACAGTTACTATACATGTGCCTATCAACCAAATGAAGATACGTTTACATGAAAAACGAATAAAATGAGCGAACAAAATGCATCCGAATCGTTCAAAGGAGCCTTTCAACGATTCAATAATTGATTCAATATATGATATATATATAAGAGCGCAATGGGTTTCGGCTAAGGAGGAAGTGAATCCATTCTTCCAAAGCGCTGCTCATTCTCTAAATCAGATAAGCGGTCCTGGGTGATTCGTCGATGAGCTGCTTGAAGAACGCACATTCGTACCAGTGCTGCCTTCGAATACGTATACTTAGCGGACGCTGTTCCGAAAAACAAATGGAAAAGTTTTCTCAGAAATTGTAGTGAAGTCGGGGTTCTTTTTTGCCGCCGTTCTCACAGTAGTTGATTATCGAATGAACCGACAGCGGTGACATGATAAAGCCATAAAATATGCACGAAAAAAAGAAAAGAATACTAAAAGAAATTCACGAGCATTTAGCGTTGGCGCGACTGGATCGAGTCGGCCATTTCTCACGCCTCCGTGCTCGTTAGGAGAATGGCCGAGCCGAGTTTTCGTAAAGCGTTAGCAAATGACTCTGCCCTGCGTGGCAGTGTATATTTCCGTATCGGACCGATGCATTCTAATGGTCTCTGAACGGCCAGCATTTCAATGTTCTAAGCGGCAAGATAGCTATTGGCCGTGCACCTCCATCGGTAGGCATAAAATAAACTGTTTGTTTGTTTTGGGTTCAATGTTCTAAGCGGCAACATAGCTATTGGCCGTGCACCTCATCGGTAGCCATAAAATAAAGTTTGTTTCTTTGTTTGTTTGTTTGTTTGTTTGTTTAGGGATGTGTGTTCTGCACTGTCGGCGTTATTTCGATGAGCTTGTGCCCTCCAGCAGCTTGCTTGCTTCCCTTAACACGCTGCCCACGCGAGTGTATACAGCTGAACGTGTAGATCTGTGCGTCCTTTTTTTTTGCGTCGAACTAAATGTCGCTCTGCCAGTGAACAGGTGTGAATGCCTCTTAAGGCTAAACCGCCGGCTTGTTCGCGCTCAACTTTTGCGGTTAAATGCCGCTGTGCGGTGCGTTTTGGGCAATGTCATGTTTCAGTGAGGTTTAATTGTCTACTTCGACTAGAGTTACTCAGAAGTACTTGTGACGATGTCACACATATATATAAGCTGTACAGATATGTCCTTAGGCACATTGATCATGAAGTGAAGACAAAATGCAGAACACAGTCGCAAAGCTGTCTGTAGCTGGTACAGAACCAGCAATGATCAGGCTAACCGCCGTGTATGTACATACGTACGCGTGTAATCAACGCGAAAAGTTCCATGATTACAATGCCCGATTAATTCTCTGACCCTATTGCCACTGATTGCAGCTCCAGATCTAAACGCTTTGGTTGAACGGAGTTGTCACTATTGCATAGCTTCCGAATTATACCACCCGCGAAACGAACCACGTTTATGTTTCAGAATCGGTACACAAGAATTAGCAGAAATCATGTAAGGGGGCATCGACTCTGTTACGTTACCTGTGAACAACAACAGTGGGTAACGCCACTTCTTTTTTAACCATATTGATGGAGAAGGCATAAGGTTAAAGGGACACTAAAGGCAAATATTAAGTCAACCTAAAGAGATAGGCTAGTGCTCGTGAATCTCTAAGGCATCACTATTATCGCGAACAGAGCCTTAATAACCGAGAAATTGAGGTAAATGTAGGACATGATTGGAGATCCAGCGGGACATTCTAGTATTTGCCCGATGACGAAAGCACTCCTCATTTAAATTCTGTCACAAGTACTCAACTACTCGCTCCAAAAACATCCTTGTATAATGTACTATAAGACGAAATAAAATTCTATTTGTCGAGTTCTATTTCATTTTTAGAGAAAAAGAAAGTAATTGAAATTACCCTTTAGAACGACGCGGGTGGTCGAAAGGTTTCGTTTTCGCTAGACTCTGCGCAGCCCACGCTTTCGCGCTTCAGTAGTTTCATTATCGTGTAGTGCTGCGCAGGTTTTGCTAGCTTGCGAAACTCGCACAAACTGCAAGTAGCAGAGAATTCAACTTCCATGTGATGTCGCGGGATGCCCGAACGGTGTACGCCGCTGGACTAAAGAGCAGCTGCAGCGGCGAATCCGCCGCTCTGTCTTGGCTCGATGGCGCCGTCTGTCGAGAGCCGTTTTACTCACCGACGGCAGCAAAGGGTGGTGATGACGTATGCAACGTCATCACTCCGCCGGTTGGTTGGCGGGAGATTTGAATTTCGAAGGTATGCAGTCCCGTCAGATGCAGCTTTTTCGTAAACGAAGTCTTTCTTTGGCACGAAACAAGCGTGGCGAGATTTCTCGAGTGGTATTAAACAGTGCACGTCGACTTATTATTTGCCTTTAGTGTCCCTTCAGCAGCATCTAGGGACAGCCCTTCAACCGGGTTTGCCATTTTGAGCAGTGTTTCTTTCTGATACTTGTGGCGTTCAGTTCAGTTAGTCGACCCCCTTGAAAAATGCGCCGCTTCTTTAGATCTCGATTATACCTAAAAATGGGGATCTAAAATAAGTTAGTCTAAGTCTTAGTCTATTTCTTGTTCAGACAACGCTTATGCACGTTCGCGGAAGTGTGAGTTGCCTTTTTTAGAAAACTGTACGAGTGCGTAGAAATGAGGAAGAAAACAAAGCGCAGTATGTAACGTCAGAAGAAACGTTTGCAGCCACAGGTACGAAAACGAGACACATCCGTATGCGCGAACCATCGTCTCCATAGGTTTAGCCGTCGGGAAGCCTTACGCGCGACACAATGGGGGCCGCACGTCGACTCCCGACAACGACGTGCATGCCGAAGTGCGTTTCGCGTGGTTGCCACTACGAGTAGTATATCGTATAATACGGTCGCTTGTGACTAACACGGTTAACAAGCGCTCTCGCTTGTGTCTCCTTTACTTCGTGCCTGTAGCCCTACAGCCAGCGGCGAGAAGTCACGTGGCTTCGAGGGTCTGTTTCTACTCGGTGTTCGCGGAAGGGACACAGTTGTGGGCCGTCACTTATCCACGCGCTCGTGTCTACAGTCACGAGGATGGTTCCGTGTTTGCCTTTCGTTAGGGGGCTCCTTGCAAGTGGCCAACTCTGCGCTCTGTATACGTTTGTTGAGCCGCCGCCTTACATGTTGACGGATGTCTGTCGTCGCGGTGTCGGATCGTCGGGTATACGTACGGTCTGGACGCGTGACTGCTCGGCCAGGTGTGTCAGTGTAGGTTGCTCGGCTTTAGTTGTCAGCGGCGGCAGAGCGTATACCGGCGTTGTGGCGTCCGCGGCTTGCCGGATGGGCACGCCGCGTAGGACGCTCCGCTGTGGATACGCATATAGCGTGAATCGGGAGAGGCAGGGACGGTCACCTGGTCACCTATAGTTCTTGAACATGCGTCTAAGTGTAAATACACAACTGTAGCGTATTTGCACTTAGCACCCATCGAAATGCGGAGGCCGCGGCGGAGATCGGATCCGCCATCTTGAGCTCAGCAGCGCGATGTCATTGCCACTGAGCTGCCGCAGCGGGTCCGTTAGTTGAAGTTAGTGCTGAGTGAAAACGTCTCACTGGGTTGTACGTCGTATCAACTATATATGTTACAGTTATAATTACCGTTGAGTGAAGTTTTACGGGGCCCTCCTCCAGACATCATATCAAAGGAACGAGCAATCATCGTTTTCCTATACAGTTTATAGCACAGTGGCGGTTTGCCCTGAGGTCTCCGGCGGCAAGTAAAACTCTTGCTTGGGCTAGTTGGTTCATGCTTGAATTAGTAAAGGCAAGGCGCAGAAGACCAGGACTCAAGAAGAACGCAAACGACAGGACCGGCGCCAATCGCGGCTCGCCAAGCGCCAGGCGCCGGCTCTGTCGTTTGTGTTCTTCTTGAGTCCTTGTCTTCTGCGCCTTGCCTTTACTAAGTCTCCTGCGTATACTTCCGTTTCACAGATACGTCGTCATCGCCCGAAAGGACGGGATCTGTGGCCCATATACATATCTTGGTCTCCTTGGAATTGCTTCTCGATATCGAGGGAAAATAAGATCTTTTTTGGTAACGCACGGGCGGCTCGTCACTGTCATGGATTGTCGTGGCTTAAGGCAGCACACGCACTCAGTTCGTGACAACTTGGACCTCGAAGCGATTGAAGCTCTCAAGTGCACAAGCGCAAAAAAATGTGTCTGAATGCGTAATTTTCTCATACTTTCTTCTTGCGCTATGTGCGACACATGCAAAGGAATGGCGCCCAAACTTACAATTGCTTTATCTTCGTCAGGTCACGCATTTATAAAGTGTAAGAATTGGTGCCAAAAAAACGTGCACTCGTCAAGAATAAAATAAAAATAAAGAACAGACGTTTCGGGCCCCGTACGGGTCCCTTGATCACAATGACGATGTATGCATTAGCAGCGCGCCCATGCTTATATCTTCATTGTGATCAAGGGACCTGTATGGGGCCCGAAACGTCTGTTCTTTATTTTTCTTGGCGAATGCACGTTTTTTGGCACCGATATGTTTCCTCGCCAGACGAGTTTTCGTTGAACACTTGACCATAAAGGGTAAGAATAGGATGGAAACAGAACTGTAAAGATAGTATACTTTTCGAATAATGTTTAGGATTTCAACTTTCTTTACCATGGGAAAATCGGCCACCTTTGGATGGTGTTAGTAACGACTTTTTATTACAATTATTATGGTTACAGTGTCGTGTTATAAACCAATCCAAAGCTAAAGTGTACGCTCTAAAGATTCTAAATTTAAAACCAAATGTTAGGGCATATGTAATATTTGTGAAGAAGAAAATTTATTATAACTGGATAGAACATTTGCATTGTTGCGTTGTTAACACACGAAGATACAAGGGAAGAAAATTTTAGATCTACGAGGCGTTTCAACAGTAATCAATTGCCTATAACGTGAAAATTTCAACGGTCGTAAGAAACGCGAGTCACAAAAAAGAATGTGTTCTGCCAAGTGGCCCTGTCCCGGGTCTCCTCCGTCGTCGGAACTAAAAGCTGATTAACTCAATTTATTCTCGGTCACTGCTGCTAGATGCATCCAAACAGTCACGTGAGTATGCAACGTAACCGCGAGAACGACATTGTTCGCGCAAAGTTCCGGCGACGCGAAGCCCGAGAACGACCCACAGGGGGCGCTGTGGGTGGTTCTCCCGGTGCGAGGTGATCAAGCGATAAAATTCCGCTTAGGCTGTCGCCGTTATACATGCCTCTCAGTTGATAGTACGAGAAGTGCTTGCATTTTTTTTTAGTTCTTTAGACATCACGTTTAGGCACCACGACACGTGCGTAGTTTGTGCCTCGTAACCACACTCTCCGCCCCAACTTGGCCCCATTAAAGCCCGTACAGTTGTGTTGAACACTCGTACAACTCACGCGTCTCATTTCTGTGCGCGTCCCGATCCCGCCGAGAAAGGGGGAAAACATATAATTTACCCCTTTGTTCCTTCCATTTGCAATCGCACAGGTTCCTCTGAAGAAGACCACCTTCATGCTGGAGCGACCCGAGACGGAGTCCGCCCAGGGCAGCCTGGAGGGACTGGAGGCCTTTCCCTCCTTCTCTGACGTGGTGCTCGCCTCTCAGGGGGTCTCCAAGGACTCGCCAGGGTCAGTGGCGGCCTCTTCTTTTGGGCTCCTTTCCCCTCCCGGCATCGCTCGCTTGTATTTCTTTCAGAAAAATTAGTACCTGCCATTTTTTACGATTTTACGACTGTCCTGAATATAATGTTCAGAGACAGTCCCCGGCGTCCAGTCTAGCGCACCTTGACAATAGACCATTGTCAGTTGAAACGATTTTCACATATCGCCAACAGAAGACATCGCAGCTGAAGGCGACGAAGGGACTACTTCGGTTTTTGAAAGAGACGGGCTTGGACAAGCGGCTGTGGCAGTGATGTCACGTACCACGCAAGAGTGACGGACTATAACTGACGATGTGTGTGCTGTGCTCTCTTTCTCTCTCTCTCCTCCCCATCTTTCGTCGCCCGACCATCCCGCTCCCATATGTAGGGTAACAAACCGGTTGAGCTAAACTGGTTAACCTCCCTGTCTTTCCTTCTCCACTTTTTCCTTCCTTCCTTCCTTCCTTACGATCTTATCGTAAAATTCCCGATTTCTTTTTTTTTTTGACATCGTTCGCGATTGTCGTTCAGTGACCGATGATTTCACGATTTTTCATGTACGTCCATATCATATAGAGTAGAAGCCTTTTTCGAGATATCTAAATTCAGGCGCGCAGGCGGATGTTACGAGCTGGGTTCTTCGGATCTGCTCGATTATTCGGACGTACACACCCAGCACGGGCGCTCGCTTCACTCAACCATTGTACGACGGTAAACCGAATTTTCGGCCATCGTCTCATTACTATTTCACGAATAAACGACGTGGATATTTCGGTTTATGACGCCGAACATTTTAGAAGTGCTCGCTCACGGCGTCCCCACGGAACAGTCTGTGGGTTATTTTAATAGGCAGTCATCTGGAGTCATAAAACGGTTTTATAGTACATGTAATCAAAATTTAGTATTGTAAGGCTTCGACTATACATTATTTGACTTTAAGGTTGGCAGGCCTGCATTCCTACTTACGCCGTCCACGAGTGGCTGACCCTCACACTGCCTAATGCCATGAACTATTTTTTGAACAAGGTATGAACGAGTGTATTGATACAAGTTCGCCGCACTATACCGGCGTGCATACTTGCCACTTTTGTAACGAAATTTACTGTTAATAGTGGTAAATTCATACGCTAGAATTCGACGAGATTTCTCCACTCTCTGGTTGTATAAATCTGGCCCGCATTGGCACGGACACGGCGAGTGAAATTCCCGGAGAATGAAACTTTACGGTAGCTGCAGAGGTTAGCCTGTAGCTACTACTCTAACCGGTACGCTATACTCCAGGTGTATAACATACCATATGACAGTGAAATAAAAGCACACACAAAACACGCCTTAAATGTTCGATATCCCGGGAACTCGAGCTATTAATTTAGAGTCAACTCAAGATAGCTTAGTGTCTCTCAGAGGCTTGCGTCTTGCGGGAATGCTTGTCATCGAAACGCCACAGTTACAACGCGTGTTAATTATGGCGTAATGGCTGGCGCGTGCGTGCGTGCTGCACTGTCTGCTTTGTTACGCTTTCTTAGAGGAAACTGCGCACCTGTACAAGAGATGCAGAAAGCAAAGACGCACAGTGCTAGTGTATGTTTGTCTTTTCTCTCTTTTTGACTGCATTCTTTGTACGTTTGCGCTGCCCCCCCCCCCCCCCACTCTCTTCTGCAATTGCACAAGTGCCGCTTTCACTGGGCTTTGTCGCGGTGTCATTCGCCGTACGTCGCGCATCGTAGGCGAGTTTACCCTGCATGCCACCAGAGGGCGCAACCAACGTCGGCGCAACGCGGCCCTTATGAGGTATATAAGGCTTCCTTTATGCGTATGGTTTCAGCGGCCCAGCGCGTATGCACACAGCGCTTAGCTGTAATGTGGCTCGCGGATTCAGGTGGCGGTGCGGTCGCGCAAGCCGTTCGAGCCAATGCACCAGCTGTGTGTGTGTGTGTTTGTGTGTGTGTTTCTGTAATACCAGAGTCCTTGGAAGGACTCTGGTAATATGCTCGCTTGTCGATTATAGGCTTAGAGGGAACGGCCTTGGAGAAAACTGCGCGGGCCGTGATTTGGCCACACGGCGTATATACCGATACCGCCGGGAGTTTCACAGCACTTTAGTATTGTATTTCCTTACGTGGGAGAGAGAAAGAGAGAGAGAGTGGGAGAGGGGCCGGGTGGCCGTGGGAGGCTATGAAGTTGAAGGCTACATCGCTGCGGCATTTTTGGGAGGCCGAGCAAACTATCTCCGGTCGATAGGGCGCAGTTTCGCTTCGTTTGGGGCCTTTATTTTCGTTTTCTCTCCCGGGAAAGTTACCAGAGGTTGAGAAACTTTCATCTGGTCGACCCGCGCCCTTCCAAGCCAAGCTGACTTTCTTTCTTTCTCTTTCCTTCCTTTTCCTGTTTGCTCTTTTAGTCCCACGCTCACCGTTTGCCTTGTGCGGTTTCCCGCTTTGCGACTTTCTGTGTACAGAGCGTCATGGAGTCGGGAGGAACAATCATGCCATCCTGTCATTTGCCCGAATTCGCTCGCTGCGGACGAGGCTACGAAATTCTCCGGGGCACCATCAGTCGGGGGGTAATCTCGCGGGCTGCTCCCGAAAAGAGTGTTCGATAGCACTGCAGGTGCGGGCCGCCGTTGAGCTCGAAAAAGGCGTACGGCAAGTTATTCTCGTACTGTTGTTAGTGCACGGCAGAACGGCGTCCGTTGTATAGTTAGCGTCAGTATCTGTGACGGTTCTAGAAGAATACTTACTGCTTGGCTTCATGGGCAAGCGGTCACGTCTCAGTGGAATTGCTGCGCTTTCGTGGCAGCTTTGTCGACATTAAGCAGCGTGCCAGGCAATGGTTCTTTATTTTATAAAGTGCAAGTGTTGTTTACCGCATGTGTACATTCATAGCGTAACCTTGGTTTGGGAGCTAACAGCGGTAAACACGTGACGAAGGAGACATGGGACGCGCTGCTGGCTACTAGTTCGTCCTACTAGCTAACCTAGTCGTGTTTTGGTAATCTTGCTGCCCTTATTTACGTTATTTTTTTCTCCTTTACGGATTCTCGTCGCCGTGCCCGGGACACCAAACGAGCCCCTCTGTTTCCCAAATGTAAGCTTTTTATGCCTTAAAGCCACGATAACGTTCAAACTGTGCCTATCTGGCGCTGGCATCAGGAGAACTAAAAAGCCTCAGAATGCGTTCTAATTGTTGTTTCGCGTTTTAAATAAATAAAGAAAGAAGAAGCAAGAAAGAAAGAAAGAAAGAAAGAACAGCATGCCGCCTTAAAACATTGGCATCGACGCCACCTCCCTGCCCGTGTACCGGGAGATTAGCTGAGCTAAAGAGCTGCTCGCCGAGTTATCTCCCCTTCCGCTTAGCCTCCTCCGGGCGACTCTTTAGAATAAGAATGAGCGACGCCGAGGAAAACTGGTGAAGTGGAGAGATCCGGGATTTGAAGAAAGAATACACACACACTCAAGCAAAAAAAATGGTCGGCTGCCCACTCGTCGCTGGCGTGGAGCAGTGTTTCGCTCTTAGCGGGGTCCTGCCCCCATGGGAACGTGACACGCATTGCAGCAATGCTTGGCCACCGTACCCGGATAAAGGGAATGGATGGACACGTGCTCTGCGACGAGTGAAAGCGTGGGCTTCGCGTGGCTGCTACGTTGGCTGCTGTTTCTCAGTTTTTCAGCGAGATCCTTCTTGGGATATTATGATATTAATGTTTGTTCGATTCATCATCTCATCACTGTTGCTTTCTGGTAGATTGATACGTTCTTGCAGTGTATGTCGCCTGGTGATGCTCATGTCAAATTTAGTATTTCTAGTTGTGTAACACGCGCCTGTTGCCAGGGGCCCGCGGGACCACGTCGAGACAGTAGGCAGCCTTTTGGCCCCACGCTTGTGGACAATGATTGTCCAAAATAGGTTGAATGAAACCTGTAGCTGGTATTATAGCTAGATTAACACAGTAAGCTGGGCGAGTTGGTGACTGAATGTATTCCTAGGGGTGGGCAGCGTGACCCGGATGAAAGGACAAAAGGAAGTGCGCTCTTATCGTCCGCTTCCTTTTGTCCTTCGTTCGGGCCGTGCAGCCCACTCCTAGGAATATGTTATACTTGGCTATTAGCTTTTCAGCGCATTCACTTTAAGTTGTATGACGTTGTAATCACTGCAACGCGATGTTGCTGAACCAGGCTCTGCTTCTATTTCTGACCTTTTTGCTGGGGCATTGATGTGACCATCATTGACAGCCTCTACAGGTAGTATAGGCAGCTACGTCGTCTCGGACGCCGGGTTTACCTGTTCATAGCTTGAAAGGCACCGCTCAAGGTAAGCGGATCAAGATAACTGCCAGCCTTTCCTACGTGCTTATTATACCACACTATGGCGGACTCGATGATGGGGAAACCCATACTTCAGTCAACTGCGAAACGAAGTTTTCTCCCAGAGATCAAGAATTAGTTCTCTCCCAGAGATCAACAGTTACCCTGTTCTACGTCGGCTTAACTCATCGTAAGGCCGCCCCACATTCATCGTTCAGGTGAAGCTTCAGCATGGAGGAAGAAACGAAGTAGAATGGAGCCTCACGTGACCATATTGTAGCATTATTATAGGCGAATATGAAGGAGAAATAGGCCCTCGTCACGTATGTGATGGGCAAGCGTTAGATTCCAATCGCCTACTTTTAGACGCAGTGGGTTTTGGCGCCATCTGCCGCTGAAGCAAACGTTCGTAATGTGTGGCAATGAGATCTGGTAGCGCACCTGGTGCGCCGCTGTAGCGGCCGCAGACTACTGAATAAAGACAGCGTCGTTACTGCGAATCCGTTTTGTAAAATATTCGTTTGAAGGTTACACTAACTTTCTTGTTCATGACTAGGAGCGCATGCGCAGAGCGTGTTCATGTGCACGTATTGTTCCCGTCTCCGCCGGCATGCCACTGGCAGGGTGTGCCGAAGACGCAATGCGAAGCGGCAAAGCTGATACGACGTGCGCTACAGTGACACGGACCACCCACCGACGACAAACAACGGCCGCTTCGCACTTACGGACTCTGTATCGGTCGTTATGATACCGTTTGGACGGAACATTAAGCGGCGCTTATATGGAGGAGCAAAGCGTGCCGTCCTCCCTCTAGTTACCCAAGCAAACGTACATTCGAAGCAAGAGTCCCCAGCAAGGAAGTCCCCAGACGTTGCAAAAGGTCTCCAACAAACGTTCCGAGATGTCCGTCTTGCTACTCACGCATGCGCGCGATGCTCGGATAAATACCAGAAAGCAGTTCTCGTTAACCGAGGGTCGTTAACCGAGGGTCGTTAACCGAGGGTCCCACTACAGTTCTTTCACTTTGGGACCCTCGTCTGCATATTTGTCATGTAATTAATTCTTTTTTTTTTTGGAACCAATAAATCTGAATCTGAATCTGTGACACGCATTATCTGCGCGCTTCTTGTGCGGCTGGGCACCCTCCCTGGCGCCGTTTGAGCGCCGACGCCGATAGACGCCGGTAAACGCGCTGAACGTGGGGTGGACTTTTATGTATGCTTGCTAATTTTCTCATTTTTTTTCCGTTTAATCTAATACTCCGCCGCCGTATAGAGCTCGTTTCCCTACTGTTGATACGCATTCTGTTGATCTGATAGGCCACCGGTTATCCGCCCGACATTCTACGTGACGTGCTTTACTCCCAGCTTTTCATCTCCACTAGAATATCACCCTTTTCCCTCGTTTATAATAACAACGACGATATCGTGGCGCCATCTACATTGCACTCTGTGCGAATGGCGACTCTTGCCGCCAGGATTTCGCTGCACGCCTTTGGGACGTCACCTGGCGTTTTACCGCTTTTTTTTTTCTCTTGCGCGATTAGACATGTGACTCACACGAGGCTTCGGACAAGATGACGGAAGCTAGTGCAGCGCTAAATATAGCTTTTTATTTGGAGCGATAAGTTACACCTGGTTAGCTGCTTCGCGCCAGCAGTGACCTAGAGTATATACTGACATGACAGATTGCTGACGCGGTTTCCGGGGGCAAGCGGTGGCGGCGCGACGTGCGCTTTTTGTAAATCAACAAAGCAGCCTTTGGGGACACATATTTTTTAGTTGTACAGGCAGATGTGTTGTCGTGGTATTCCGTGTGGAACCGTTCGAGGTCCGGAGGCTTAAATAGTATATAAATCAGCCGGGACATAACGGGATCCTTCGTTATACGCGTGATTTCGTTATGGACGTCGTTTCTTTGCGCAGGTCATTTCGTTGCATGTTTTTTGGCAGGGGGGGGGGGATAATCAGATTTTTAGGAGGCTGCTGGGACCCAAGACCTCCCAGCCTGCATCTGAGGCGGCGGCACTCGCCCCCTGACCTGCGTGTCGGGGGGTGGGTAGATCACCTTTTCCGTTGGACATTAAAGTTTAGACTATCTACCTATCTTCGTTGCAGGTGCGTTGGACTGTATTCCTGTGGCCAAGGATGTGTCGGCGGCGGTTTTCCTCTTTCTCTACAACGTATACACGAGGGGCGCAGGGACGTACCAGTCGAAAGCCCGAAATTACATACGAACCGGTTGCTCGAAATTTCACAGTATAATGTGCGTCTCCCCTTTCCTTCCAGAACTTCCTCTCCGCGGTCAGCCCGCGGCAGTATGTATGCGCGTCTGGTAACATCCGCTTCTACGAAGCGGCCGATTACCATTCCTCGACCTTGATATATGCGGTTCTATCCGCGAGCGGGAAGGCAGGCGACGCTGACATGTGCAGGGCATGCACCATTTGTGAGTAGGCGGCTCTCTCTCTCTCTCTCTCTCTCTCTCTGGCTGCTGCCGCTGCTGCTGCTGCTGCAGAGTGCTACTGTAAAGTGCTTCCACTTTTGTTCGGATGGGGGTTACACGGTGCTTGAGCGTAGATTTGATCTGGGTGTTCACTTTTCTTCCGCGATTCATTCTGCACCACTCCTTTGCCTTCGCGAAAACCGAACTCTGGGAGTATCGATCGCATAGGGAGAGGGAGAGGGGGAGGGGGGCACACGGAGCTGAGAGCGCTTTTTACTTCTTACTCCGAATACAATGGAAAAAGGAGCTTACCCTTTTCTCATTCCTTAAAACATTATTTAGGTCCTAGGTTTCTTTTGTTTTCCTTTTCGACGGTGTTTTTTTTTTATGTTGTCTTTTTAGGCTGTCCTCGGAGCTTTGCTAGCGCAATGCCTTGGTTCGGCTGCCATTTGCATCTGGCGGGGACTGGGCGGCAGTTTGTATGGATGATGACAAGAACTAATAATAAACAAAGCTTCTGCGCAGGCAAAGTAATGCGCATCGAAAGCAGAGGAATGAAATATTGCCGCCTTTCTTTCATGTACATATATTTTTTTTTCTCCTTTTCTCCCCCATCTGGCTCCGATCACCGGGTCACATCGATCGGCCTCGAACTAGAAAGAGTGTCGCTTAGACGTTTAATTACCGTCCGGTCCCCGGGCCCATATATATAACGAAGCCGGAAGTAAAACATAATGGCACAAGACACCTTTTGGTCCACTTCCGCTCTCTGCAGTCTTAATTACCGCTCCCCCCTCCCCCGCTTTTTTTTTTTTGCTTATCTACCTTCCATGGCATCAATGGTGTTGCAAAGCGGGGTGGCTCCTTCCTGATGGGCTCTGGCTTCTGGGTAGCGCGACGCACCCGCGATCCTGGCGCAGGATCAACGGCCCGAATATGCAACGTGCACCAGTCCGCCAAACCTTTCGTTCGTTGTATTTCCGATTTGAAAAGTATAGCACACGTACGCTCGGTTTATGTCTTTATTCGCGAGAAGTGTGGATAAAAGATCTTTTCTGAAAAGGTATCTTGCCCTCTACACTATAGTGCAGGTTTCGTATGATTTAACGAGAATGGTAGCGGAAGTTTGTATAGTAAGATGTAACACTAAAGCCCTCAGTGTGATTCAATACAAGCGATATATTTAAGCGAACGACCAAAAAGATGACTGATGAAGGCATAACGACGATGACATGGCGATGAGATGCTTTACTGGTGGGAGCAGCATTCGCATTCTTTCGAAAACATTGAGGGTTGTATAGAAGGACGCGGAAGATGGCGAAAAGAAAACAAGATGACGATTTCTTTAATCTCCAAGCAGCAATAGGCGGGGCCCGCTCTGAGGCCTTTCCGATTCGTATACATCGACAGATCTGTCCTGTCTCCGTAGGAACTGATAGGCACTAGTGCTAGTTTAGAACTTTTTGCTGGGTGAATTGGCGCATGGCTGCAACTCCTCCTAAAACATAGGCACGTGTTAGTCGCGAGTGGTTGGTATTTCTCCGTGCGCACATTTTTTTTTTTTGCGTAAGAAACCCGCCGCGGTACTTTAATGGCTATGGCCATACGTTGGCCATAGCCATAGCCATAGCCATAGCCAGAGCAAGGTCTCGGCTTCGATCCCGACCGCGGCCACCGCATTCCGATAGCTCCGGAAGGAGAAAAGAAAAAAAGGTTTAAAAAAGTTTGTGCATCGTGCATTGGGAGCACGTTACAGAGCCCTAGGCGGCCAAAATTAATCCAGTACCTAAACGGCCTGCCTTCTCGTAATCTGATTGTTGCTTTGGTACGTAAGAACCGGAGAATTGTATTGTTTTTTCGCATAGAGAAACCGGCAGCCTCCTCAAATAGCCGTGGGTGTGGCTAAGGTATGCGGTGTGGCAAACACTCGCAGAGACGAGACATTCCCCCTCGGGGAATTTCCTGTCCGATCAAAAAACAGCAGCGTTATCGCCTGGAGCATTTTTGTAAGGTGGGTGTTTGTGCTTCCTCGGTGAGGCCATGGATCCGGGGCTGCCCCCGTTCTGTGCTGGAGGCGCATGCGCACTAGAGCTGCGCTTGTGCCCCCTTCGCAGTTTTTTGTGTTTTGTTTGTTTGTAGGTACTACACGCACCCCGGCGTTTAGTTCACTCCGCGACCGCTTGGGGTCTTGCGAGCGCCTTAGGAATGCGCCCGTGACACCGATTGCCCGAGGCGAGACATTAGCGTCGACGAAGCCGCCCACGACACGACGAGAGGTGGAGCGAAGAGAGAGAGAGAGAGAAAAAAACACAGGAAAACGCAAAACGAACGCGACCATGGTTAGCGACGATCGTCGCTAATGCCTTGGGTGTCTCACTTCCCACGCTTTTATGAAAGGGCGTCTTCTCTGCCCCACTCCCCCTCCCCTCCGTTTTGCGAGTGCTTGTCTGCAGCTGGCTGCTGTGTCCTATCGAGAACACACAAGGTCGTTACCCGTTGCCCACTATACCGCTCTACACAATAGGCCGCCACCGACTACCCTTGCCCATATGCGATGCTAGCGCCCCCCTAGAAGGCGCCACTGTGCCGTCGCAACTTTTGGTTTCTCGCGGAGTGCTGCAACCGGAGGCTCGAAGACGGCATTAGAAGCAGCCGAGTGTCGGAGGTCAGCTGCTACGTGGGTAATTTCGCGCGCGCACTTTTGCGTAAGCGTCGAAGAAAGCGTCGCTTGACACGGATTCCCGCCGCCATGTGCGTGGGATCCGCCCAGCTTTTTCTTTTTGTCATCGTGGTTTGGTTTCTTTCCTTTCTGAAAGTTATAGGCTTGAGTTAGTCTTGCCGTCGCATTGAGTAATGGGACGTAATGAGTAACAATGAATTGGCCGAGCATTCCTGGCTTTCATGAGTGCATATTTAGCGCCACCCATACGAGATTTGCTCGAAGAAGAAAGAGCATGTTTGCGGTACACGTAAACACTTGAACTGATTGATTGATTCATTCATTCATTCATCGATAGAACGAATGAACCAATGAATGACTGAAACACTGTTATCGTAATGGCGTTGGGAAGTCAGGCGCTGAGCTTTTCCGGAACGCGTTATGAACGACTGCCGCACCGAGACACGGGTTCGCGACATGCGGGTCCGAACTCCAGTGTATACCGGTCCAACTAGTGTTGCGATACCTTTGTTTCTCGTTTTTTTCCCGCGCTTTCGCCTGCGCAGCACAGGCGTCCTTCGTCCCGGCCGATATTCGCGCGTTTTTCCCCCGCCAGCCCCGCGCGCGCGCTGGTGACCTTAACCCCGGCGGCGTGTCCGATCTCTATCAGAGGACCGGTATGCGGCGACACCGTAAACCGACAAACGCTCATTCGCTCGGGCTCCCGACTTAGCAGGAAAAAAAGAGAGAAAAGAAAAAGAGTCGTAAATGTAGAGAGGCGAGCAGGGATCGGATGCCGGCTGTTGGCGTTTAGAAAGCGAGGTGACCGTAAATTTTCGAATGTAGCAGCCTCCGTTTACGTCCGCACGGGACACGGCACAATCGATATAATAATAATAATAATAATAATAATAATAATAATAATAATAATAATAATAATACACGCGAATATAACGTCGAACTAGCTCATTGCCCGCCATGGTTGCGTACTGGCTTTGGTGTTACGCTGCTGTAAACATGAAGTCTCGGGATCAAATCGTGGCCTCTTCGGCTGCATTTTGACCGGGGGTGGGGCAGAATGCCAAAATTTGGAGGACGCTTAAGCTTCGCCTTTTTAAGAGTGGAACGCGCTAGCATTCAACGATCCATGACAGATTCGTCACGCCTCCCGGCAACTGCAGCTTACGTAACGGTAAAGTTCACCGGGAAACGGTGACGGCGAGTGCTATGCTTGGTGTATGCACGAAACTTCACGAGATGGGGGGCCACCCTGGGCCGCTGCAATAGTGACAACTGCTGCAAGCGACCATATTGCCGACGTCACTCTGCCAGATTTTTTTTTTTTTAGGTTTTGCGTGACAGAATGTTTTCTCGTACATTCAAATTACAATCCGACGCGATCATGTCTGTAGGTTGTGTGTAAGTCATACTTTACGATTTTTCTGCGTATTTTGCGTTGAGAAATTCAATTAGTTCAGTAACTTCCTTGCGCCGCATGCAGGGTCGTAGTTGGGTGTACGTGGTTCATAGTTCATTTTGTCGCAATGACGTCCGACTCAGGACGCGGGTCGCCGACGCCTTATTTTCTGCGACACCGAGTCCCTTAAGAATATCACGTTAAAGCTACCCGTGTAACCTGCAGTTGCTTCACGGTTAAAAAAAAAAAAATCACGTGGTTGAAATTATTCTGGAGTCTCCCACTACGGCGTGACTCATAATCAGGATGTGATTTGGGTACCTAAAACGCCAGAATTTAAATAATGTTATCTAACCCATTGTACAAATCCTCGCCACCTAAAGGCTTGAATGGGGACGCAAGGTTGTTCAGCTGCATGTACTTAAATTTCTATATGTGTTTCCTCAATTTTGAGCACCAAGTTTCTTCAGTATGCTATATTGTATATCGTTTGTTGTCATCGCGTTTTTTTTTCCTTTATTTTTTTTCGGGGGGGGGGGGGGGGGGCACGACGTATGGAGAGATGCATCCAGTCAGACACTGCTTGTTTCCTGAGTAACTCACTATCTCGTATAGATTGTAGCTATGACTTTAGACAGTCGCCGTTGCGTAAACATAACTTCGTTCGTGTATTACCATACGCTGCCCTTTCATTATATATACTTCATGTTTGTTACAAGCACCCCTTGGAAGCTCCACTCTTTTCAAGGGCCCCGACTTGGGCTTGCTGTATTATCTGTAAATATATTTGGGATGTTCTTAACGCTGTCCAGTTCCTCCAGCCGGCGTTTTTAAGACAATCATAGAGGTCGCAGCGGCGAACCAGAGCTAGGGATATTTTAGTGTCTAGGATATACCCATATGCACAACTACAACCGCGAAGTACGAGAGTCAGAGGCAGTAAAGAAAGAGCTGTTGACTACTCGTACAGCTCGTGGTATTACAGGCGAGACCGACAGGAGGAGACGCACACGCTTCCGTGTTCTCTTCCTCGCACTGTACCTCTATATAGGGTCACGAATCACCACACCAAGGCGAACGTTCAACCCGTTTGGAGAATAAGGGCTGCGGGAGGCATAGAGTTTCTCACTGTAACACCTAGAGGGAAATATGGCGTCACCGTCTATGGGAGTTTCCTTAGGGGCACTGTGCCGTCATGGGAATGACGGTATATGTGTCTGCGAGGGTTGTGTTGGTGTTGTAAGAGGCTTCGTCTAAAACGTGGATATGGCTACACAAATAACGCGCTCTTAAAGTAAAAACTTCATGAAATGTTTCAATTCAGGCATATTATATATTCCAGTGAAGTTTATTTACCTACAATGCATAACGAAGCGAAGACCAAAGCTAGAACAGACTACAAACTGTTCCAAAGCGAGCACGAATTTTGTCGTCTGTCCGCCAGTTTTAGCGGCCCGCTGATACTTTTTACGTTTCATATAGTTGTACATGCAATAACAAGTTCTCGTACTTAAGCAAAACACGTTTTTGTGTAATAATAAAGCTAAAACGGCTTTTGACGTGCTGTTTTAGTAGAAAATTAATCATTGTGACAGACGGAACGGTGCTTGCCTAGTTCTCCGAGAACGATGCCAATCCAAAGTCACAATATACCGGCATTCCCATGCGTGCACCACAGCGCAGCAGCACCAATATTTTTTCTCTAGGTAGTATAGCGAGAAACTCTATGGCGGGAGGTTGCTAACATTCGCGTAGATGCGGTATGCGCTCCCTTCGCCGCATCTGACGGGTTCCTCCGCTGTGACTCCGGCGAGCGCTGGCGTTCCCGCCGTATATTCTCCGCGCCGGCAAGCGAACTGGGCGCAGTCCGTTCCTCTAGCCAAGCCGGACCGGCAGCTCGCGCTGTTTATCGTCGAGCGCGCGAGAAAAAGGACGTTGTTGCGTGTGCGCGCGTAAGTTTTCTTTCGCGGGCACGCCTCCCTATTATTTCTCTTTCTTTTTTTTTTCTCCTGCCGCGCTGTTTGTCGCGCGGTCGTCCGAGTCTCTCTTGTTCGTCGTCATTCTGTTTGTATCTCGTGTAACTTCTTCGGTGTGTTTCCCGCGGTGGGCGCGCTGGTTCCCCCCTCGTTCTCGATCTCTTTGTTTGTTGTGCTCCCTCCCGACTTAAGTCGCTTTGGTGCGTGCTTGAAATTGCGTTGTCGTTGTCGTCGTCTTTGTGACCGTGGGTTTGAAGTGCGCTGAAAGGGGCTTTCGACAGCGGCGAAATCTCTCGCCGCGCGCCGTCGTCTTGCCCCTTGGGACGGTTGGTTTTCTTTCCTTTGTTTTCTTTGTCGACGTCCTAGACGTCCCGAGACGCGTGGTTTCGACCTTGTACCATCGTGATGGTTTCTGGGATGTTGGCACCGCTCATCGGTCGAAGTGTACTACCTCGACCCTCGGAAGTCCGTGTCGGTGGCTGGCTCATAGTTGCTGTTGTAACTACGCCGTGACAGCCAGTCGGTTTGCTCAGGCTTGCGTTCGTTATCTCCGCATTTGGTCACCCCCTTTCATTAACGCTAAGGACAGTGCTCTTGTACTTTAGTAACAGGCTACACTTTCTCACGAAACTACCGAGTCCACCTAGCGGCCGGTTACTGCACTAATAGGTCGTTTGGCGTCTTCCCTGTCGTCAAACGCGGAAAACAGGTCTTTGATTACGCTGACGTTGTTCGTGAACTTCTCTGTGTAACCCCATTTGTACGTAGAAGTCTCTAGGGCACGTCCTTGGTTAACATCTCTACCCTTCCCTTCTCGTTTCTCTCTCTCTCCCTCTCGACTGCGCAGCATATATTGTTACCATTTTCACTTATCATTCGTTTGGCGCTGTTCTATCAGAGGTAGCTGTGGCAGTGTTCTGTTTTCAATAACAAAATCGATCATTGCCATTGCGCAGCCATTGTTGAGTTGTGTGTAGCAATGAGGCTGTCGTTATACCGCGAACCTTTCCTCTCGGGTTTGTAACTTCCCCTCTTGATAATCGCATCCTCTCACGAGCTGCAGTCCCGGTTTGCGATATTGCGATCTTGCATCGGCGAGGTATATACGTCTCACTTCCTCGATCCGCGTTTCCTCTTTGTATGTCGCGCACGCTCGCTTTTTTACGAACAGCTGTTTAGCTCGAACAAAGGCTTCGCCGGCACACCGCGATCATTCAGTTGCAGGACGCTCTTCAGGCCCCTTTCGAACGACGTCGCGGAGCCTCGGTGGCCCAATTAAAGCCGCCGAAAGAAAGTTTTAATTGATTTACGGCCCGTCCCTACTCGCTCCTGCCCTGGTAGCCGTGTGTCGATTCGTTTGTCTCTTATTCCGTGACGTGTCGAATCGCGCGGCGTCCCTTTGATGTTCCGACCCGACGCGTTTTCAGATACTCGCGTCGGCGGCTTGTGCTGCCGCTGTGGCCGCGTCTTGTGTTATGAGGTCGTCATAAGTGGAGGGGGGAGGGCTTGTTTTCCTAACGCGTCCGTTTTATTGCTCGGAAATCCCCCTCTCCACCTCGATCTCTCTCTCTCCCCCCCCCCCCCCCCCCCCCCCCCCGCCGTGCCACCCGGCACAACACGGCGCGAGCGGCGCGGGAGCGCCTTGTCTTGCCTCGGCTTCGGCTTCTCCTCCTCCGCGGCTCGACTCTCGCTCCTCTCTCCTCCCTAGTACTTGCCGGAGGCGAGGCACCACCACTACCGCTGCTGCCGTGAGCCAGCGTCTGTAACCATTCGCGCTGGCGCCTCTGCGTGCGGCAGGCGTGCTCTCCCCGTCCTCTTAACCGGTGGGGCTGTCGTTCTGGAAGTCTGCTTATCGGAACTTCGGCGAACTGCTGCTGCTCAGTGTGCTTGTGACATCCGGTTCCTCTTTGTTCGAGTTCCTGTGTCTTCCCACCTGCCAACGGACGGGAGGAGCAGCGCGGAATCGCGAAAACACGAGTTGCAGACCTCGCAACCGTTCCTCGCGTTCGGAAACGCGGCAGCAGTCTTTTCCAAAGTTTCGTGGAAGATCCTTCGGTGTGTCGCCGGCGCGTTCTCACGAAAGCCAGGTGGCATCGAGGAGAATTCGGTTCTCAGGTTGCGTGCGGTGTCTCTCTCGCGCTGTGAAAGAGAATCGCGACCCTCCACGCGTGGCCTCTTGATCAAAGGCCGCTGTCGTTCGTCTTCGGCTGAATTGGAGCTTCCCCCCCCCCCCCATCCCCCTTCCGCTCTTTGGTTTATGGAGTGTCGTGAAAAGTGTTTGTGTGTGCGGTGACACCCGTGAATTGAAGGCAGCCCGCGAGGCTCTGTATGCGTGTCAGCGTTTGCGAGAGCCTTCTTCGGCGGGCAGGCGTCGAATACTACAGCCAGGACTCTGGGTTTGCCACCTGTGCGACCACCTTCGGGTGTACTCGGAATACCACTGTGGTTCGTTCAAGAACGGATGCGTTTCACCGTTGGAAGTGCGTCATCAGTTCGGCTGCTGTGAGCTCTTCTATCGAGTGAACTGTTTGTTCTTGGACGCCTTGAAGCTGGAACGGTAGATCTAGGGCAAGCATCGCGTAGAACGAAGGCTAGCGGCCGGCATTGATTTCCCGCTAGAAGAACGCCTCTCGTCACTTTTACCCTACCGGGCGCGCGAGAGGGGTCTAATCTTCCACGGAGGCGGCTGTTTGGTAGTTGTGTGCGCACGATTCCCTGAAGTTTGGCTGCGCTATTCTGATGTTTGCATTTGAGGCATATGCGGTGGCCTTTCTCCTACCATCTCTGCCGAGTTGTAGCTTTTCATTCCCATGAAAACCGGTACAGTGCAGCTTGCACAATGCGAATGCGGTTCACGGACGGATTCACTTCTTGTTCGCCAACGGTGCTTCCCTTCTAAGTGGAGCTGCGTGATCTTCGCGAAGGAGAGCGTCTCATTGTACAACGAATTCGAGACACACGGATCGTCAAAAGCTGCTCGAGCAACTTTGTCGCAACGTCATCGTGGGCGTTTGGGACTTTCACTGAACTGCCGTCGCTTTCTTCTTCGCCCGTGCCTCGTTTGAGGCAACAAACTTTGACCTCGTGCCGGTTGCCGCGCGCTCGGTCTTACCTGATCGCCGACTTTCGATTTCGACTCGTAACTGGGACAAGGAGAACAGACTGAGCGCGCTGTATATTGCACTCGCTTTCCCCGGCACCGTCACCTTAACAAGGCTGACCACGGAGGGGGGTGGTGTTTCTATGTCCGGGAAATAAAGAGGAGGAACGGTGGGAGGGCGCCAGTCAAAACCCGCGAAGCGACTAATCTGACCTAACTTATGGTCCCGTTTACCACCCCCTCTTTACCGATTGACGGAAGCAGCGTTCGGGCCTTGCCCCGTCATAGGCAGGATTGATCCCTACATCGCGCCGTCGTCGACTTGACAGGCATTGTGTGAATACGACGGTGACTCGACTCCTGTCCGTCCGCCTGTACCGGCCTTCCACGGTGCCACGATTGCTCAGACTTGACACCCGAGTGACTTGTGTATGTAGCCGTGCTTTGCGCGTCGAGGCCTTTTCCTTACTGCTTTCATTACAAGGAGAGACGGACAGTTGACGACGACTTGTCAGATCGCGCCAACGTCACCCTCACAAACCGTCGTCGTGTATTTTTCCGCAGCGAGGTGGAGGGTGTCGACTTCGCGTCGGTCGGATGTTTATACCTGTCGGTTCGCCGAGCTGCGCGCCGATATGTGAACCGTGTCTCTCCGTCAGCCGCGTGTTTGTGTGTGTCACGCGTCCAGTCGCGACGTCATCCCGTACCGGGCAGCGGTCTCGCGCGTGCAGCTGGTTTCTAGCGACCGCTGTTGCGCCGCGCGAAACGAGAGCCCCGGCAGTAATTAGCCGGCGCCGCTCGGTGCGTGCTCGTTGCTTGCTAAAGCCGTTCTCACAGACAGGCGGGCAAGAAGGCGCGGACGTTGTTTACACTTCGTCGGAGAAGGGCCCCGCCGAAGGCGACGCGCTCGGCAAGGGCTCGGCTAAGTTACACACTCAGGAAGAGGTTGTTGAAAGAGTTCGAAGACTTGATGCACGGGCGCCAGACCCTGCTCTACGCAACTGCTGTCCCGCTGGAACTACACTGCCGACGCAGATAGAGAGTTGGCGGATGACCTGTTGAAGGAGAAAGCCGAGTGCCTGTTACGCTGTTGTACAAGTTGTAGATTTTTGTACGCCATGGAGCCGCCTCCCGGGCCCATCACAAGCTTCTACGACCTTATGGTCGCCATACGAAACAGGTGAGCCTTTCTCTCTCACTCTTTCGCCTGGGAAAGTGCGCTTTGCCCACTTGGCAATCCGGAGTTTTCGCAGCTGTCTGATCGTACGTGTCGGGTGCAAACGCGAGAATTGACTGTACAGGTTTTATAGCGTCCTCCATACTAGAATATTTTCTGCCTCTTAAAGGTACCGTAAGTTCAGTCTTCTCTGTGTGACATTTGTGTAGGGGCAGCCATAGATTTGCCCTACTGCCGGTTCCGCATACACGCTACTGACATTCACAATGAATGGTGGGAGCGCGCGATTGCAACTCGCATGCTGGTCTGTGTCTTGTGACTATATAGGTATGTTTCGGTACAGCATAATAAGCATACGTTCCATGTGTGCCCACGTGGGAACAGCGCGACAGTTACTTTTGTCGTGTTCAATAAGCCCAGATTCAGGCTCGGACTAGTCGCCGCTTTAGAGCTCAGTTCTCCGCTAGTCCCAACGTTGGGGTTCTTTGTCGGTATGTTACTGTTCGCGGCGCTTGAGATCCGTAAGCCGATCCTCACGTCACTTGTTTACGTCATGTAGTCAGAAGTTTCCATAGAGGATCCTCTCTCTCTCTCTCTCTCTCTCTCTCTCTCTATATATATATATATATATATATATATATATATATATATATATATATATAGGAACTATGCGGATACGGGGGATGTGTAGAGCATACGGGATTTTTCAATGGCATAATGTCTACAACTTTTCACCCGTCACTCCTTTCGGAGAGATTAGCATTGGTGACCTCCGCAGTTTCACTGGTCGCTTATTTGGGCAAGATGGTAATGGATCTTCAGCTTTTATAGGTGCGCTATAGAAAGAACGGAAATCGAAGTAGACACCCGTGCAGCAAAACCGCTAAACATTCAGCGCGGGCAAATAAACTTGGCGAAATGTCCCGGTAGGCCTTAATTAGGCATGAATTGGTTTCACGCGCCATGGAACAACGCTGGGATTTTGCTGGCCTCTGTAACTAGCTTTGCAGCTACCGTTCAGTGACACATTTGGGCGTGAACCGTGAGTGTTGTGTATGCTAAGATAATTTATGTGGAGAAATAATTATCCATTGGAGAGTGTCATTAAAGGGGTAAAAAGTGCACACTGGACAGATATTACACATTACACAATTGGGCAGCAACAACTTTACAAATAAGCTTATCTTTAGAGGCCTGCTAACATTTACGGAAAAAACATTCTTTTTACCGTTTACACTTTCATCTGCCTCATTTATTAAGCGGTGTGTAAGGGAGTTTGTCAAAATTTTCCGGTAGTACCCGTTCACCTCGCGGAATGGACGCGGAATTTTTAGCGTTCACACCTACGCACGCGGAATCGCGAGGCGACTCGCGATTCCGCGTCTGAAATCGCCAGTGTGAACAGGCTGTTGCGGCTCCACGACGGAGCGCCCAGCGTCGCTGACATCTTGGCGACCGCAGCGCGGGCACGTGTAGTTGACGCGCCTTGGAGGCAGGCCGCGATTCATTGCGAGCCTCCCAGACGCACCTGCGTGTGGCGTTTTCTCGTTTGGACCGCGCGCTAGCTCTCTCCGTGTACGACATGTCTCCCCCCCAAAAAAAACTGAGTTCCTCGTTCGTTCTGTTGGTTTCTTCTGAGAAACGCCAATAGTGAGGGCGTAAAACCCGACGTGCTATTGGCGGGAAGGGCTCGAGTGCTGTCGCATATAACGCGGCCTTCCGAACGAAAGCAAAAGAGAAAGCGGGTCACGCGCGTGCGCTTTCTAGCAAGATTGCGGGCCGGCGACGTGCAGGCAGCGACTGCCGCCGACCGTGCCCCACATAAGGGCACGCAACAGCTGTGCTGTCTATTCCGGCGGCCGTAATAGGCGCTAGTCTGGCGGGCGGATGAGTTGGAAGAACGGGCATTTTGCGAGCGTATTGCTTTTCTTTTCTTCCTTTCCTTCTTTCTTTCTTCCTTTCTTTCCTTCTTTCTTCCTTTCTTTCCTTCTTTCTTTCTTTCTTTTCTGTTTTTGTGTGTACGTATACTTACATGTGCTTTGCTAGTAGTCTACGATGTTTGCCCTACAAACGGTGCCCGAGGTTGTCTTAACCACCCGCTTCAACGTCACGAGAAAGCCCGCCATTCTCTAGCTTACGGAATCGCTGGCACGGTTCTTGGACGAAACCCAAGGAATGCGTCGCTGCCGTTCCGAGTTGGATGTAATATCGTTGTCATCTCTCGGTGATTTTGTCACCCCCCACATTCTCAAACTGTCCTCGACTCGAAGCTATTAACCCACTCCAACGCGTTGAGCACAGCGTGGTCCCTCGACTCATGAAGACGCTGCGCAGTTCTCAAGAATGGCCGTGGAAGATCACACGTGGCCTTCGTGATCACACATATGGCTTCCAATTTCGGAGGCCATGTGTGATAATGAAACAGTGACCACTTCTGCCGAGGTCTGCCGCGGGGGATTGTGCTGATGTGTACTTTATTTGAGTCGGGGTCGAACATTGATTGGAGTAACGTTGTAAAATTTACGGCGGTAATCTTAATAGTTAATACGAGATTTTGGCTTGGCTGTGCACGGAGGTACCAACGTTTATCTTTTGGTATGTTTAATATGCCAGTTGTTCCAAAAAGTAACGGAAAATTTTAAATTCAGAAAAGCATACAGACATTACCACGGTGCGGGTGTGACATGAAGAGACCGGGATCTTAATTTCTTGTGTTATAACGAAACATATTATTGCACGCATAGTAGCGCTTCTCACCTACCGGTGCAGCTTTGCGATGTGGCGCCTATGTTCAATTATTTCCCCAGCACGTATTATTGAGTATTTCAGCTCAATAAGTAGACCTTTTTTTTTTTTCTAAATGCCACAGGGGGCATTTGCAAATTATGTTAACCTTGAAATAAAACACCCGGTATATATACAAGGGGGTTTATCACCCTTGCACATGTGCCAGTGTCACTTCAGAAGGAGGACGTTGTTTCTCAATTTGTTTTATACGAATGCGTGTAGACGCAAGCCAGACTGAGTCGTTTGCTGAACCTAACAAGGCTGGGAGACTCGAGACCGCTGATTCGATCTGTGCTCACTTTGTTTTCGTGCATTGTTTCCTTTCGTGTGGACATGGCAGAGGAAACACGCGTATGCATTGTTCTACTTCTTGCCGGGGACTTCTAGCTTTCTAGCTTTCCTTTTTTTTTACGCCTTTACTTTTTCGCCAGGTTATCTATGCTCTCATGTTATCGCTGGGTACAATACGCGCTCCCGCTGTACGCTAAATTTCAATAGAGGGTTTTATGTTTTGCTTGATACGTGATCTAGTTACGCTTTTCTGACGACATTATAGCGTTGGATTTTTGTCCGCAAAACCAGTTTTGGCAGTTTGCGGACCAGAATACGTTAGCTTAAAAAACGTACTTTATAACGACTCTTTTTTTGTAGACAGCATTGAAGCTTATAATGGTGAACCAGGTCTGCATGACTAAACTTGCTTTTATGAAAGCATGCCATAAGCGCACTTATTAAGGAATCCGTTATCGGTATTCATTTCTTTATACAGGCTAAATGAGTGTGTGAAAATCATGTCTCTGCAAATTTTGTTAAATATAGAGTATGTATTTTGATAACGGCTCTATGTAGCAGTGTGATCGAGTGAGCTGCGTAGTTGCTGCAGAGATGGGAGGGAATCAATTGCTTGAAACTAAAAGGGATGATTGCGACAAATAACCGTCCCTCTTTGAAACCGAGCAAAATTGCTTTTCATCTTTCAATTTTGTTCAACGTACCCAGGTCACAGTCCGATGAGCCAAGGTCACCTAGACATGATGGCCTTATCCGAGGTTCCTGTCCAACCTGTCACGCAGACTTTCTCATCCCAGCGCAATCTTTTCAATGCGAAATTTGTTTTCTTTTATCGATTTTTTTTTGCTTCTCTTGTTGTTCTGATACATACACAAAATATGGGAACTAGCGGACCGTCGCCGCATTTTTTTGCGCCGGTCGAGTCTCGCAGTATGACTAAGCTTTTATTCAACCTTAGTCTACGAATTCAAATACGGCAGCACTAAGTCTGATAAGCTTCTCATTTTATTTTATTAGCCTGCTTGCGACGATGGCTGGCGTTATTTAAAATGCTACGATCACTTACGCGGTATATTTTGGTCGCCGTGACGTGGAGCCACTTCGACCGTACAGGCGACATGACATTTTCGACTTGTCATTATTTGCCATAAGCAAAGGTTCAACCTTCCTGACCCTGAGAAAAAAAATATAGAAAACTTGACAAGCGTCAGAGAGCCGTAAGCAATATGATACTTGCTTCTGCCAACCTGTCTCGGTACACAGGTGGCTTGGACGCGTCGGTGACGTCGCTAAACACTGGGTCGCTCCCGTTATACTGCGACTGTTGGGGGCTGGCACTCGAGAGTGCAACCGGAAGAGGCACCGGCATCATTCTGAGCTTTTTCTGTGCCAGCAGTGTCGTCACTTCCTATACGCCTCATAGCTCCAAGAGGTCCGCAAATTTTGCTGCTTCATGGCGTCGCTATACTGCCTAGAATATATGCCTGTCAAGCTATAGTGCCTAGAATATATTCTAGGCACTATAGCGTCACGATAACGTGGCGCGTCAGGTACAGTGTTGCTAGACCCACTTCAATGTCAAAATTGAAATATCCTGTAATAGTTTCCCCAACATTTGATACTTGCCAAGTGGCACCCCCCCCCCTTTTTTTTTTCTTTTTACCAGTGAAAAGCGTGTGATAGCCAGAGTTCCTACGACTCCTGTATTATGTCGGTGTGTCTTTTCGTATATTCTATGACCTGCCGTATCTTTTCGGATGTAACGAACCTAGAAGGCGTCCCGCGTTTTATTTCGTGTCAATGCGCCGGCATTTAAAATTGCGCAAATGTAAGCAATCTTAACTGCAGCAATGAAAGCAGGACTGGTCTATACTCAATGTGAGGTCGTTCGGGCCTAACGTCGGGCCATGTCTGCTCTACATTTGTATTGCTTCTATTGCTACGTGCCTTGTATGGGAACGTCGGTGAAGCCCACTAGAAAGCGCTGTACCACAAGCATGCCTGTACGAAACGTATGGCGCGCTTTGTTTTATGTGTATACCACCGGCCGGCGCCTATTTACGAGAGCTAACGGTAATTTTATTTAAACAGCGTCTCTGTATAGTGGAACGATAAGTATTGCACGGTCTTCGTAATACATTGATTTCCTTCGAAAGTAGCACAGTTCTTGCAGCTTTTGTGAGTTTGGTTATTATATACTAGCTCGCATGCACGCACGCACGCACGCACGCACGCACGCTCGCTCGCTCGCTCGCTCGCTCGCTCACTCACTCACTCACTCACTCACTCACTCACTCACTCACTCACTCACTCACTCACTCACTCACTCACTCACTCACTCACTCACTCACTCACTCACTCACTCACTCACCTCTAGACTGGGCTATATATTGTTAAAATGAAAATTGTAATCAGCCCTACTGTAGCACGAGTAGCACGAGCTCTGCACTAATGAGTTTCTTTTCACTAAAGAGGGAAAAAAATAATTTGAGCTGTGTTTACGAATTATCCTTGTACGATACCAAAACAAAGTGGAGGCGTTGTGTTGTGAGCCAGACAGGGTGCAAAAACAAGAATAGAAAACAAGACACGTTCGCGTCAAAAATGAGAACAACACAAAACAGGTTCCCGCACAGCTTGCTGTAGTGTGACGGGTTTTGACGGCGGATGCTTGGAACTGGTTAATATTTACATCGGCAAAGATGGACTTCGTTGTACCGTTTAAAAAAAAAAGAAAGCCAAACACGGAACTTAGCCAGTTAATAGCTTTTACAGAGTCGCAGCAAGCCTTATATAACACGCTTTGAAGTGCATGACGTCAGTGTGACGAACCGGCGCTGGTGTTTGGGCGCGGAATTTAAAGTACCGAACATCGAGCTCCATTTTCTCTTTCAATAATCAACCTATCGCCACAAAATTAAGGAAACTAAAATTTCGAAGTAATACGTTTATCTGTCGAAACTAATTTATTGCTTCTTTTTTTAGTGCCTCATTTAACAATGGACTGCAGTGTACCTTTTATGTATCGAAATACTACAGGTTTAGAATGCCGTTTGTCGCCTTAGGTGCGTTAAACGGAACACACTGAAACGGTCGGCATCCACGGGTGCCACCATGTTCGACAATCACATTTCTTAGTGTACGTCAACATTACTTGCGTCAAGCTCGCCAAATAACATACACCCGTGAGCACAAGTATGCAGGCCAAAGGCTCGCTAAAAGAAAGCCGATTTATTTGTAATGAAGACGCACAAAGTGAAATTGAGGACGCAACTGGAAAGTTCGCAAATGGCCCAAGCTTGGATCGCAGTCCTCAATTTCGGGTTACCTTCGTAGGGGAAGGAGAAAACCCCCCTTTATCGGGAAATTCCTGGTCCGTATGGTTCTGCTTACGCGTGCACTTTATCATAGCGTACGTGAACAGTAGTAACCCAGTAACGTACGGAGCATGCGCAGTAAGGACGACGCTATTTATTTACGTGCATTGCGCGTTTACGTTTGGCTGCAAACGCCGTTCTAAAACTCTCGCATACTGACGTGTTGTCCCTCTTTAGTGTTTCTTTAATGGTGTACCGGACTGTACGTTTTGTTTGTACAGGCTAGAATCGCACTCGGTCGGCTACGAAGTGCGGGAGCGAAGAATAAGTAACGTTATTGTCGATCACAATATTTATTAGCCTACTTTATAGCCGTGAATCTGGGACGTATTAACCTACGTGCGTATAGCCGTGAATCTGGGAGGTTTCCTCTTCGGTAGTAAGGCGGCAAATCTGCGTGGCGTGTATACCCTGAGGTTTTTGTATGCGTGTACCGTGACGTCATTCCGTCCTGATTGAAAGAACAGATTACGCATAATATATGACGCCCCGGGGCGTCGTAAGTCACGTCTCCGAAATCCTTCTCAATCTACGCACGTTCGTGTACGGCACCCATTTCGCGCGACCGGTCCCGCTGCGCTGCTTAGCGACACCCGCGTTGTCGCGCGTGGTTATGTACGGTCGTTAATAATAATTAAAGCTTCCGCGCGTCGCACGCTTTCCTTCGCCACTTGCGTAACCATGGCAGCGTGATGGGGCGTGCGTGTTGAGCTGAGCGTGTGTTCCTCGCCGTTTATTTGAACCGCCGCGATATGAGCCCGCGCGGCTTTACTTTCCTGTTCTGGCATCGTTCGTCGGCAGCGAATTGATTCCGAGGAGGAGTTCCTCCGAAGCCCAATTATCGAGTCTATATTATGCACGCCAGGCTCTCATTTCCTCCGAGGTTGGCCAACCTGTTTTCACCTGTTACGAACGAGTGTACGGTTGGTGTAGGTAACCAACGTATGCTTGTGCGAGGGGCCTTGGCGTATAGTAAAAAAAGAAAAAAAAAATCTTACTCCTGCGGGTGGAATCACATTTTTGTCTTCCTTTGGTGCATGAGTGGGATGGTAGAGCATGTTATGGATTATAGGCCGACCTGCTTAATTACCTCTCCCGTGTCGCGAATTGATTATCGTCTTTCTATGTGTGCTCTTCATTTTCCTTCTCTTTCTTTTGTAGGGGGTTTTCGCAAATACGTCGTCAATCTAGTTGTGTCGTTCTGGCAATACTCCTTTGCTGTAACCCCCCCCCCCCCCACACACACACACACTCTCACACGCACAAAAAAAAAGTAGAGAAAACCAACTTGGCTGTTCTTGCGAACATGCTCGACCGTATGGTTCAGTATGTCTTCGTTTGAGCGTGGAATGGGCCGTTTAGTCTGCGGTGAAACTTGCCTTGCGGAACGTTTGGATCGTTCTGCACCAAATTACTGCCATGCGCGCGACCGGCTATAAGCTGAACATAGCCTACAAACAACGACAATGCACTATGCTAACCTCGCGAATGTTTTCGCGTTTTAATTGAAACGCGTGTTTGACGCTGAGGCTGCAACGGTATTTCCGAGCTCCTTCCCGCCAGCGCCGGATGAGATTCCGAACGCTCTTCCAGCGCCGAAGTCGCGAAGGGCACAGCGTGGCCTCTGCGAACGGGCGATAAAACCCAATCTCGCTCCGTCGCTTCCTCTAATTTTTTTTTTGTCCGTTCATTCCTGCTTGCTTCCTTAATCGCTGCTTTCCCAACAAGCCCGTTTCACTGCATACGAAAGCAGGCAATTACGACGGCCGAGGACAATCGCGCAGCTCCGAACGAGTGGCACTGGGTCGCCGTCCTTAATCCTCTCTTGTCACGACTGCCGCCGGTTCTGCGGGCATCGCTTCGCTTGCGCTACGAATCGAGCTTAACAGCTTATAGCGAGTTGGGTGCGTGAGGGAAGGGAGTCGTCTCACTTTCAACTGCAGGAAAATATCGCTTTGTAGTGAGAGCGACAGTACGGGGAGTTTGCGAGGTGACGATCCGTGTGGGTTTTGTACTGTAACGTCCGAATAAGTGCAGCAGCTCTGATGAAGGCTCTATTGTCCTGCATACAGTTTTTGTTGGCTTGTCTGAGTGCGTACTGCAATTCCGTCATCAATTATCGGCCTGGATTTATGTCCACTGCAGGACGAAGACTTCTCCCGGTGATCTCCAGTAGTGCCAGGAAGTTTCTTGAGTTCATCGCACTGCCGTTCCTACGCTTCCCTTTCCTTGGCACCCTTTCTGCTACTATAATGGACCACCGCTTATGTGTTGCACGCATTGCATATATCTGGCGCAGTTCCATTTTCTTTCCACCTCCTAATGCCAGCTATAGAACATCGGCTGCCCCATTTGCTGTCTAATGCTCACCGCTGCCTTCCTGTCCCAATGTTACGCGCCTAAAATGTTATTGCGATAGCAACTATATGGACACTCCAGCGCATTTCTGCCGCCGCCGTGACGTTCTGTATAAGGTCCAAGGGCGACATTTTAACGCGATAGCGTTAAGGAGCTCGTGTCGCAGAAAAGCCGGTGTCGTCGGCGTCGGCGGCGTTGGCCGTGAGCGATAAATCCCAGCAGGCACTTCATGAATAAAAACAACTTGCAAGATGGACTGGGCGGGAATCGAACCAGGGTCTCCGGAGTGTGAGACGGAGACGCTACCACTCAGCCACGGGTTAGATGCTTCAAAGCGGTACAAAAGCGCCTCTAGTGAATGCGGTGTCAAACCTCTTCCTCACGTCAGCGGTTTGACAGCGAGTGTCCGTGGTCATCGAGGGACGTGTGTTCATGTTTGCGTGTGCGCGCATGGCACCAGGTTTGTTAATTTAGTTAGTAAGCGAACGTGTGCACAAGTGTATAGGACCGATGAACTTGCTGCCCTTACTTCGCATAGCTGGATAATTGTTTGCTATCGCAATCGATGCTTCGCCTTTCGGGTGAAACTGCTATTGTTTTTTCTGCGACGTTTTCCCTTGTCTTACGCGTCCTCCTTGAGGTGCAAAAACGAGAAAGAAACATTATGAAAAGCAAAACGTATTGTGTGCCCATTGTGTATTTGGTTGCGGGCCGACGTCGCGTGATTAGAGACGTGGTTGCAGGCGCGGCCTTGGCGCTTCCGCCAGCTGTTTCGACGGTTGCAGCAGAACTGCCGCTGAAGCTAACCTCACATTTGTCGCGTTGTGTCACCGTGGAGATTTTTAATGAAGAGCACGAAGAGGCTTCCATCTCGCCAGAAACGTACTCCCAGCATTTTCTTAGTTTGAGGTGATACCTTTGAAATACGGCTACTCACGACTTTGCCGTATAAGGAAGCGTGTAGGCAACATAGTGTGTGTGTGTGTGTGTGTGTGTGTGTGTGTGTGTGTGTGTGTGTGTGTGTGTGTGTGTGTGTGTGTGTGTGTGTTTCGAGCGTTTCGTGCATGTGAGAGAGAGAGAGAGAGAAAGAGAGAGAGAGATGGCGTGTGTTTACGCGACGGTGTAATGAAAGACTGTGTAGCTGTGGCCTCGCGTTTCGAGCATGTTGGATCCATTCAGGCGAGGCGTTTCTATTTTTTTTTTCTCATCTCTTAGCTGTGCCAAGGCGTATCGTTACCGGTGTCAGGCGTGGTGACGCTAGGTTAGTTACCGCGAGCGCGGGTTTCCTTTCCTGGCTTGTTGGTATTATATTTCGCCTTTTTTTTTCCGGCACTACAGTGAGCGCTGTCTCGGCTGGCGTAACGAATAGACCACGTGAATTATGGGCGAGTCCTTTTCGCGTCCTCGTGCTTAGTGGCGTCGGCGATGCGATACGTGATCATTAATTCTGCTGGTGCATATTGCTTGTGAACTGTTCTTATTTTCTAACCCCGTTCTCTAGTCGAGCGGAAGAGCTCGTATTATGCGTTTAATGTAAGTGAAAAATAAAGTAAATTACGTTTTTGCTTGCTTTATACCATCTGCGGTCGTTGGTGTAGTTCACACCTGCATAGCTGCGCAAATGAAACACTAATGTTGCTGGGGGTCAAGGCTCGAGAGAAAATTATCTAAAAGGCGTTCTACCTCGCGGGCACCTTCCGCGTAGCCACGCTTCAATCGTCTTGCCAACCATACACGGATATCATTTCGCGTTCCATCACTCGCTTCGCGCTCCTTCTTTGCAAACTTGCTCGTCATGCTCCTACTGATTCCGCCCTATATGGGCTAATGTCCGCAGAAGGCAATAATCATGTACTTTTCAGTGAGATCGCTAAGCCGTCGTTCTGTAGACTGGTGTGTCCTACCTGTCGAACACGCCTAGGCCCAGTTTCGAGGCTGCGAAAGGAAGTAATCCAGCACACTCCCATGCGCAGAGAGAACCCTGTAGTCCAGATTTGCTGTCTTCTGTACGACCCTGTCTCGTATACGCGCTGAGACGAAGGTTTTTCTCGTGTCTTTCCATACCGATGTCACTCCAGGGACAGGAAAGTACAGTACAGAGAGGCATCCATCGACTTGCGCCTTTCGAGCCTTCGGTCCCTTATGGCAAGCCCTTTCCTACAGGACAGTATGGCAGGGGGTGGTGGGGGAAGCATTTGGGGATGTTTAGCGCGGAAATCCGATTCCACTGTAGAAATGGCCGGGGGAGGAGGCACAGAAGGCAAGCCGCGAGGATAGCCAACATCAACCTAGAGCGTGTGTCGTCGAGTTCCGGCTGTTTTCTTCGCGTGCATAGCTTCTTTTCACGCTGACTGCGTTTTTTTTTTCTTTTTGAACACGTTCACATTTTGGCGGGTGGGCATGTTCCCCAAATGGGGAAGCACGGCACGGAAAACGCGGGAAAGGCTGCGGGGTAGTGGAGTGCAAAGGGAATTACCGAAGGTCATTCCGCAGTGTGGCTTAACGATTATTAGCATTTTTAGATTATTAAATAATATTAGACTATTAGCATTAACGATTTTTCGAGTGATGCCCAATTTTTAGAGTTTGCATTCAAATCGTCGCAATGCCACCAGTAATTTCACCACTGTGTCCTTCAATTGGGATCAATGTAAAATTTATTTTGTGGAAACACAGGCCACTCACCGATTTTTCAGAGCTTCATTTTTTTTTTCTTACTTGCTGAATTGTTCGGACCTACCCACAGCGTCGCGCCACCAACACCATACAAGCAGTGGGAAATTTCGGCGCTGTTGTGTGAATGTTCCGTGAAAGAATTTCATCAATATTTCGGTGTGTCTGTGGTGAAGGTGTTCTGTATGGCGGCGCGGCCTTGAAGTAGAGCGGTGCCTGTTCGCAGCAATTCTACAGAACTAAGTCTGTGGATGTTTTGGTGATCAGTGAACAGCCTGAACAGTAAAACATTTGTTTTTTGTATTTTTACAACGTTTTGCTGTGTTTCGGCTTCGGCTGTAGTGTCTCAGATTTTAAGGTTGGCAAAGTCTACAGCTGCTAATGGCGTCGGAGCAGAATTTTATCACCGTCGCACGGCCACCATATGTATCGAGTGCGGCTTTGTTTCAGCATGCTTTTCTGACGAGCACTCGGACCTTTTGCAATGAACCTACCGTTTTGCTTTGTCTCTGTTGGGGCTCTTGTGCTTTTCGCGAAGTTCATATATGCTGTCTGCGAATTCGTCATTCCGGTGATTTTCTTACATACCTCTTCCTCTGTGTATTTCGGAGCCTATCCATGGCGTGGCATTAGCTGGATTAATGTCGAATTCCTTGTTGCTTGTTGCTAAGACTCGGTTACGCTTCTTTTAACCTTTGACGTTCTTTCTTTTCGTGCAGTTCGGACCAGCTGACCGAAGAGGAGATCGAGGTGAGTCACATTTCAACTATTGTGCGCCTAAGCTTGTTGGCGCGCTCCTTGAAAGGTTGCACGCTGAGTGCGCTTGCCGCAGTTTACAGGGAGGAACAGCGCGAACGTTAGCAGGACTTTTCACAACACGCTTAAACTTCCAAGTTGACACAGTGTGGTGTTACGGATGACTTGGGAAAGAGTTGAATATGTTCTGTGAATAACGCTGCTAGAGAACTCGCGTGAAAGAAATTTTATTCCGAGGGTAAGTGTTGGTTCTTCACGCGTCTCAAAGGCTATATCTTGGAATATATAGAGCGTACGGAATAGCGATGTGGTCTCCTATGAATTTTTTTCCCGTTTAGACGAGTTAGGATTTACTAAAGATGTAATTACCACGAAACACAGTAATGCACGAATGCGATGACGCGGGTGTTTGATTCTGTTGTATGGTTCGAAGTATTCTGCGCCGTTATTTTTTTAGAGATGTGTTTTTTTTAAGTTTCGGCAACAATTTCTGGGCATGTAGGAGATTTACTTCTGTATGTCACTGGAATATTACTTTCTCTAAACGCAAGCCGCTTCCTTTATTTCTTTCGCACACAAAAGGGAGCGCTGGATCTGTTTTCGCTGTAACACAGAACGTAGGACCGAAGCTCGTTTAGTTTTATTGCTGGCAGTTTAGCTCAGCGGAAGTAAGTATTTCGACCTCGCGCATGCCTTATTAATGACACGTTGCCAGCATAGCTGGGGCACAATCGCAGCCTTTGTGTGCATAACCTTCTGCGCCCGTGGCGGTGACCGTGACATCATTTCGTGACGTCACGCCTGGCGCACGTTGCATGGCCGCGTCCCATCCCCCTCCCCGCTGTGCGTGCAGCATTGATACGTCTATCACGATGCAGAAATGGAACGGCGTACAAATTGTGGAGCTCTTGCACACCTCGACGTCGATCACAGAAATGCTAGCCTGCTTAGCCGCCTTGCCTTAACCACTTTACCGCGACCTGTCGGTAACCGGTTCCGGCCAGCGAGCGCGTGGTGTTATTAGAGTGTTTTAGTTGAGCGTCTTTACGGTACGCTCCGCTCCGAGCTGCCCCGCTAAGCCACAGCGGAGCGGCGGGCAATTTTAACGTTTTAGTTATACGTTTAGCGTAGCGGAGCAGACCTCTCGTAGTTGCAGCGCCCCCTGGCCGAATTCAGGGTAATGAAAGAAAATAAAAACACATATAGATCACTCTTAAACAGTAAAACGTATATATGTATATATATAACTTATTTCTCCATGAAGTATATAGACGTGCATTTGCGTTACCGGTCCATTTTATCCAATGAAAAATAAAGCGCCGTCTTGGGGAACGTCACGTGATAGCCAGCGCGCTTGCTTTCAACATCCAATCCAATCCTTTCTGACACCAACGCTAGCCAAACCGCTGCGCAGCACGCTCCGCTCAGGCAGCTTCTTAGCGGACTGTGTTTTCGCTCCGCTAGCCCGCTTACGGCTAAGCGGACGGCGCATGCGCATTCGCGTTTCCGCTCCGCTCAGCTGCTTAGCGGAGCGTAAACACGCTCAACTAAAACACTCTATTGTGGTCGTCCTACAAGCTTCTTATCGCGGAACTGGAAAGCTGTTTTAAGCCGGGGATTACCGATGCCTACAGATGAAATGGCCTCGACGGAAAATACAGGGTCGATCGACGCTTAGCTTTTGTTCTTGTGTTCGTTGGTGGTGACATGATGTTTGTGTTTACATAGACAAACGACTCGGTCAGTTCGACGAGGAACCGAGAACGCCAGACCTGTGCCAGCAAGGCCCGTCTGTGGGTATCTGCGTGAGAACGTGATGATGTGCAGTTTTATGCGAGGTACCTTTCCCTTCGAAGACGAGTCCTCATGTCGAAATGCTGTGATCTAACCGCCAATTTCCCTGGCTATACGTCTGCTATATATCGTGTACAAATCTCAATCTTACTGTTATAGTAATTACTGCTTCTGCTCGACTGCATTCGCTTGCTTTCTGCGCCGACCCTATCAGCTGTTACGTGATAATCGTAGTTTGGAAACTCAACCGAATTTTTTGTAATGTTTCCGAATTCGGGCTCGTTATACGATTTTACGGATGTTTGGTCTAGTATTACGGAAAATTACTGCTGTTTGCAAAAACATTCAGTTCTTCAATCTCCAACCATATGGCTTTGGAATTCTTGTTCGCGAAAGGACACCGGAGATGTACCTACTTGAAACAAGTTCATTCAGACATTTTTTTTTAATTGAGGGAAAATGAGGCATCCACCCAGTTGTAGAGTTCAGCACAGCACACAAGGCCCTCCTTGCAGCCTCCAGAGAAAGCTGCGTAATTTCCGCACTATTCGTACGGATAACTTGTAGAATCACTGGAGCTCATACAGAACTTTTTAGTACTACTACTACTACTACTACTACTACTACTACTACTACTACTACTACTACTACTACTAACTAGTGCTGTTACTGCTAGCTCTTTTCTCGCAACGAATTAGGCTTCCCTCATAGTTTCGATTTCGCATGCTGCGTATCTGCTTCGCAGAACAAGTTCACCACTCTCTCCCTGGGCTTCAAGACCGACCGGCTGACGCTGACCAAGCGACTCGAACTGCACCAGCGGCACCGCGACATCGCCGAGGGCAACATCCAGGCCGAGCTCAACGCCATTCGGGATCTCGCGCAGGTGTGTGTGTGTGTGTGTGTGTATAGTATTACAGGCGCCGCAGAGTCTCCCGTACACTATAGAGAGATCTCTGGCGCTGCGATCGTTTCGCTGGCATAGGAATGGTGGTTAGTGAATGGGATTTGTCTGAGCTTCGTGCTTGTGGCTTTCGGACGTTATTGTGGCTTGTTGTCCAGCGCGCTTTGTACTCTTTTATTGATCTAAATATTGGAGCAATCCTGTTTATCTGAACGCGCAGATGGCTAGAAGATGCTCCGGGTATATGTATAATCATTACACATTGTTGCATTTATAGCAACAACAAGAATGTTCAATGTGACAAGGCCGTTTGAACATGGAACGACAAATAGTAGGCTACTCCGTGTATTATATACCATCGTTCCCGTGCTAGCCGAGCCGCCACGGTTGCAGGTTCCCGTAGACACTAGCGCCCGCGTTTCTTCTCGTGATTTTTTTTGTGGGAAGCTCCTCAGTTAAGATATGGCCTTCGAGATCGGACGGTGCGATCTCGGAGGCTGTGGTTGGCGCCTCTTCTGCGTGTTCACATCTTTCGGCAGTGCAAATATGCGTGCGGCAGCACCCCCGCACGCACCACGGGCTCCACGAAGAAATGCGTTTATTTGTGAAGAGGCGCGTCGATCGTTTCAAATTCGCGGGCGCATTGACCTGTTCGTGAAGCAACGATTTCGTTGTTGTGTCGCATTTTATTGACGCTCAGGGTGTGCACAATGGGTTGTGGTAAAAGCCGTTTACGATCATTGGACCTCTCAAAACAGGCCAATAATTGAAGCTTGCTCTTCCCACTTTCCGTACCTCCCCACCTCGCTTGCGGTGTTCAAGCAGACCCTCGACTCGCTGTGCACGGACGACGAGCGCGTCCGGGAGGTGGTTGCGCAGATCCGCAACCACGTCGACGTCATCCAGCAGTCCACCGACCGAGTGTCCAGCCAGGCCGAGGTGTACGGGGCCGTCCAACAGGTACGTGCCCGGTGCTCTCATAGCAACGTAACAGGCTCTCATTACGAGTGAACACTATTTTAGTCGAGGTAAAGTAAAGTAAAAGAAAAAAAACGTGCGAATGTTTTTTGATCGCCTGGCAGAAAAAAAAAGAAACGTGAAGGAAAAAACCAATCAAAAAACACAAGGACAAGAGGAGAGGTTCCTCTTCTCCTCTCCTCTTGTCCTTGTGTTTTTTTGCTGGTTTTTTTTCCTTCAAGTATGTACCAACTGGCCCAGACTTCATCCCTTCTGAAAAGAAACGTATTTAAGCCATCCAGCTGCTATAGGTAGTGATACAGGTGATACTTGCAGGCAAACACTGCTAGTGCTGGCATGTGTGTATGCTTTCATAGCAATGAAAGTGCGCTTGTAGGCTATACATGGGGTTTACCGGCTGTTTCGGTTCAAACGTCCGACGGATATGTCTCGAAACTTTCATCGCGTTTGCGCTTTCGGCAGTTTCCGGCAGCGTCCAATACGCCGTTGTAGATGGTTTGCAGTGACGTCATTGTGACCGCCATCTTTGGTCTACTACACGTCGAAAAGCCGGGTAAACACGTAAACGTGGCAGTACGACGGGCGCTTCTTGCGCCGAAGCACAAATCTGTATATATATATACATATATATATATATATATAT